>NC_080434.1:67461111-67788396 GCF_028018845.1 Melospiza georgiana
AAAGGGAAGGAAAGGGAAAAGGGAAGGAAAGGGAAAAGGGGAAGGAAAGGGAAAAGGGAAGGAAAGGGAAAAGGGAAGGAAAGGGAAAAGGGAAGGAAAGGGAAAAGGGAAGGAAAGGGAAAAGGGAAGGAAAGGGAAAAGGGAAGGAAAGGGAAAAGGGAAGGAAAGGAAAAGGGAAGGAAAGGGAAAAGGGAAGGAAAGGGAAAAGGGAAGGAAAGGGAAAAGGGAAGGAAAGGGAAAAGGGAAGGAAAGGGAAAAGGGAAGGAAAGGGAAAAGGGAAGGAAAGGGAAAAGGGAAGGAAAGGGAAAAGGGAAGGAAAGGGAAAAGGGAAGGAAAGGGAAAAGGGAAGGAAAGGAAAAGGGAAGGAAAGGGAAAAGGGAAGGAAAGGGAAAAGGGAAGGAAAGGGAAAAGGGAAGGAAAGGGAAAAGGGAAGGAAAGGGAAAAGGGAAGGAAAGGGAAAAGGGAAGGAAAGGGAAAAGGGAAGGAAAGGGAAAAGGGAAGGAAAGGGAAAAGGAAGGAAAGGGAAAAGGGAAGGAAAGGGAAAAGGGAAGGAAAGGGAAAAGGGAAGGAAAGGGAAAAGGGAAGGAAAGGGAAAAGGGAAGGAAAGGGAAAAGGGAAGGAAAGGGAAAAGGGAAGGAAAGGGAAAAGGGAAGGAAGGGAAAAGGAAGGAAAGGGAAAAGGGAAGGAAAGGGAAAAGGGAAGGAAAGGGAAAAGGGAAGGAAAGGGAAAAGGGAAGGAAAGGGAAAAGGGAAGGAAAGGGAAAAGGGAAGAAAGGGAAAGGGAAGGAAGAAAGGGAAGGGATCTGGTTCCATTGGTGCTCCTGGGAGCTCTGATGTCCCAGACTCCTCCCCAGCTCTGTTCCCCCACCTTTCCCCACTGAGCCCTTTTCCTTCCCAGCTCCTTCTTTCCATCCAAGCCTTTCCCCTGAAGAACATGAGCTGCCCTCAGCCCCCAGCAATGACCCTGCTGCTCCCCCAGAGGAGCTCCCCCAGCTCCAACCTGGTTCATTTTCCCTGCAGCTTGCAGGGATGGAGCCCCTGGGGAGCTGGGCATGCCTGGGGGGTCCCTGGGGGGCTCACCGGGGAAATGTTGGGGCTGAGCTGGGACCCTGTGAAAGTCCTGGGGGAGCTGGGCTCTGGAGTTGGGCAAACCAAGGATTTAAACCCAAATTCCCGCTGTGCCCTGCCTGGAGCACAGAGCACCCCCAGCCCTGCAGGAGGAGGGAGCCTGGCTGCTGCTCCAGGCTCCAGCTCTGCTGCCCAAAGCTTTCTCCAGATCTGCCTTTCCAAGGAATGTTCCTGTGCCTCTGTTCCAGTGTCCCCCCTGGGCACCCCAAAACCCCATCGTGGCGTGGGGGACCCTGGATGGGCACCAGGTGCCCCCAAAGCTGCTCTCACTCCCCTCTCAGCTGGGCAGGGAGAGAAAACACAACAAAAATCCCATCTGGGGATGAGGGCAGGGAGAGATCCCTCAGAACCCACTGGAACGGGCGCAAGAGATGGAGGAGATCAGTTTAATTTATTAATTTCATTTATTGCCAATCCAACCAGAGCAGGGCAACAAGAAATAACCCCAAATTTTAAATCCCTTTCCCCCACCCCCTCCTTCCTTCCCAGGCTCTCCTCCTGCTTCTCTCCCTCCTCCTTCCCAGTGCTGCAGGGGGACAGGGAATGGGGCTGTGCTCAGTCCATCACACATGGTCACTGTGCTCCTTCCTCCTCCTCCTCCTCCTTCCTCCTTCCTCCTCCTCCTCCTCCTCCTTCTTCTTCTGACACCCTGCCCCTGCTCCAATGTGGGCTTCCCTTGGAGTCACAGCTCCTTCAGGGCTCCTTCAGGGGTCACAGCTCCTTCAGGGACTTCTCATGGGGCCAAATCTCCTTCAAGGGCTTCTTTTGGGGTCACAGCTCCTTCAGGGGCTTCTTAAGGGGTCGCAGCTCCTTCAGGGATTCCTTATGGGGCCAAACCTCCTTCTGGAGCTTCTCTTGGGGTTCAGTCCCCTTCAGGGGCTTCCCATAGGGTCACAGCTCCTTCAGGAATTTCTTATGGGGTTCAGTCCCCTTCAAGAGCCTCCCATGGCATCACAGCTCCTTCAGGGGCTTCCCTTGGGGTCACAGCTCCAGATCTCCTCACAGGAGCCCCCCCTGGAGCCCCTCTACCCCAAACCCCATTTCTGAGTGAGCTCACCCCATGGCTGGGGGTCATTCCCCATTTCTGGATGAGCTCACCCCATGGCTGGGGGTCATTCCCCATTTCTGGATGAGCTCACAGCATGGTTTGGGGTCATTCCCTGTTTCTGGATGAGCTCACCCCAATCCTTGGGGTTATTCCCCATTTCTGGATGAGCTCACCCCAATCCTTGGGGTTATTCCCCATTTCTGGATGAGCTCACCCCAATCCTGGGGGTTATTCCCATTTCTGGATGAGCTCACCCCAATCCTGGGGGTTATTCCCATTTCTGGATGAGCTCACCCCAATCCTTGGGGTTATTCCCATTTCTAGATGAGCTCACACCAAGGCTGTGGGGATATTTACCCCCCACAAAAAAAACCCCAAAATTGGATCAAACCGTTGTTTTTGGTGGGGGATCTCCCCCTCCTCCCAGGCAGGGAAGCACAAGTTGCCAGCCTGGATGGATCTGGTGGATTGAATCAGCCAAGGAATTGATATTCTGCTGGGATGGCACCAAAATGTGATAGTCTTCTGTCACTCCACATGGGCTGGGGATAAACAGATTCTCTCCCCTCTGCTGTCAGCAAACACGGCTGTGGCAGCAGCAGCTCCCGGAGAGGGGAAAGGGGGAAAGGGGGGGAAAAGGGGTTTTGGGCAGCCTCCATCCCCACATGAATGTGGGATTTGGGGCAGCCTGATCCTCACACAGATCTGGGATGGAATTGGGGCAGCTCCATCCCCACACAGAGCCTTGGGGACAGGTTTGGGGCAGCCTTCATCCTGGGATGGGCCTTGAGGACGGGTTTGGGGATGTGTTTGGGCAGCCTCCATCCCCACACACATCTGGGATGGATTTGGGGCAGCCTCCATCCCCACACACATCTGGGATGGATTTGGGGCAGCTCCATCCTGGGATGAGTTTTGTGGATGGATTTGGGGGCAGCTCCATCCTCACACAGATCTGGGATTTGGGGCAGCCTCCATCCTGGGATGGGCCTTTGGGGACAGGTTTGGGGCAGCCTGATCCTCACACAGATCTGGGATGGATTTGGGGCAGCTCCATCCTCACACAGAGCCCTGGAGACAGGTTTGGGGCAGCTCCCATCCCAGGATGAGCCCTTTAGGATGGATTTGGGGCAGCCTGATCGTCTCACAGATCTGAGATGGATTTGGGGCAGCTCCATCCTGGGATGAGCCTTGGGGACAGGTTTGGGGCAGCCTGATCCTCTCACAAATCTGGGATTTGGGGCAGCCTCCATCCTGGGATGAGTCTTGGGGAGGATTTTAGGCAGCCTCCATCCCCACACAGAGCCTGGATGGGCCTTGAGGACGGGTTTGGGGATGGATTTGGGGCAGCCTCCATCCCCACACAGATTTGGGATAAGTCCTTGGGGCATGGGGAGCCCTCCCAGCTTTGGCAGGGCTGGGTTGGATCCATGGCTTTGGTTTCCTTTGGAGAGGAGCTGGAGAGAGAGGGAGCCTGGGGGGGCTGGGTTTGGGGTCAGGGCTGAGTTTGGGGCCAGGGCTGGGTTTGGGTCAGGGCTGGGGCCAGGACTGACCCCATAGCTCCAGGGCTGTCCCTGCAGGGCTCTGGGGGCAGCTCAGAGCCTCCAGCAGCGACCCCAAATCTCAGGGATGTCAGGGCCAGATGGGAGCAGGGTCCTGCTCCTCATCCCCTGTCCCCGTCCCCATCCCCATCCCCATCCCCATCCCCATCCCCATCCCTGCCCCTGTCCCCAGGGACACGTAGCTGTCACCTCGGGCAGCCAAAGTTCTGCTTCAGCATCAGCTCCAAGGAAAAGCAAACAAATGACAAAAGAAATGACAAAACACAATTTCCCCGCTCTTTCCTATTCCCCTTTTCACTCCTCAGAGCCCCTTTTCCATCCCTTCCTCCCAAAGATTTGGGGTTCACTAAAGGCGATCAGTGCTGAGTTACCCAAAATCAGAAACTGCTTCGGCAGGAGGGAAGGAAAGAGGAAAACGGGCAATGATGGCTCTGCAGCCACTGGGCACAGCAGCAGAAATACCACAGTGAAACAGGGCAATCATTTTTCCCTGGGCGGCAAAACTCGGGATTTTTTTGTTTCAGGGCATTCGTACTTTTCCCTGGGTGGCAGAAATACAGGATTTTTTGGTTTCAGATGTATTTTTTAATTCCTCCTTCACTGGAAGTGCTGCTCCTGGATTTCCAGCCCTGCCCTGCCTCCCTCTCCAGCGCATTCCCTCTGTTTGCTGTCCCTGTGCTTTCCTGGGGATTGATCCTAATCCTCCAAACAATTTCCCGGGGTGCGAAGGTGCAGACATTTCTTATCCCACTAATCTGGGCCAGACAATTCCGCAAACGACTCCGGTGCCCCCGAGCTTGGCGTTATCAGCCCGGATCGTTATCAGTTTAGATCGTTATCACTCAGATCTTTATCAGCTCAGATCATTATCAATTCAGATCGTTATCAGCTCCCCAAAGGGCACTGCTGGCCGTGGTCAGAGCAGGAGCTGCAATTCCACTGGGAATTGCTCCTGGAATTGGGAAAAACTCCAAGAGTCCAATCATGCCCAGCACAGCCAGGGCCACCACTGTCCCATGTCCCCAAGTGCCACATCCACAAGGCTGGAAATCCCTCAGGGATGGGCACTCCAAACCTCCCTGGGCACTTCCAGTGCCTGACCCCCCTTTCCATGGGGAAATTCCTGCCGATGTCCACACCAGACCCTCCCCTGAGGCCGTTCCCTCTGCTCCTGTCCCTGTTCCCTGGAGCAGAGCCCGACCCCCCGGCTGTGCCCTCCTGGCAGGAGCTGTGCAGAGCCACAAGGGCCCCCTGAGCCTCCTTTGCTCCAGGCTGAGCCCCTGCCCAGCTCCCTCAGGGATTGTGCAGCCCCTTCCCAGCTCCCTCAGGGATTGTGCAGCCCCTTCCCAGCTCCCTCAGGGATTGTGCAGCCCCTGCCCAGCTCCCTCAGGGATTGTGCAGCCCCTTCCCAGCTCCCTCAGGGATTGTGCAGCCCCTGCCCAGCTCCCTCAGGGATTCTGCAGCCCCTTCCCAGCTCCCTCAGAGATTCTCCAGCCCTTCCCAGCTCTCTCAGGAACTCTCCAGGCCCTGCCCTGGCCACGCTTCCAGACCTTCCCTGTCCTTTTTCTCACAGATGTCATGCAGTAACATTTGGGGTGGTTTTTCAGGCGTTTTTGGGCTTTCACCTGTCAGTGTTTCATTATTAGCCCAGCCTATTACACAATTAAGGTGAACCTCTCTTGTCCCGTTCACCAGCCCTTCCCTCACTCTGGAGTCCGCCTTTCCCCGCCGGACTACATTTCCCATGGTGCCCCGCGCCAAGCGCATTCCCCATTGGCTACCGGAGCGGGCGCGGCCCCGCCCCTGTGTAGCCGGCGGACTCCATGTCCCGACGTGCCCCGCGGCAGCTGCGGTTGGCCGCAGCCAATCAGCGCGGGGCCGGCGGGGGGCGTGGCCGGGCGGCGGGGGAGGCTGTTTAAAGTGGCGCTTGCGGGATGGCGGAGCCGGCGGACTATCCCCCGTTCCAGCTGGGGAAGCCCCGCTTCGAGCAGGTACTGCCGGCGGCGGGAGGCGGCGGGGGGGACACCGGGAGCGGCGGCGAGAGCTGCCCTCGCCCCGCGCGCGGTATCGCCCCCCCACCCGCGAACGGAGCCCCCCGCTCTCCGCTCCACTCCGCCCCGCCCCTCCCGCGGTTACCGCGCGCCCATTGGCCCGCAGCCCCCGCGCCATTGGCCGGCCGAGCTGTCAGTCAGAGCCGCCGCCCCCTGCCCGCGGCGGGCGCTGCGCGGCCCCGCGGCCCCTGTGGCGCGGCGCGCAGCGCGGCGGGCGCGGGGCTCGGGATCGTCGGTTCGATCCCCCGTGGCGGCGGGCAGGGGCCCGGTGCGGCATGGCGCGGGCTCGTCCTTGCCCCGAGGGGCTCGTCCTTGTCCCGGGGGTCCCCTGCCAGGCTGGCTGGGAGAGGAGGAGCAGCTCTGGGATGGGGCGGGGCTCCCAGAACCAGGGGTGCTCCAGGTGGGCGCTTTGCCAGCCCCACCAGGCAATGCCCAGCTCTGGTGCCAAGGGATGGAGGGGGGGTGTGACCCCCAGGATGGTGTCAGGTTAACAGAATGTGACCGATAGAACAGCTGGCACCTCCACAGCTGCCAGCTGAGATGGGCAGAGCAGCCCCTGGTCAGTCACACGCCTGTGCCCAGGTGAGCAGGGCAGGGGCAGGTGGGATATGTTGCCACCCACTGTGGATGACCAGAGAGGACTAGTTGTGCTGGTGGAACTATTGAGGCTGATAAAAAGGCTGATAAACCTCTGTCAGTCCCTCCTGAGCTGGGCAGGACTCCCTGGAGGAGCTGCTCCTTACCTTGGGTGTGTCAGTGTGTCCTACCACTGGGACAGCTCCCATGGGGTGACCATTCCCACCATCCACAACAATCCAGAGCCCCTGTTCAACCCGTTTAACCCCTATTTAATCCCTGTTTAACCCCTATGTAACCACAGGCTGACTCCACACCTGTGCTTGGCGTGACCCAGCACCTTTGGGCTGAGCTGTGGATTTCCCAGGGAGCATCCCATATTGGGGCCATTCCATGGTGGGGCCATTCCAGGGTGGATCTCCTGCCTCTCCCGCATCCCTCTGGGCTTGGAGCAACGTGGGACAGTGCAGGGGTCAAGGGAATGGGAATGGGAATGGGAAGGGCTTTGGGATTCCAGAGGTCACAGAGCACATCTCAGAGCCCCAGGGAGGGCTGACTCCCCTGGGAACAGGCAGGACGCTCCAGCTGGGCAGTTTTCAATGAGGAGGAGGAGGAGGAGGAGACACTCCCTGCCCTTCCTGCCCAGCACAGCCCTGGCAGAGTTCCTGTGTTCTCCTCATTCAGGAGCTGCTGGCACTGGGGGCAGCCCTGGGGAACCTGCCAGGGCTGGGGCAGGCAGTGAGGGTCCCCCTGTGCTGGGAGAGCCCTTGGGAGGGGATTCCTAGGGAATGCTTTGCCAGGGGGGCACTCTGAGCATGGCAAACCCCCTTTCTGTGCCCTGGGGCTTCATCCCTGCCCTGGGCATTGCCAGGAGCTGTGGCAGGGCTGAGGTGCTGCTGTGCTGCTGGCTCCATCCCACATTCCTGCCTGCCCAAGGCTGGGATCCAGCAGCACTGTGGGGTCACACAGGGAGGAGGGGTTGGCATATTCCCAGGGTTTGTGGATCCTGGCTGGCTCTGCCCTGTTTGGGATGCAGCACCACTCACATCCCTGCTCCCAGCACGGCCTGGGAGAGCCCAGCCTCTAAATCCCTGGTTCAAAATCTTCCATGAGAGCCCAGCCTCTCCATCCCTGTCTGGGACCCCTCCATCTCTGTCCCAGCCCCTCCATTCCTTTATTTCCCCCATCCTGCCTGTGGTGTTTCCCCCAGATTTTATTCTGGAGGAGCCCCAGCTCATTCCCAGGGGATCAGGGACCCCCAAAGCTTCCCTGCCAGGAGTTCTGGGCTTTCCCAGCCCTCCCTGCTCTGCCCAGCTTTGGTTCAGTGTCTGAGATCTCAGCTGGAGCTGCCAGAGCCTGCTCCTTCTTCAGGGCAGGGTGCTGAAATCCCAAATTCCAGCCTGCTCCTTCTTTGGGGCAGGATTCTGAAATTCCAAATTCCAGCCTGCTCCTTGTTCAGGATCAGGGAGCTGAAATCCCAAATTCCAGCCTGCTCCTTGTGTAGGGCAGGATGCTGAGCTGAAATCCCAAATTCCAGCCTTGTTTAGGTCAGGGTGCTGAAATCCCAAATTCCAGCCTGCTCCTTGTTCAAGATGCTGAAATCCCAAATTCCAGCCTGCTCCTTGTTTAGAATGCTGAGCTGGAATCCCAAATTCCAAATTTTCCCTTCTCCAGGGAACATCCCCAGCTCTCCCAGCCTGGCTCCAGCCCTGGGGTCTCCTCTGGATTTATTCCAGCAGCTCCACATCCCCCTGCTGTTGCTCTTTTTATCCCCTCCATCACCCAGGACTGGGTTTAAAGGGGAATTTGTTGGTTTCTGTCCCATGTTCTGGGTTTTAACGCCCAGCTCCCGCTCCTGCCAGGTTCCTGTGCCCTGCCCCTGGTGCAGGAGCTTCTCCCATTGGAATCCTGGCTCCTCAACTTTGGAAAACCAAATTAAAGCCATCAAAGGGTTCCAGTTTTAGCCTAAACTTGCTGTGGGCTGTCACAACCCTGGCTGTGCTTTGTCACAGTCCCATTGCTCAATGGCTTTGATTTAATTTTGTTTGCTTTAGCTTAAATCTCTCTTAATTAATTAAAAGCTGACCTGAGCCTGGTTTTGAGCTCAGCCCCATCCCAAGCCTGCATGTTTTTTGCTCTGGTTTAATTAAACCCTGTTTAAAAGCAGGCTGTAATTAAAGTGGTGAGGCTGTCCATGCCTGCCCAGCTCCTCGGGATTCCTCTCCTGCTGAAGGTGATTAACAGCTCCCTAATGGCCTCTCACCTTCTCCCAGATCCTGCAGCTGTTCCCTTTGGTCTGGGCAGGATGGGGAGCTGAAATCCCAAATTCCAGCCTGCTTCTTGTTTAGGGCAGGGTGCTGAGCTGAAATCCCAAATTCCAGCCTGCTCCTTGTTTAGGATCAGCGAGCTGAAATCCCAAGTTCCAGCCTGCTCCTTGTTTAGGGCAGGATGGGGAGCTGAATCCCAAACTCCAGCCTGCTCCTTGTTTAGGGCAGGATCAGTGAGCTGAAATCCCAAATTCCAGCCTGCTCCTTGTTTAGGGCAGGGTGCTGAGCTGAAATCCCAAGTTCCAGCCTGCTCCTTGTTCAGGATCAGGGAACTGAAATCCCAAATTCCAGCCTGCTCCTTGTTTAGGGCAGGATCAGTGAGCTGAAATCCCAAGTTCCAGCCTGCTCCTTGTTTAGGGCAGGATCGGGGAGCTGAAATCCCAAATTCCAGCCTGCCCCCAAACCCATGGCTTTTGGGACCAGCTGCACCTCCAGGGCCCAGCTCCAGGATGTTCCCTGTGAGGGAATTGACATTCCCGGGCACCTCCTGGTGCTGCAGCCTGCTGGGAAGTGCTCCCAAAATAGCCCAAATTCATCAGGAAATGGGTGATTTGCACTGTGCACCAGCTCCCTGCACCAGCTGCTCCAGGAGCCAGGGATGGGTATGGGGAGAGCCTGGCACAGGGCTGGGATGAGCCTGACACATGGAACCATCCCCAGCTCTCAGGGAAACTGAGGCAGGGCTGGCAGGGAGGGCTCAGAGCTGCTCCTGAGCCCAGGGCTGCTCCTCTCATCCCATTCCCATCTCCTGCCAGCTCTGGGTTTGCTGCACCACTGGGGAGTTTGTGAGGTCCCCAGGATGAGGTGAGAGATGAGGAGTCTGACTCCATGCTCTCAAAAATATATTATATTATATTATATTATATTATATTATATTATATTATATTATATTATATTATATTATATTATATTATATTATATTATATTATATTATATTATATTATATTATATTATATTATATTATATTATATTATATTATATTATATTATATTATATTATATTATATTATATTATATTAATTTATATTATATTAATTTATATTAATTTATATTATATTAATTTATTATATTACATTATATTAAATTTATTATGCTATACTAAAGAAAGGATTCAGACAGAAGGTTTAACAAGAATGATAATGAAAAACTCCTGACTGACTCCTCAGAGTCTGACACAACTGATGGTGATTGGTCATTAATTAAAACAATTCACATGGAACCAGTCAAACACTCACCTGTTGGTAAATGATCTCCAGGCCACATCCCAAAGCAGCAAACACAGGAGAAGCAATCAGATAATTATTGTTTGCATTCCTCTCTGAGGCTTCTCAGCTTCCCAGGAGCAAAATCCTGGGCAAAGAGGATTTTTCAGAAAATGTGACAGTGACAGATCAGGGAATCCCAGAGTGGTTTGGGATGGGAGGGACCCCAAATCCCACCCAGTGCCACCCATCCATGGCAGGGACACCTTCCACTGTCCCAGGTGGATCCAACCTGGCCTTGGGCACTGCCAGGGATCCAGGGGCAGCCACAGCAAATCTGGAAATTCCAGCCCCAGCCCCTCCCAGGGGAGAATTCCCCCCAAATTTCTGAATTATTAGTGAGGGGAATGGCAGATTTGTCTTTCCAAACAAGCTGTGGGGCTGCTGGTAGATAAAACCAGCACTGGGAGAAAAAAGAAACAATAGGAGGATTGCACTGATTGATGAATGGAAAAAGAGATTTGCTTTTACAAATAAACTTTGAGTTTGCTTAGAAATTAAATTGGACATTGAGGGATGAAAGAAACAATAGGGAAGAAGAAAAACCCCTACCTTCTATAAGAATTAAGAATTAAAGTGGAGGGTTGTACATTAGAGGGGAATCTTTGGGATCAGGCATTTTGGGAGGTCTGAACCTCTCAAGTACCTCAGGAATGGGGACAGAGAGAAGGGAAATGTGGCTGGAAATTGGGATAAAAAGGGAGGCTGTGTCCTCCAAAAATGTGAGAGACCCCAGGGGAATGCCCCATGGCCTCTCCCTTTATTGGAATAAAGCCAAAGGACTCCTCTGTCTCCTCTTTGGACATAAACCTCTGGTGTTTGTGGATTATTTATCCTAACATTGGGAATTGCTGGGGCTTGTTTTTTGTTTTGGATTTTGTTGGTTTGTTTTTTTTTTTTTTTTGCCTCATGTTTTGTATGCAGCTCTGTAAAAACCAATCCTGAATAGAAAAAAAAAGTTCCTTTGGCTTCCAGTGAGGAGAAGGAGCTGGGAATGAGCAGGGGCTGACCTGGATGAGGGGATGCCAGCACTGAGGCTGCCCTGTACTTCTCTGAGAGTGAAATCACGAGTGCCAGGCTGGGAGCAGCACACAAAGGGATCCTTGTTGGGCAGGGGCTGGCAGAGGGGCCAGGAACTGCAGGGAGGGAGCCCAGGGAGCCCTGGTGGGTTGGGATTGAGCCTGGCTCTGGTTTGAGCTCTGGGATTGAGCCTGGCTCTGGTTTGAGCTCTGGCATTGAGCCTGGCTCTGGTCTGAGCTCTGGGATTGAGCCTGGCTCTGGTTGAGTAGAGCCCTCATGGCCTGGGTTTGAGCTTGGCTCCAGTTTAAGCCTGGCTCTTCGCTTGAGCCTGGCTCTGGTTGAGTGGAGCCCAGGGAGCCTTGGTGGCTCTGGGCTTGAGCCTGGTTCTGGGATAGAGCTCTGGGAATGAGCCTGACTCTGGTTGAGTGGAGGCCAAGGAGCCCTGGTGGCTCTAGGTTTAACCCTGGCTCTGGGTTTGAGCCTGGTTCTAGTTGAGGTGGAGCTCAAGGAGTCCTCATGGTCTGGGTTTGAGCTTGGCTCTGGTTTAAGCCTGGCTCTGGATTTGAGGCTGGCTCTGGTTGAGTGGAGCCCAAGGAGCCCTCATGGCCCTGGGATTGAGCCTGGTTCTGGGTTTGGGCCTGGTTCTAGTTGAGGTGGAGCCCAAGGAGCCCTGGTGGCTCTGGGATTGAGCCTGGCTCTGATTTAAGCCTGGCTCTGGATTTGAGCCTGGATCTGGTTGAGGTGGAGCCCTCATGGTCTGGGTTTGAGCCTGGCTCTGGATTTGAGCCTGGCTCTGGATTAAGCCTGGCCCCAGTTTAAGCCTGCCTCTCAGAGCACTCTTGCTCTGGGGCAATGAGGCCCTGACTCACCAGAGTTCCACCAAACCTGTTCCGGCCCAGCCTCTCTGGTGGTTTTGGAGCTCTCTGACCCCAGAATGGGCAAGTTCAGGCAGCAGCACCTGGAAACAAATCCCTCCCTGCCTCGTGCCCTGGAAACAAATCCCTCCCTGCCTCGTGCCCTGGCACAGAATTCCCAGAACATTCCCAGCTGGGGCTGTCCCTGGATCCCTGGCAGTGTCCAAGGCCAGGCTGGACATGGGGCTGGAGCAGCCTGGGACAGTGGGAGGTGTCCCTGCCGTGGCAGGGGTGGCACTGGGTGGATTTGGGGTCCCTCCCATCCCAAACCATTCCCTGATTTTGGGGTTTGGGCACTCCCAGCTCCCCAGCCATGGCAGGGAATGTGGGGCTGGGATCACACCAGGCTGGGGCTGAGCTGCTCAGGCCTGGCCTTGAGCTGGGCCTTGGCCTGGGCTGGGCTTGGCCAGGCAGGGGCTCAGTGCCAGCCCAGGCCTGACCCTGGCACAGGCAGCAGCTCCCCGGGGCCTGGGCAGCTGGCAGAGGAGAGCTGGGCATTCCAGAGGGCATTTCCATGTGCCCCTGGAACCTGGGCTCTCCTTCCCCCTCCTTTGTCACCACTCCTTGGTCAGGGGGGTGTAAAACACTGATGTTCCCTTTCATTCCATTAATTTCCATTTCATTCTGTTTAATTTCCATTGAATTCCATTAATTCCATTTCATTCCATTTTATTCAATTTCATTCTGTTATTTTCCATTTAATTCCATTTAATTTCATTAATTCCAATAATTTCTATTCATTTCCATTGAATTCCATTTAATTTCCATTTAATCCCATTATTTTCCATTTAATCCCATTAATTTCCATTGGATTCTGTTAATTTCTATTTAATTCCATTAATTTAATTAATTTATATTAATTTCCATTGAATTCCATTGAATTTCCATTGAATACCATTAATTTCAATTTAATTCCATTAACTTCCATTTAATTCTGTTAATTTCCATTTCGTTCCATTAATTTACACTGAATTCCACTAATTTCTATTTAATTCCATTTAACTTGGTTTAATTCCATTTCATTCAATAATTTCCATTTCATTCCATGAATTCCAATAATTTCTAATAATTTCCATTTAATTCCATTTGGTGTTGCTGTTCTCAGAGTGGCACAGAGATAAAGGCGGGGGGAAGCCAAGGCCACTCAAATTTAGAATCCCCACATCCTGCTGGTGGTGAAGGCAGCAATCCCAGCTGGTTAGCAGTAAATCCAACAGGTTAGCAGTAATTGCAACTGGTTAAACAGCAATCCCAGCTGGTTAGCAGTAATTCCAAGTGTTATCAGTAAATTCATTATTGGTTAGCAGTAATTCCAGGTGTTTAACAGTAATTCCAGCTGGTTGACAGGAATTCCAAGTGTTAATTTAGCAGCAGTCCCAGCTGGTCAGCAGTAATTCCAGGTTGTTAGCAGTAATTCCAAGTATTTAGCAGCAATTCCAGCTGGTTAGAAGTAATTCCAAGTGTTTAACAGTAATTCTAGCTGGTTAGCAGCAATTTCAGATTGTTAGCAGCAATTCCAGCTGGTTAGCAATATTTTCCAGGTGTTTAAGAGTAATTCTAGCTGGTTAGCAGTAATCCCAAGTATTTAGCAGCAATTCCAAGTGTTAGTTTAGCAGCACTTCCAGCTGGTTAGCAATAATTCCAACAGGTTACCAGTAATTCCAGCTGGTTAGCAATAATTCCAGATGTTTAGCAATAACTCCAGGTGTTTGATAGTTTAGCTGTAATCCCAGCTGGTTAGCAGTAATTCCAGGTGTTTGTTTAGCAGCAGTCCCAGCTGGTTAGCAGTAAATCCAACAGGTTAGCAACAATTCCAGGTGTTTAACAATAATTCCAGCTGGTTAGCAGCAATTCCAGGATTTTAAACAATAATTCCAGCTGTTAGTCTAGCAGCAATCCCAGCTGGTTAGCAGCAATTCCAGCTGGTTAGCAATAATTCCAGGATGTTAGCAATAATTCCAGCTGTTAGTTCAGCAGTAATTCCAGGTGTTTAGTAATAATTCTAGGTTGTTAGCAATAATTCCAGGTGTTAGTTCAGCAGTAATTCCAGGTGTTAGTTTAGCAGCAATCCCAGCTGGTTAGCAATAATTCCGGGATGTTTGCAATAATTCCAGCTGTTAGTTCAGCAGTAATTCCAGGTGTTTAGCAATAATTCCAGCTGGTTAACAGTAATTCCAGGTGTTTAGCAGTAATTCCAGGATGCTAGCAGCAAGTCCAGCTGTTAGCTCAGCAGCATCCCAGCTGCCCTGGGCTCTGTGGGATGGGCAGGGGCTGTGGCTGCTGCTCTGGGGTTGCTCAATTCCTGACTCAGGGATTGCTCACTCCCCACCCACCCCTGGCACGTGTTGGGAGGGCTCTGTCATCTGCAGGGATCCCACACCCAAAATAAAAGGGAGGCAGCAAAATGTCAAACTCAAATCCACTCAGAAATACCAGAATTAGCATTAATTAGATCCATGCTAATTAAAAACCGCTGTGCTTTTTTCCTGGACTTGTGTGGAGCTGTTCTGTTCCATTGGAAGGTTCTTTTTTATTTTTTTGGGTGCAGAATGTGGAGGAATGCTGGAGTTTGTGGGGTCAGGCTGCAGTGGGGATCAGCAGTGCCATGGACAGGGCCCTGGCAGGGGGATCCCTGCAGGAATCAGGGGGGTTCCTGGAGGAATCAGGGGGGGATCCCTGCAGGAATCAGGGGGGTTCCTGGAGGAATCAGGGGGGGATCCCTGCAGGAATCAGGGGGGTTCCTGGAGGAATCAGGGGGGGATCCCTGCAGGAATCAGGGAGGGATTCCTGGAGGAATCAAGGGGGGATCCCTGCAGGAATCAGGGGGGTTCCTGGAGGAATCAGGGGGGGATCCCTGCAGGAATCAGGGGGGTTCCTGGAGGAATCAAGGGGGGATCCCTGCAGGAATCAGGGAGGGATTCCTGGAGGAATCAAGGGGGGATCCCTGCAGGAATCAGGGGGGGATCCTGGAGGAGCAGGGAAACAGCAGCACCACATTCTGGTGTGATTAAACACCATTCCCACTGCTCCATCCCCACTCCATGCCCATATTTATAACCCAGTAGGAGCTGGGCCATGTGAGGATGGAGAATTCCCAGAGCTCCTGGGGTCCCTGGCCATGATCCACGTCCCCAGGGACTCTGGGTGATGAGGAAAGGTCACTGGGCTGCCCTGAGCATTCTCAGGAATTCTCCTGCCCCAGGATCCTGGAATCCAGCTGGGGTAGGAGTGATGATGTTCATGTGTCCCAAGGGCTCAATATTTCATGGTCTGGTGCTTGGAGTTGGTAAAAACCCCACTGATATTTTTATTTTCACTGTCTAAATACTGAGTCATGTTTTCTCCTTTCCCCTGGAGCTGTCCATGACCTTCCCCTGCTGTTTCTCAGATCCTCTCCCCTCCTTGCAGACTTTTCCTGGCTCTGGAGGTGCCCAGGGTGCAGCTCTGAGCAGCCTGGGCTGGTTCTTGGTGGCACTTTGGAGTAATCCAGGCTGGCTGTGCCTGTGTGGGGATGGAAAAGCTGGGGAGAGCCTGAGGAGGCTTTTGCTGGGAGCAAAGGGAGGGATCCAGGGAATCCTGGAGTGCTTTGGGTTTCCTATCCCAAATCACCAGCAGAAAACCTCCTGTATTATTTATTTTCAGCTGATGCTTCATTCTGCAAAGGAAATAAACCCTGAAAGGCAATTTCTCACTGAATGTGATTATTGTTTTTTGTGTCTTGTTTTGCAGAGTTCATTCTATGGCAGATTCAGGCACTTCCTGGACATCATTGACCCCCGCACTCTGTTTGTGACTGAGGTAAAGTCTGCACTCCTCTTTGGGACAGGGCTGGGTGTCAGACAGCTGGAGGTGAAACCCAATCCCCCCTGTGAGCAGCAGAAGTGCTGAGCCCGTGTTTGCAGTGGGTTTGTGTCCCTCAGGTGATTGATTGCCCCAAGGAGTGAGAGCTGGTGAATCTGGAACAGAAACCTGCTGGTAAATCTGGAACAGAAACCTGCCTGGCACCAGGGAATCCTCACCCCCAGCTCCCTCTGCCACCCGAGCTGGCTTTTGGCAAAACTGCCTCTGATTTTGTCCTCTCAGGAAGAAAATCCCTGCAGGTTTTCATGGCAGAAATGCAGGTGGGGGGATGAGAGAGGAATTATGAATTCCATGGGGGAGTGAAGTTGTGGTGCAACTCTGCAGGGGCTGCACCCCAGACCTCTGGGCTGTGGTTTTTCCTCAGCTCTTGGCCTGGCTTTTCCTCACTTCTTTCCCTGTTTGTAGCAGGTTTTGGGGATCCTGCCCCTTCATTTCCATCTGGTGTTGCCCAGCTTTACCTCAGCTCTGTGCTTCCACCAGACAATGGCTGAGGGTGAAGGGGAGCCCTGGGGAAGGAACAGTTCTGCTCCTGCTCTGGAACTCTGCCCTTTGGCCAGGAAACTTCGGCATTTCAGTGAAGGGCAGCTGCTTTTTCCTTTTTATTGTATCTTTTTCCCAATGTCCACCCTGAACCTCCTGTCCCTGTTCTCCGGCTGTGCCCTCCTGGCAGGAGCTGTGCAGAGCCACAAGGGCCCCCTGAGCCTCCTTTGCTCCAGGCTGAGCCCCTTCCCAGCTCCCTCAGGGATTGTGCAGCCCCTTCCCAGCTCCCTCAGGGATTCTGCAGCCCCTTCCCAGCTCCCTCAGGGATTGTGCAGCCCCTTCCCAGCTCCCTCAGGGATTGTGCAGCCCCTTCCCAGCTCCCTCAGGGATTGTGCAGCCCCTTCCCAGCTCCCTCAGGGATTCTGCAGCCCCTTCCCAGCTCCCTCAGCCCCTCCTAGGGGCTCCATTCCCTTCCCAGCACTTTTTAAGGCTGAATTTCTGCTGCTCCTGGGGGATTTTCCTGCTGGGGGCTCTGCAGGGATGCAGAGGAGTTTGGGCTGAGCTCAGCTCCTGCTCTGAACCCCTTGGGGTGATCCCTGGCCTTCCCCTGGTCACCTGTTCAAAAAAGCCTTCCCAGATTTTTGGGATGTGAGTTCAGAGGGATCAGCTGCTGTAACTCCATTTTGGGGAGGTTCCTTCGGGAAGGTGAAATAAAAAGGAATAAAAAGAACCAAGCCTGAGTGGCCCAGTTTTATCCTAGGTGCAAACTGAGCAGTTTTGGGTGCCAGAGTGAATCCCAGCAGAGCAGGGAGGGCTGGTGTCCATCTCTGGGGCTGGGCTGAGCTTCAGGAATGGCCTGGGGGTACTGCAGGGAGGGAAATGCCCTCTGACATTTCCTCTGGGGTGTGAATTCCATGGCAGGGATGCCTCAGGAAACCTGAACATCCCCAGAAATTCCCTTTCCCTGGAGAAGCCTCTTGTGCCTGGGTGACTCCTCAGGCACAAAATCTGCTTTTTGCTCTCTCTGCTCTGGTGTTAAAATTATTGGGGTGTGCAGTTGAAGAACTCTGAGGTTTTTTTGCTTTCCTTTGTTAGCTGAGGGGGTGAATGAAAGGCAGGAGGGGTTTGCTGAGCCCAGGCTGGGCAGGGAGCTCCTGGCTGCATCTCCCAGGGCTCAGGGAACAAACAAATCCCTGCTTGCCTTGGAGGGGGAAAAGAGGAGATAAATCAGTGTCTGATGGGAGTGGAGGTGGACCCCATGGAAAATGCTGGGAAATGGGGTGATACTCAATTTAAAAAATATTTTAAAAATATTTTTATTTTATTGTAAATATTTTTATTTTGAATTTTTTACATCTTTATTTTAATCCTTTTTTTTTTTGGTGGCTGTGTGTTCCATGGTGGCATCCTGTGGTGGGGGCTGGAGGGGTGAGGGGTGCTGAGGATCACCAGTGCCACTCCTCCCTGCTCATTTATTTCTCTATAAAGCAGATTCTGAGCACAACTAGGAACTTCCTTGTGCTCCAGAGGTCCCTGAGGAGGGATCCTGGGGGAATGGCCCTGGGTCCTGCTGGGGCTGGGCTTTTATCTGCTGGGGACACTCACTCTGTGGCACTGGGCACAGCTGGGGGCACAGGGGCTGCAGCACGGCCCTGGCTGGGGTGGCAGTGAGGTGGCACTGGTGGCAGCAGTGGCAGTGAGGTGGCAGTGCTGGCACTGGGGTGGCAGTGAGGTGGCAATGGTGGTAGTGAGGTGGCAGTAGTGGCGGTGCAGGCAGTGGTGGTGTACTGGCAATGGGGTGGCGGTGAGGTGGCAGTGGTGGCAATGAGCTGGCAGTGGTGGCAGTACTGGATATGGTGGCAGTGAGGTGGCAGTGGTGGCAGTACTGGATATGGTGGCAGTGAGGTGG
This sequence comes from Melospiza georgiana, assembly GCF_028018845.1. Lineage (NCBI taxonomy): Eukaryota > Metazoa > Chordata > Aves > Passeriformes > Passerellidae > Melospiza > Melospiza georgiana. Next base: position 67,479,248 of record NC_080434.1, read on the forward strand.
CAGTGGTGGCTGTGGGGTGACAGGATGTGGCACTTGGTGCCATGATCTAGTTGAGGTGTTAGAACATGGGTTGGACTCGATGATCTTAAAGGTCTCTTCCAACCTAGAATTTCTGTGATTCTGTGATTCTGTGACAGTGGTGGCCATGGTGGCAGTAGTGACAGTGGGATGACAGTGGTGGCAGTGAGGTGGCAGTGGGGTGGCAGTGGTGGCAGTGAGGTGGCAGTGGTGGCAGTAGGGTGACAGGGATGGCAGTGTGGTGGCAGAGCTGCAGCCCCTCTGGGGAGGACCTTTGGTGGCTCTCCTTCACCTCTGGTGGCTCTCATTCCCCTTTAGTGCCTCTCCTTCACCTTTTGGTGGCTCTCATTCACCTTTGGTGGCTCTCCTTCACCTTTGGTGGCTCTCATTCCCCTTTGGTGGCTCTCCTTCACCTTTTGGTGGCTCTCATTCACCTTTGGTGGCTCTCCTTCACCTTTGGTGGCTCTCATTCCCCTTTGGTGGCTCTCCTTCACCCTTTGGTGGCTCTCAATCCCCTTTGGTGGCTCTTCTTCACCCTTTGGTGGCTCTCATTCACCCTTTGGTGGCTCTCCTTCACCCTTTGGTGGCTCTCATTCCCCTTTGGTGGCTCTCATTCCCCTTTGGTGGCTCTCCTTCACCCTTTGGTGGCTCTCATTCCCCTTTGGTGGCTCTCATTCACCTTTGGTGGCTCTCCTTCACCTCTGGTGGCCCTCTTTCACCCTTTGGTGGCTCTCTTGACCCCCCCAGTGCCTCTCCATTGGACCCATCCCCTGGCAGCTGCACATCTGCAAACTGCTGCCCTCAGAGGGACCCTGTGTCCTGCAGAGTCACCAGTGCTGTCCCCAAGGTGCCCCTCAAGGTGCAGGGCCTGGCCTGGGGACATGGGAGGGACAAATGATGGCAGTAATAATTTAATTGCTGTGTATGAGGGAGGTTCCAGTGCAGGGCCTGGATGGGGATGAGTGGAGGCCAAATGGTTGCAGTAATTCTTTTAATTGCTCTGTAATGAGGAAGGTCCCAGTTCAGGGCCTGGATGGGGATGTGGAAGGACCACATAAAATTGAAATAATTGCAGTAATAATTTAATTGCTGTGTAATGAGGAAGGTCCCAGTGCAGGGCCTGGATGGGGATGCGTGGGGGCCAAATGATTGCAGTAATAATTTAATTACTGTGTAATGAGGAAGGTCCATAGGGAAGCAGATACTCTGATCAGGGGACTCGCCCCAATGCCATGAGCACTCTGGGAAGGAGGGAGGGCTCGCAGAAATTCCCAGTGAAATCAGAACCCAGGAGAGCTCCAGGGGCTGCCTCTTGCTGCCTTTGCTGTGTCTCATTGTTCGGAGCCTGGAGCTGCAGAGCATCTTGCATTGCCATATTTGGGGCTGAGATGGAAGCAGGATTAGATGTATGTTATTTATATGAACCATACCTTCTTACTCAGCAGATTGCCTGTCTGTGTTTATTCAGTGTCACAGCTGCTGGCTCCACTCGAACAAAAAGTTTCTGGCTCCTCTTGTCTGTCACTGTGGATCCAATACAATGGGGCCAGCTGGAGTCAAGTCTGGTGTCTGTGTGTCTGTGTCATCCTGGGGAGCCCAGGGACAGAGTCCAAACTGGGCTGGGCCACAGCTGCACCTGCACAGCTGCACCTGCACAGCTGCACCTGCACAGCTGCATCCATCCCCCCAATGCATCCCCCCAGAGCTGCATCCCCAGAGCTGCATCCCCCCAACTGCAGCTGCATCCACCCCAATGCATCCCCCAGCCAGAGCTGTGCAGCTGCTGGTGGTGGCCACGGGGCCCTTGGGTTGGGGCATGTCCCCTCCTGTTTTGGGGCACATCCCCCCTTGGGTTGGGGCACATCCCCCCCCTTGTTTTGAGGCACATCCCCCTTGGATTGGAGCACATGCCCTGAGCCATGGCTGGGCTGGAGGTGGGACCCCAGAGCTCAGGGCACACAGAGATCCTGCCCAAAATGCCACAGTGACAATCTCAGGGTGACAACAGTCCCAGGGTGACAAGCCCGGGGTGACAATCCCAGGGTGACAGTTCCAGTGTGAGCCTGGGGTGACAATCCCAGGGGTGACACCAGACTGTCTCCTGAGCCCAGTGTGACAATCCCAGGGTGACAGTCCCAGTGTGAGCCCAGGGTGATGCCAGGCTGTCCCCTGAGCCCAGGGTAACAGTCCCAGAGTGACAATACCAGGGTGACAGTTCCAGGGGTGACACCAAGCTGTCCCCTGAGCCCAGTTCATCTCTGGTGTCCCCAGAACCTGGTGCAGGCCTGGCCCTGCAGGGGCTGTGGCAGGAGGGTGGTGCTGCTGGCACTGCCCTGCTGTGCCCTGTGTGTCACACCTGGGCTCTCAGGCTGCTGGCACTGCCCTGCTGTGCCCTGTGTGTCACACCTGGGCTGTCAGGCTGCTGGCACTGCCCTGCTGTGCCCTGTGTGTCACACCTGGGCTCTCAGGCTGCTGGCACTGCCCTGCTGTGCCCTGTGTGTCACACCTGGGCTCTCAGGCTGCTGGCACTGCCCTGGCAGTGATGGCCCTGGCAGTGCTGGGGATGGTTGGAATGGTCTCAGAATTCCAACCTGAGCAGTTCTGGAGTTCTGTCCCTCCCACTGCTCAGGGGCTGGGCTGGGTGCAGCAGCTGGCAGGGCTTGCTCCATGCTCTGTTCTACACAAGGTCCCTGCAGGTGCTGTCCTGGCCCTGGTGACTCCAGTCTGTGCCCAGGAGCCCCTTGGCAGGGGCTGGATCCAAACCCAGCAGAGATCCCAGGGATGGGGGCTCATCCCAGCTGGGGTGGCACATGCACAGCCCCCCCCCCCCCAGGCTGAGGGACCAGCCCTGCCCCATTCCCATCTGAAATCCCAGCCCTGCCCCATTCCCAGCTGCAATCCCAGCCCTGCCCCATTCCCAGGCACATCCCAGCTGCAATCCCAGCCCTGGCCCATTCCGTGGCCCATCCCAGTTGGAATCCCATTCCCTGGCCCATTCCTTTCTCATTCCCCATCTGCAATCTGAGCCCTGCCCCATTCCCTGCTCCTTTCAAAGCTGGAATCTGAGCCCTGGTGTTTTCCCTGCCCCTTCCAGAGCTGGAATCCTATTCCCTGTCCCATCCCAGCTGCAATCCCAGTCCAATCCCCAGTCCCATCCCCTGTCCACCCCCCCAAGCTGGAGCCCATCCCAGCTGTTTCCAGCTGTGCTGCCCTGCCCGTGCTGTCCCTGTCCCAGCTGTTCCCAGCTGTTCCCAGCTGTTCCCAGCTGTTCCCAGCTGTGCTGCCCTGCCCTGCCCGTGCTGTCCCTGTCCCCAGGGCTGCAGGAGCTGCTGCTGCTGGCAGGGCTGAGCTCTGAGCACATCCTGCTGCAGATGGTCTGTCTGGCACCCCTCGGTGAGAGCTCAGACCCCAGCAGCCACCACTAGAAGTGCTCGAGGATTTTCCCTCTGAGGAAAGGGGCTCTGCAAGGAATCAGACACTCCAGGGAAAAAAAAAAAAAAAAACTAAAAAAAAAACCCCCAAAAACCAAAAAAAAAAAAACCACAACCCCCCCAAAAAAACGTGGTTGTGGGTTTGTTTTTAATCAGGGATGCTGTAAAATCTCAAGTGACACTTCATCCCACAGGCAGCAGCAGAGAAGGCAAACACCAATAAACATGGAAACAGGGGCACAACCTTGCAGAGAGCTGGGGCTGCTGCTGAGGAGGAGCTGTGGTGAAATGTTGATATCAGCAGCCATGGATGGAGCTGTGGTGAAATGAAATGTTGATATCAGCAGCCATGGATGGAGCTGTGGTGAAGGGAAATGTTGATATCAGCAGCCAGGGATGGAGCTGGGTGGAATGTTGATATCAGCAGCCAGGGATGGAGCTGTGGTGAAGGGAAATGTTAATATCAGCAGCCATGGATGGAGCTGTGGTGAAATGTTGATACCAGCAGCCATGGATGGAGCTGTGGTGAAATGTTGATATCAGCAGCCATGGATGGAGCTGGGTGGAATGTTGATATCAGCAGCCATGGATGGAGCTGGGTGGAATGTTGATATCAGCAGCCATGGATGGAGCTGTGGTGAAATGTTGATATCAGCAGCCATGGATGGAGCTGTGGTGAAATGTTGATATCAGTAGCCATGGATGGAGCTGGGTGGAATGTTGATATCAGCAGCCATGGACGGAGCTGTGGTGGAATGTTGATATCAGCAGCCATGGATGGAGCTGTGGTGAAGGGAAATGTTGATATCAGCAGCCATGGATGGAACTGTGGTGAAATGAAATGTTGATATCAGCAGCCATGGATGGAGCTGTGGTGAAATGTTGATATCAGCAGCCATGGATGGAGCTGGGTGGAATGTTGATATCAGCAGCCATGGATGGAGCTGTGGTGAAGGGAAATGTTGATATCAGCAGCCATGGATGGAGCTGTGGTGGAATGTTGATATCAGCAGCCATGGATGGAGCTGTGGTGAAGGGAAATGTTGATATCAGCAGCCATGGATGGAGCTGTGGTGGAATGTTGATATCAGCAGCCATGGATGGAGCTGTGGTGAAGGGAAATGCTGATATCAGCAGCCAGGGATGGAGCTGGGTGAAATGTTGATATCAGCAGCCATGGATGGAGCTGCAGGGAGCAGGGAGAGGAGCTGGAGCTGCTGGTGCTTGGAGCTGCTGATGTGGCAAAGTTTGCTCCAAAACACCTGGGTTTTTGCAGGTTCTGGTTAAAAAAAGCTGCCTGACTGTGCCAGAAGGAATAGGAGGCAACCCTGAATCTTCCCTGAATTTGGGGTTGTTTGGTGAAAGCAGCTCAGGGCTGTGTGAAAGGATTTCCTGAGCTCAGTTTAACATTTTGTTCACTTTCTGTGCCACCCTTTTGTCCCCCTCAGGACTTTCTCCTTTCTTTCTCTACAATAGTATATATTATTATAGATACTCTATAATAGTATATATTTTTATACATATTATATACTTTCCTCACTCCTTTCTCTGCAAAAGTCCCTGTTGGACATATTACAATATGTTTTTCACAGTTCTGTTTTTTTAAAGTATTTAGTCTTATTTGTAAAGCCATCTTTTGAAGCTTATTTCTAGTTCTGTTTTTCTCTCAACAATGCCTGTCCTATTCCCTAGTATTTTAAAGTTAGTATTTCTTCTCTTCAAGTTTGCATACAGATATATATTGTTTTTTCTTTCAACAATGTCCGTCTTATACTATATACTTTTTAATTAGTATTTCTTCTCTTAAAGTTTGCATACAGATATATGGTTTTTTCTCTCAACAATGTCTCTTATTCCATATATTTTAAAGTTAGTATTTCCTCTCTTAAATTTTGCATACAGATATATATGTTTTTTCTCTCAACCATGTCTGCCTTATTCTATATATTTTTAAGTTAGTATTTCTTCTCTTCAAGTTTGCATACAGATATATATGTTTTTTCTCTCAACCATGTCTGCCTTATTCTATATATTTTTAAGTTAGTATTTCTTCTCTTCAAGTTTGCCTGCAGATACATGCTGTGTAAACTTTGTGTTAAGTTTGAACATTTTTTACAAATCTGTTTCCCACAGTTCCCCTCTGTCCCCGTGGAGCTGGGAGAGGGAATTTGTGGAGACTGAGGTTTTTAAAAGCCAGCCTGAGCTTTTTTGTTTGCTGTTTGTTACCATTCTAAACAAGATGGGATCTGGCCAGGGTTGTTATAGTAACTACTGAGATTTCCTCAAGAGAAGGGGAAAAAATAGCAGCAGCCCCATTCATGCCTTGCTGCAGCTCTCCATTCAGAGCTGCTCTGCGAGAGGGGAGGGGACTGCAGGGACAAAACCACGTCCCTGTAATGAGCACAATTATATAATATATCATTATATATATATATTTAATTATGCAGCGTTATATGTGGTTATATTTATAAATAGAAATAGTAGTTAATGTAATGTAAATAATGGATAATATAATGTAATATATGGAATAGAGAATATAATATAGTATATAATGATATAACATAGTATTATATGATATATAATATAGTATATAGTATATAATAATATATAATATGTTATATAATATATTATATAATACTAGTATAAATAGTATATAGTATATAATGATACATAATGTAGTATATAATAATATATTACTAATGATGTAGTTATATTATATTATATTATATTATATTATATTATATTATATTATATTATATTATATTATATTATATTATATTATATTATATTATATAATATCATAATCTTATTATATTATTATTAATTATATGTTTATATATTATATAATATATAATTTGCTATTTATATGTAATTATATTTATAAATATAGGTGGTAGTTAATATAATGTAAAATAAATTGTAGTTAATATAATGCAATATATCTAATAGATAAAGTAATGTAATGTGATGTAATATATGATATGATATGATATGATGTAATGTAATATGATGTAATGTAATATAATGTAATGTAATATGATGTAATGTAATATAATGTAATGTAATATGATGTAACATAACATAATATGATATGATATGATATGATATAATATAATATAATATAATATAATATAATATAATATAATATAATATAATATAATATAATATAATATAATATAATATAATATAATATAATATAATATAATATAATATAATATAATATAATATAATATAATATAATATTTTTAGCCCCCTGGTCCAGTGGGAGGTGTCCATGGCCATGCAGGTGAAGATCTCTTTCCCCCCCAAGGTTCCCTGATGTGATTTCCTGGGTTCCCCCCTTTATTCTGGTTTGTTTCCCTTGCAGAGCCGGCTGAAGGAGGCAGTGCAGCTGCTGGAGGATTACAAACACGGCACTCTGCCCCCAGGAGTCACCAACAAACAGGTCAGAGGGGAAAACCCTTCCATTTCTGCTTCTTCCCTGGGGAGGGCTCTGCTCAGGGGGATTTCTGGTGTTTCTGGGGGCAAACACCAACTGCTCACACTATTAAAGGGAAAAAAATGTCATTTTTTAGCTGGATGAAAGCTTTTTGTCACTCCTGTGAGTTCTGTAGCAGCAACTGTGTGGCTCAACCCCTGCCCTGTTTCTGTAAAATAATTTCAATTTGTCCCCAGATCCCAACCTTGTCTGGGCTGTTCCTGCACAATAATTTCCATTTCTGTCCCAATCCCAAAGTCATCTGGGCTGTTCCTGTACAATCATTTCTTTTTCTGCCCATATTCCAACCTTATCTGGGCTGCATCAGCCCCTGCTCTGTTCCTGTGCAATAATTTCCATTTCTGCCCCAATCCCAGCCTTGTCTGGGCTGTTCCTGTGCAATAATTTCCATTTCTGCCCAGATCCCAGCCTTGTCTGGGCTGTTCCTGTGCAATAATTTCCATTTCTGCCCAGATCCCAAGCTCATCTGGGCTCCTCCAGGAGCAGTGGGGATGTTCCTGGCCCAGGGATGGGAGCAGGAGGGTGTGGAATGCTCAGGGATGGGGTTCCTGAGGAAAAGATGATTTTTGGGATGTAGGGATGGGCTGGGTGATCTCTCCAGGACCACATCAGTCCCATTTTCTGGGCTTTTCCCCCATATTCCTCTGCAACTTGTGGAAGCAGGGATGAGGATTTTAGAGGAATCAAACTGCTCTTGGAGTATTTTACCTCCAAGTCAGTGTCGTGAAACAAAAAACTTCAATTCTTTTGTGGGTGTTACCTGAAACTCTTCCCCATTCCTGTCCATGTTACCTCAAACTCTTCCCCATTCCTGTCCATGTTTTTTTTTCTCAGAATATGGAGTTTTTGCCCAGAATATGGAGGTTTTTACCCCTAATATAGAGGTTTTTGCCTGAAATATGAAGTTTTTTGCCCAGAATATGGAGGTTTTTACCCATAATATGGAGATTTTTACCTGGAATATGAAGTTTTTGCCCAGAATATGGAGTTTTTACCCATAATATGGAGGTTTTTACCTGAAATATGGAGATTTTGCACAGAATATGGATGTTCTTACCTAGAATATGGAGGTTTTTACCTATAATATGGAGATTTTTACCTGGAACATGGAGGTTTTTACCCATAATATGGAGGTTTTGCCCATAATATGGAGGATTTTGCATGAAATATGGAGTTTTGGTCCAGAATATGGAGGTTTATACCTATAATATGGAGGTTTTGCCCAGAATACGGAGGTTTTTACCCATAATATGGAGGTTTTTACCTGAAATATGGAGTTTTTGCCCAGGATATGGAGATTTTTACTTGAAATATTGAGGTTTTGCCCAGAATATGGAGGTTTTTACCCATAATATGGAGGTTTTTACTTGGAATATGGAGTTTTTGCCCATAATATGGAGGTTTTTGCCCAGAATATGGAGTTTTTACCCATAGTATGGAGGTTTTGCCCAGGTTGTTCCAGGCTGCTGCCAAAGCTGGGATTGGCACAGGGTGTGCTCTCTCTGCTGATCCCTGCCAGGAGATGGAGAGCACAGACTCCACTGGGTCTGGAAGTCCTGTCTTGACCATGGCACCAACTCAGGGGCTTTTCATGGCTCAGTTTGTGCATCCAGCACAGAAGGACCCAGCTCTGTGTGATTTAATGTCATGTAAAGGTGAATTAATGTCAGGGCTGCCTGAGGGAATGCACTCCCCAATAAACAGGGATAGAAGTGCTGGATTGGGAGCTTTTCCCCCACACCCTGTAGGTCAGAAATCTTCTTTTACCTTTTTTTCCCATTCACAACTATAATTTCTTCTCATCAGAGACAAATAACAGGAGGAAAATGAAGGAAATTCAAACTCCTGCTCACTTCAGAAGGGGCAGCTGGTGTGGAAGGTGCTGTGCTGGGGAAGAGGAACAGCTCCCACAGAAAATCAATGGGAAATTGTCACAAGGCAGTGGCTGAGGCTCTCCTGGTGTCACTGTGCTCTTCCAGGCAGCACCTGATGGGGAGGAGAAGGGATTGATTGGGGAGGAGAAGGGATTGGGGAAGAGAAGGGGTTGGGAAGGAGGAAGGATGGAAAGGAGGAGGGATTGACTGGGGAGGAGAAGGAGTTGGGGAGGAGGGAGGGATTGGGAAGGTGGAGGGAGGGAGGAGGGATTGGGAAGAAGAAAGGGTTGGGGAGAAGGGACTGGGAAGGTGGAGGGATTGGGAAGTAAAAGAGGTTGGGAAGGAGAAGGGATGGAGAGGTTGAAGGGATTGATTGGGGAAGAGAAGGAATTGAGAAGGAGGAAGGGATGGGAAGGAGAAGGGACTGGAGGGAAGGGATTTGGAAGGACAAGGGGTTGGGAAGGAAGGAGGGATTGGAAAGAAAGGACTGGGAAGGAGAAGGGGCTGAGGAGGAGAAAGGATGGGAAGGAGGGAGGAATTAGGAAGGAGAAGGGATTGGGGAGGAGGAAGGGTTGGGAAGGAGAAGGGACTGGGAAGAAGAAAGGATGGGAAGGAGAAGGGACTGGGAAGGAGAAGAGGCTGGGGAGGAGAAAGGGTTGGGAAGGAGGGAGGGATTGGAAAGGTGGAGGGATTGATTGGGAAGGAGAAGGGATGGGAAGGAGGGTTTGGGAAGGAGAAGGGGTTGGGGAGGAGAAGGAGTTGATTGGGAAGGAGAAGAGACTGGAAAGGAGGAAGGGATGGGAAGGAGAAGGGACTGGGAAAAGGGGACTGGGAAAAGGGGACTGGGAAGGAGAAGGGATTGAGAAGCAGAAGGGACTGGGAAGAAGAAGGGATGGGAAGGAGGGATTGTTTGGGAGCAGGAGTGAGGCAGCAGCAGTGACTCAGCCCCATCTGCCCGAGGCAGATGACACACAGCCACTCTCTGTGACAAATGACACACAGCCCTCTCTGTGACAAACCACTTTGCAGACTTTTGACCCACATTTTGCAGAGTGACAAAGCCAGGCTCTTCCCAGGGTTCATTCAGAATTCCACTGGGGGAGAGGCTGAGCAGGCTGGGAGAGAATCCAGGTGAGGGAGGGGAAGGAAATCCAAAACACAACAGTAGACTGAAGAGAGAAAATATAATGGCAGAGGATTTTTCCCCACCTTGTGCTGATCCACACAGTGGAGTTTTTGCCCTTTAATTGTAAGAGTGGAGCAGCACAGGGCTCACCTGTGCCCCTCAGAGCCCTTGGACTGGATGTGACACACCAAGGAATGTCTGAGAGGGCTGAGGGAGAGCCACACTCACCTCAGGGGCTCAGAACTGATGGGGTCTCTGGGGTGGAGGTGACCCCGAGGTGTTGGAAAGTCTCTTTTTCCCAGCCCCAAGACTGAAGAAGAAGTCGAGGAATCTCATTTTCAGGGTTGTTTATTTGCTGTTATCTAATTCATTGTCTGTCTGTCCTGCTGAGATCTGTCCAGCAGGTCGGGTTGGGGCACACTGACACCCTCAGGGCAGTGTTAGCTTTTTATACCAAAATACTTTATTTACAATAACTTTTCAATGCCCATCACTTATATTAGACAGTCTGGCTCTACTCTAAACCAACCCAAGAGTGTCAACATCACAGCAGAAGATGGAGGACAAGAAGAAGAAGGACAGAACATGCCCAGATTCGTCCATCTTGCCACTTGAACCCCCATTCTAAAAACCCCAAAATTCTACTTTTCCAAAATTCTACTTTTTCCACACCCTCAGGCAGGTGTTATCTTTTTATACTAAGAACTACCTGTACTTTATTCACAATAATTTCCCAATACCTATCTCCTGTGTTAGACAGTCTGTCTCTAAACCAATCCAGCAGTGCCACCATCACAGCAGAAGGTGGAGGACAAGAAGAAGAACAGAACACACCCAGATTCCTCCATCTTGCCTCTTGAACCCCCATTCTAAAAACCCCAAAAATCTGCTTTTTCACCCTGTGACAAATTCACCATGATTCTACTCAAACCTCTGTGGTTTGTAACTCCTCACACAAAGTTGGGAATTGTTTCCATGGGCTAAAATCCAAGGCACAGGTGGCTGTGACTCCGTGCCAAGGTCTCTGAGCCCCCTGCCAGGGTCTGGAGTCCTCCAGTGTTGGAATCCAGGAAATTCCTCTGAAACTCAGGAAATTCCTCTGGAACCCAGGACATTCCTCTGGCTGCCCTGGATGGCTCCAGCCCCTGGCAGGGGGCTCAGAGACCCTGGCACAGAGCCCAGGACCCCTGTACCTTTGATCTTGACCCATGGAGCCAATCACCACCTTTATATGAAGAATTACAAGTCAAGAGAGTTTAAGTAGAATAACAGTTTGTCATGGGGTAAAAAATAGATTTATGGCATTTTAAGAATGGGGGCTTGGGGTCCTAAGATGGAGGAATTTGGGTGTGCCCTGTCCTCCTTTCTCCTTCTTCCTATCTCCATCTTCTGGGTGATGTTGGCACTTTTGGCTTGGTTTGAGGTAGAAACTCAGTGTCTAACATGGGTGATAGGTATTGGGAAGTTATGGTAAATAATGTAATGGTAAATAATGGTAAATAATATTATGGTCAATCATGTAATGGTAAATAATGCAATGGTAAATAATGGTAAATAATGTAATGGTAAGTAATGGTAAATAATGTAATGGTAAGTAATGCAATGGTAAAGAATGTAAAATAATATTATGGTAAATAATGGTAAATAATGTAATGGTAAATAATGCAATGGTAAATAATGGTAAAATAATGTTATGGTAAATAATGTAATGGTAAATAATTATGGTAAATAATGGTAAAATAATGTTATGGTAAATAATGTAATGGTAAGTAATGGTAAATAATGTAGTTTTTAGTATAAAAAGATAACACTGCCCTGAGGGTGGCCAGTGTGCCTCTGTCTGACCTGGGAAGGAAAAGGGGTTGGGAAGGTGGAGGGATTGACTGAGGAGGAGAAGGGTTGGGAAGAAGAAAGCATGGGAAGGAAGGAGGGACTGGGAAGGAGAAGGGATGGGAAGGAGAAGGGACAGACCTACAGCAGGCTGGAGAAAGAATGTTATAGATAAGAAATAATAAATAACCCTGAGAACAAGAACAGAAGAATTCTGACTTCTTATTTGACTGCCAGGCTGGGAAAAGAGACTTTTGTGTGTCTCAGAGTCACTGTGGGCAGCAGAGGTTCTGAGAGCCCAGGGCAGGCACAGGGATGGATGTGCTGGGTTCTGAGAGCCCAGGGCAGGCACAGGGATGGATGTGCTGGGTTCTGAGAGCCCAGGGATGGATGTGCTGGGTTCTGAGAGCCCAGGGCAGGCACAGGGATGGATGTGCTGGGTTCTGAGGGCCCAGGGCAGGCACAGGGATGGATGTGCTGGGTTCTGAGAGCCCAGGGCAGACAGGGGGATGGATGTGCTGGGTTCTGAGAGCCCAGGGCAGGCACAGGGATGGATGTGCTGGGTTCTGAGAGCCCTGGGCAGGCACAGGGATGGATGTGCTGGGTTCTGAGAGCCCAGGGATGGATGTGCTGGGTTCTGAGAGCCCAGGGCAGGCACAGGGATGGATGTGCTGGGTTCTGAGAGCCCTGGGCAGGCACAGGGATGGATGTGCTGGGTTCTGAGAGCCCAGGGCAGACAGGGGGATGGATGTGCTGGGTTCTGAGAGCCCTGGGCAGGCACAGGGATGGATGTGCTGGGTTCTGAGAGCCCAGGGCAGGCACAGGGATGGATGTGCTGGGTTCTGAGAGCCCAGGGCAGACAGGGGGATGGATGTGCTGGGTTCTGAGGGCCCAGGGCAGACAGGGGGATGGATGTGCTGGGTTCTGAGAGCCCTGGGCAGGCACAGGGATGGATGTGCTGGGTTCTGAGGGCCCAGGGCAGGCACAGGGATGGATGCCCTGGGTTCTGACACAGAAGCAGCCTAGGGCAGAGTTTTGGAGCGTCGATCCCCCCAGCAGGAGCAGTCCCCCCCTGAGGAGGCAGCTCTGAGCCCAGGCAGACGAGTTGTTTTGACAGAGCTCTCACCAAGCTCTGTCTGAGGCTCCGCGCCGCAGCAGCCGCGCCTGACAGAGCTCGAATCCCTCTCATTGAGGAATCCACGGCGAGTTGGAGGAGCTGCAGCCTCCAGCAGCTCAGCACAGCCCCTGGCGCCTGCTGAGATGGTTTCAGCACACGAGGAGCGGCAAACACAGAGCCTAGAGCTATGTCACAGCAAGCAGCTCCTCCACACGCAGCTCCTGACAGGGTTCTGGTGGAGCCAGCCCCGCTCCGCCGCGTTCCCCAGGCAGCTTTTTCCAAATGAGCTGCAGTGCCACAGCCATGGGCTATCTAAAGATATAAAAATCCCTCTCGGGAGCTGTGATTGTGCTTGCAGCACGTCCCCAGGACCGTCTCTGGGGTGGTTTGCAGCAGAAATGCTGCAGCACTGGGCAGCAGCAGTGCCAGCCCTGCAGCTCTGCCCCTTCCGAGCCTCCCCACCCTTCCAGAGGCTCCTGAGCTTCCTCCTGGACTGGATTTCACTGCCCAGCAAAGTGCCCATTAACCCAAGGTGGGAAAAAGCCATTTCTGGGGCCTCATTAGCCAAAATGAAGAATTGATCCCTCACCTGTCGATAGCTGCTGCACTGCTGAGAGCTCCTCACTGAGGGGGGCTCTGGGGTTTGTTCCTGCGTTAGAAAGATGTTTTAAAAACAGGATTTTCAGCCTGGCTGTATCAATTATGTGGTCAGCAAAACAGAGGAGGAAGAGCTGCTTGATCAGTATTTATTCAGGGCAGCAAGAAAACACACTCCATTTCTTCAGCTGAGCTTATTTCCTTGAGTTTTTATTGAAATATTTAAAAGCCAGGCTTTTTTTTTTTTTTTTTTTTTATTAAATATGCAGCTGAGTGTTTGTTAAAATGCTCCCAGCCCCAAATATTCTGTGCAGTGGGAATACCCCACACTGTCATCAATCCCCCTCTCCAGCAGGCTCTTAGGATTGCTGAATTTTTCTTGAAATGAAAACTTATCTCTGGGAATTGCACCAGTTTGGGGTGGTTTTCTGCTCTCTTGGTTGTTGGGGTTAAATATTTGAGGAGGATTAGAGAAGGTGTTTGGGGAAGAAAGCCCCTGATGGCCTTGGGGAGGTGGATTTGGGTGGTGGATCCAGAAATGTTTGATGGAAACAGCAGCTGTTTGTTAGCAGGGCTGGGGAGTTTTGGAAAATTAGGAATTTTTGCTGTGGGAAGCCCAAGGGAATTGTGGGGTTTGGTGAAATTCCTCCTTCCTGCTCCTGTGTGAGGGTGAGGGGCAGCTGCTGCCCCCTGTGTCCCCTCTCATTCCCCTGTCCCCAAACCAGGGTCCTGAGGAGGGAGGTGAGGGGGGGAAGGAAATGTGGAGGATTTGTGCTGATGGAGAAACTGCTCCAGTTGTCATTTCTGCGCCACCTGTTCCAGCTCTGCAGGTGTTGGTTCATGGTCATGGGATAGTTTGGGATGGAAGGGACCCTAAACCCAGCCAGTGCCACCCCTGCCATGGCAGGGACACCTCCCACTGTCCCAGGCTGCTCCTGTAAGCGGTCCTGTGGTCCCTCAGCCAGGATTCCTCAGGGACTGGGAGTGGGGTGGGCTGAACATCCCTCCCTGTCCTCGATGTCCCTGCCCCAGATGTTCCTACCTCAGATGTCCCTGTTCATGATGTCCCTGTCCATGATGTCCCCATCTACGATGTGCCTGTCCATGATGTCCCCATGCTGAGGGTCTCTCTCTGTCCTGACTGTCCCTGTCCCTGATGTCCCTGCCCTGGCTTCTCTGTCCTGGCTGTCCCTGCCCTGGCTGTCCCTGTCCCTGATGTACCTGCCGTGGCTGTCCCTGTCCATGATGTCCCCATCCATGGTGTCCCCATGCAGAGAGTCCCTCTCTGTCCCTGATGTCCCTGTCCCAGCTGTCCCTGTCCCTGATGTCCCTGTCCATGATGTCCATGATGCCCTTGTGCTGGATGTCCCTATGCTGAGGGTCCCTCTCTGTCCATGATGTCCCTGTCCATTATATTCTTGTCCATAACGTCCCTGCCCTGGCTGTCCCTTTGCTGGATGTTCGTTTGCTGGCTGTCCCTGTCCTTCATGTCCCTGTTCTGGCTATCTCTGTCCATGATGTCCCTGTCCCAGCTGTCCCTGTCCCAGATGGCTGTCCCCACCCTGGCTGTCCCTGTCCATGGTGTCCCTGTCCATGATGTGGCTGTCCTGGATGTCTCCATGCTGAGGGTCCCTCTCTGTCCATGATATCCCTGCCCTGGCTGTCCCTGTCCCAGATGTCCCCGTCCATGATGTCCCTATGCTGAAGGTCCCTCTCTGTCCATTATGTCCCTGTCCCATATGTTCCTGACCTGGCTGTCCCCACCCTGGCTGTCCCTGTCCAAGATGTCCCTGTCCCGACTGTCCCTATCCTTGATGTCCCTGTCCCAGCTGTCCCTGTCCATGATGTCCCTGTGCTGGACATCCCCATGCTGAGGGACCCTCTCTGTCCATGATGTCCCTGTCCCAGGTGTCCCCACCCTGTCTGTCCCTGTCCCCGCTGTCCCCGCCGCTGCTCGGTGGCTGCTCTCGGTGCTGGCAGGGTCTGTCCCCAGGGCTGGCAGGGTCTGTCCCCAGAGCCCCGGTGGCTGCTGCGAGTGGGAAGGTGCAAATGACACACAGAGGGCTCGGGGAGCCAATTTGCAGCAGAAGGTGGAGACTGTAACAGATCCAATTCCAACTGCAGGCAGGGCAGCGATTCCCAAAGAGCCTCCTGGAGGGAACCTCCGGGGTAGAGCTCTCATTTCAGGGAATGGCTCCTGCCCTGCAAGCAAGGCTGGAAAATGCAGCCTGCCAAACAAGGACCAAGGGCCAGCTTGCTTAGACCTGGCCTTTCCCTGCTTTGGGAATGCTGAGTTCAGCTTCCATCCAAAAGGCTGTACCAGCTGCAGGGTGTAATGGTGTGGCTTTTGTCCTTTATCCCACTGATTTGTGGGGTTGTATCTGTGTCCTGTGAGTGTGTGAGTCCCCTGTCACCCTGTCCCAGAGCCCAGCACAGCCTGGAACAGCTTGGTGCAGGCAGGGCAGAAATGAAGGCTGAAGGAAGCAGCACTCGTTGACTCACTCCCAGCCCCAGAGGGACTGAAATCCCGCCTGCTCAGGGCACAACTGCATCTCTGTGGGCTTTTTGTGCTCCAGAAAAACCCTTTGCAAGGCTGAGGAACCTTGGGTGTGCTCAGGGTTTGGGCACCAAAGATCTGCCTTGAGACATTTGCAGGTGGGTATCAGCACTGGGGGGGATTTCGTGATGAACTTCAGGTTTGTTCATCCCTTCTTCCCCCAAAACACTTGAATTTTCTTAGCTGGAATTCCCTGCACTCATTCCATGTTTCAACTGCGTTTCCTTCCCCTTGCAGGCTGAATTTTTGCCTCAGAAATTGGGGTAGGAAGAGCTGCTGAGCTGCTGGTTTAATCTCAATGCTCCAAGTGCTGCCCAGCTCCTGGTTTAATCTCAGTGCTCCAGATTTTGCCCAGCTCCTGGTTTAATCTCAGTATTGCTCCAAGTGTTGTCCAGCTCCTGGTTTAATCTCAGTATTGCTCCAAGTGTTGCCCAGCAGCAGCCCAGGATGCTGGAAAGCTGCTGGAGATTGGTCTCAGAGCCCTGATTTCCCCCACTTGTGGGTTCCTAATGCTCCACCCTATAAATGCAGTGGGACACAGTGCCAGGGATGCAGGGGAAGGTCCTTCAGCCCTGTCCCTGTGTCCCTGTGTCCCTGTGCCATCCCGGGCTGGCTCCTCCCGGTGCTGCTGCCAGCAGAGAGAGGCAAAGAGCCACACAGCAGCAGCAGGGCTGGGGGCTCTGCAGGGAGTGAAGCTTTTCCCGGGAGAGATTTGGAGTTTTTTAATGCCTATGAGAGGTTTGGAGGTGCAGCTCATTAAGGAAATTGTGAGAAATGCTACCCACTTTCAAAAAACCGAAATGGTTTATTAAAACCTGATCAAAAATACAACAGAAGGCTGAATAGAGAAAATATTGAGGCGCTGGGAGCATTTTCCCCACTGTGGGCTCACCACGCAATGGAGGTTTTGCCTTTTAACCCTTTAGCCCCTCCCACAGTTCTGTCCACCAACTCCCTTTTGTTGTCCAGTGGTGGAGTTCACTTCCTTAAGTCTTGATTGGAGGTCAGGTGCTGCCAGAGTAACAACCCAAATGTCCTCCCAAATGTCCCAAACCCAGGCCACCCCTGATAACAACACAAGTGAGTAAATCATGACTATAAATCTATAAAACATCTCGCTATTAATTCTCTATTAAACATATATATACTTTTCTCTCTTAATTCTCTATTAAACATACATATATAATTATATTAATTCTTTATTAAATATACAGATATAAATATACTTCTATTAGTTCTCTACTAAACATATATGCATATATATACTTCTCTCTATTAATATCTATTAAACATATACATATATATACCTCTCTATTAATTCTCTATTAAACATGTATGTATATATATAATTCTGTCTATTACTTCTTTACTAAAAATACAAACATATATACTTCTCTCTATTAATTTTCTATTAAACATGCATACATATATGTACTTCTCTCTATTAAATCTCTATTAAATATATATACATATGTATATATACTCCTCTATTAATTCTCTGTTAAACAAATATATGACTTCTCTCTAATTCTCTGTTAAACATATATGCATATATATATATACTTCTCTTTATTAATTCTTTATTAAACATAAATACATATAAATATACTTCTCTCTATTAATTCTTTATTAAGCATATATACATATATCTCTCTTAATTATCTATTAAATATATATACATACATATATATCTCTCTATCAATTCTCTATTAAGCATATATACATATATATACCTCTATTAATTCTCTATTAAACATATATGCATAAATATATCTGTTAATTCTCTGTTAAACACATATAGACTTCTCCCTATTAATTCTTTATTAATATATACACATATAGACTTCTCTATTAACTCTGTATCAAATGTATATAGATATAATTCTCTCTATTAATTCTCTATTAAACATATATATATATATATATATATATATATATATATATATATATATATATATATTCTTCTCTCTATCTTCTCTCTATTAAACACATATACAGGATATTTTCCTTTTCCTTGTGAGACTCAGCCATGGCATCACCCATCTATGACAAGATGCAGCTCATTAATGAATGCAGCTCATTAATAAAGGCTCCCTGGTCAGGCAGAGGGAGGTGCTGCCTGTTCCCTGTCTGGTTTTTTCCCCCCAAAGTTCAGATGTGAGCTGGCACGGGTGTGCTCCGTGCCCAGACTCTGGGAGGGGAGAGGGAGGGAGGTGTGAAGCCCTGGCAGTGCCAGCAGTGCCACAGCTCTGCCTCCTTCTCGGGGCCATGTGTTCCCACCTCCCGAGCCTGCACTGGCACAGCTGGCTGCTCCAGGAGCTGAGCTTAATAAAAACCCAGCTCATCCCCCTCCCCAAATCCTGCCTGCTCTGCCTCTGCTTGGCCCTGGTTTCCCTGCTGGCTGTGCAGCCCGAGGGATGGGATGGGATAATGGGATAGGATGGGATATGGGGTGCTGGGGCTGTGCTGCCCAAACAGGAACCAGCTGCAGCTGCTGAAGGGGAGAGAAAAGATAAAATTCGATCAAATTTCTATTTTTTCTTTATTAAATTTCTATTTAGATACAATTTTTATTGATAAGGAATCAACAATAGGCCTGAAGTGGAGGCTGGACATTAATCCAGGGATCACAAAACCAGCAGTAAACACCCTGAGCTGTGGATCTTGGCTGGCTAAAATCCTTGTAGCCACCAGACACCAGGTTTAGGATTTTTGACCCACATCTCCCTCCTTAGTGTAGGATCATAGGCTGGAGAGGACCTGAGGAGGTCACAGCCCACAGGATTTGCTGCTGGAATTCTGCCTGTTCATTTCAGTGGGTGTTTGCCTGCCCCTCCTGCCCAAATGCAAGAGCACCAATTTGTGAGCGAACACAGCTCCATCACTGACTTTGTACCCTCAGCATCAGGGGGAGAGGGGGAAAAATGGGAAAAAATGGGAAAAACGGGAAAAAAAATCAACAATAAGCCTGAAGTGGAGGCTGGACATTAATCCAGGGATCACAAAACCAGCAATAAGCACCCTGAGCTGTGGATCTTGGCTGACTGAAATCCTTGTAGCCACCAGACACCGGGTTTAGGATTTTTGACCCACATCTCCCTCCCTGTGATCCTTATGTGGGATCAGAGGCTGGAGAGGATCCGGGGAGGTCACAGCCCCCAGGATTTGCTGCTGGAATGCTGCCTGTTCATTTCAGCCTGCACCTCCTGCCAAATGCAAGAGCACCAATTTGTGAGCGAACACAGCTCCATCGCTGACTTTGTGCCCTCAGCTTCACCCGTCAGCATCAGGGGGAGAGGGGAAAAAACGGGAAAAATCGACAATAAGCCTGAAGTGAAGGCTGGACATTAATCCAGGGATCACAAAACCAGCAATAAACACCCTGAGCTGTGGATCTTGGATGACTAAAATCCTTGTAGGCACCAGACACCGGGTTTAAGATTTTTGACCCACATCTCCCTCCCTATGATCCCTGTGGGATCATAGGCTGGAGAGGACCTGGGGAGGTCACAGCCCACAGGATTTGCTGCTGGAATTCTCCCCGTTTATTTGAGTGGGTGTTTGCCAGCACCTCCTGCCCAAATGCAAGAGCACAAATTTGTGAGCGAACACAGCTCCATCACTGACTTTGTACCCCCAGCATCAGGGGGAGAGGGAAAAAAAACCGGGAAAAGCTGAAGAATGAGCCCAGGCTGTGGATGTGCGGCGGGCAGAGGTCCCTTGGAGACAGACAGACAGACACACACTCGCTGTTCTGCACAGCCCTTCCTGCGCGTTGGCGGAGCCTGAGCTGTGTCACTTGTGACTTCTCACTCCGCAGCCTCTCCAAACGCACTTCTGGCAACCGGGCTGCTCTGAAACTGTTTCATCTCTCCCCCATTAGGCTCGGGGAGGTGCAAAGAGGCTCGGCGGCTCGATGGGCAGGCATTCATTGCGGCGCCGCTGCCTCAATCAGGCGAGCAGCGGGGAGAGGCGCTCCCGCTGCCGCAGCCGCAGCAGCGCCCGCCGGATCCATCGGCGATAAGAGCCTCCCTTTTGGGCAGTAATGGCTTTTCCTCACGGTGTTGATGAAGAGCGAAGAGCCCCATTTGCAGTAAACTGTAATTTTTCCCCCGCTCAGGTCTCCCGCAGGATGCGATAGATCCGGGATGTGTTCCTTGAGCTGCTGCTCCCTTTTCCTGGCAGGAAAATGCCCCTTTTTTGGCTTGGGGATATTCTCGGTGTCGCTGAGGTGAGCGGGGTTCAGGCATCACCCAAGGCACGGAGGGAGCTGCAATGCACCCCAAAGAACCTCCCTGGTCCCAGGAGGTGCTCCTGCTCAGCCACAGCCCGGCTTGGTTCCAGCCCTTCAGCTTTAGGGATTTAGGAGCTGGTTTTATCAGCTCATCCTGATAAACACGGGCCCATCACAGTTCTGTCCGGGCTGGCTCGTGGTGTGTTCACTGAGGTGTGTTATGGTACCTTGAGCACCGGATTTCTTATTATTTCTATTCTATATTATTTATAGAAATAATTATTATTATTTCTGCCCTTTTACAATACAATAACCAAACTAACAGCACGTGTTTAACGACCTATCAACTATTTTACAACAGTTTCTAAGCTATTTTTAACAATTCCAAGTCATGTCCAGGTCACAGAGCTGATTACACCTGTCAGCTTGGTGTGGTTAAAATGGGATTAAACAAATCTGATCTGGAGCGACCTGAGCTGGATTCGGGAGCCCAGGGAGGGGTTGGGCACCTCCAAAAGTGCCATCCAACCCAAACCATTCCATGATTCCAGTGGCATCCACGTCCTCCTGCAGCCCTGGTGCAAGGACGGTTTTCAGTGAATGATTCTCACTCTGCTGAAGCCTTTCCAGGAGAGTGCTGGGAGGATTAATTAGTTAATGTTTATTGAGTGCTGGGAGGCTGCACCGTGTTATTTGAGAGCTGATTTTAGCCGTGGGGACTCGATTCTGGTTCCACCCACTCTTGGGTTGGGATCTGGCAGCAGCTCCTGGTGCTGGGAATCAGCAGGGCCAGGGCAGTGCCCGTCCCTGTGCTGGCATTGCCAGGGCACCTCCAGGGCTGGGGAGAGCCCTCGAGGGGCCAGGGCAGGGACAGAGCTGGGAAGGGGCTGCACAATCCCTGAGGGAGCTGGGAAGGGGCTGCACAATCCCTGAGGGAGCTGGGCAGGGGCTGCACAATCCCTGAGGGAGCTGGGCAGGGGCTCAGCCTGGAGCAAAGGAGGCTCAGGGGGCCCTTGTGGCTCTGCACAGCTCCTGCCAGGAGGGGAACAGGGACAGGAGCAGAGGGAACGGCCTCAGGGGAGCTCAGGGTGGGCACAGCAGGAATTTCCCCATGGAAAAGGTGGTGAAGTATTGGAAGTGCCCCGGGCAAGAGTGGAATCCCCATCCCTGCAGGAATTTCAAGCCCTGTGGATGTGGCGCTTGGGGACAGGGGCAGTGGTGGCCCTGGCAGTGCTGGGTGTGATTGCCTGAAATCTTTTCCAACCTGAGCAATTCCCTGATGCCACTCAGGGACTCAACAATGCTCAGAATGGCAAAGAGGAGTTGTGGCATCCAGGAGGAGTCCCGGGTGCCTCCTGTGCTGCCTCACTGCATCCCCAGGAGGGGCAGAAATGATCAGAGCCCTCTGGGATTTATCCCACTCTTGGGATCCCTTGAGCTCTGCGTCCTGAAGAACCAAACCCTTCCTAATGCCAGGATTTTAGGAGCAGGGCTGTAAAAACACCAGTGGGGAGGTTTCCTGTGAGGAAGGAGAGCCATAGGTGGTGTTACCTGCTTTTCCAGGTTTGTCAGGAATGCCAGACTGCTCCATATCTGTGAGCAGCTGGAGCTGGGTTGGTTTTTTCCCTTTATTTCAATCATTTAAAGAACTGGGATTACTGGGGAAGCACATCTGGATTGGAGGCTGCCCTCCCCAGGGCACAGGAAGGAGCTGGAGCGCTCCAGGAGCAGCTCTGCTGCATCCCACGTTCTGCACCACCCAATATTTGGAATTCAGCGTGGGCTGGGTGATCCGAGCTGTGCTTTAATAAACCTCACAAGCCCCGGGGTGTGAAACCACTGGCAGTTCCTGACGGGGTGCAAAGTGCCGCTGTTACCTCGTTAAAATCTGCATTTCCTGGGTGCAGGGGGGCTGCTGGGCGGTGAGAGCATCGCTGCTGGAGCAGGATGGAAACAGCTTTTGATACAGAACTGGCTGGACAGATGAAATAATTAACTAAAATTACTGTTTTTCAATTATTTCCTCTCCAACCTGTCCTTACAGAGGGGTTTTGTTGTGTAATGGTGTAAAGTCCAGCCCGGGCAGACCCCACTGAGGGATCTCTGCAGGACTTAAACCTTTGGGTTTTCCTTTCCACGTTGTGCTCATCCACCCCATGCCTCCTAATTAGTTCTTTGTCTGTAATTGTGCCTTGTCATGACGAGTGATTAATGAGTGATTAATCAATGAGGGCTTTTCTGCAGGCAGTTATTCCTGGCTGGCATAGCTGGAGAGGCACCCATGGATTGAGGATCAGTGCTCAAAGGGTGGCACCAGGTGCTTTGAAGCTGAAGGAGGATTAGTTTGGATTAGAAATAAGGCAGAAGATTTTTATGGAGAGGGTGACAAATAAATTGCTGTCTCTGAGTGCAGGACTGTGAAATGTTCCCGTGTTTAATAGGAGGAGGCTCATCCATTAAGGAGAACTGGAACCCTCCGTGCTGTTTTTATAGTGACAGGTGTTGGGGAAGAGATTGGGGCTGGATGGATTCTTTAAATAAATTCTTTTTTTTTTTTTTTAATTTTTTTAAACTATCTCCAAGCTGCAATTCTGCTGCTAAATAAGGATTGCTAATGAATGTCCTGACAAGCAAAGATCACATCTATTCCCAAGATTTATTCCAGTCTCCATCTCCTCACCACAGCTTTGGATCTCTTCAGATTCTGGTGGTCTTTGAGGCCCTGCCTTAAACATCACCATGATATTTGAGGTGATGTTTTGGATAACTGAACTCAGCTCCTGAGTTCATAAAATCCCAGAATCCTGGAATGGGTTGGGTGGGAAAGGACCTCAGAGCCCATCCAGTGGCATCCCTGCCATGGCAGGGACACCTCCCACTGTCCCAGATGCATCCAGCCTGGCCTTGGGCACTGCCAGGGATACAGGGACAGCCCCAGCAAATCTGGGAATTCCAGCCCAGGCAGGAATTCCTTGCCAAGATCCCAGCCCAATCTCCCCTTTCCCAGTGGGAGCCATTCCCTGTGTGCTGTCCCTCCATCCCTTGGAAATTGTCTCTCTCCATCCTTCCTGCAGCTCCTTCAGGCCCTGCAGGGCCACCCTGGGCTCACCCCAAAGCTTCTCCTGTGCAGGTGAACAATGCCAGCTCTGCCAGCCTTCCCTCCCAGCAGAGCTGTTCCATCCCTGGGTCCATCCTGGAACCTCCTCTGGGCTCTCCAGCAGCTCCAGATCCTCCCTGTGCTGCCACCCCGAGCTCAGGGCTTCAAAACTGCTCCAGGTGATGACAAAATTGGTGACAAAAGTGGTGACTCTTCCTTGAAAAAACTGTAGAAAAATCAGAATCCTGGAAAGGACGGGTGGAAATCTCTTCCTTGAGTCCTGAAAAGGTGGATCTGAGACCACTTGTGAGCAGCCTGGAGCTGGTTCCTGCCCATCCATGTCCATGAAGCAGAGCCTGACCTGACCCCTGTGGTCTCCCCTGATCTGACCTAGGGGAGAGCTGCAGTGGCCACAGGGGAAATGTCCATCCCAGGGGACCCTCCTGCTCCTGGTCAAGGCGGAACCATCCAGAGGAAATATCCATCCCAGAAGAGCCTCCTGCTCCTGGTCCAGGTGGATCCATCCAAGGGAAATGCTCCATCCCAGGAGCTCCACCTGGTCCTACCCAGCCCTCCTGGACTGAAATCTAAACCCCAGCACGGATCTGGGGTCATTCCCTGAGCTCCAGAGCAGATTCCCCGGTTTCCCAGTGAGGGGGATGAGGTGGGAGCGTGGCTGTTCCTCCAGGGCAGGAATGAAATCCCCCCAAACCCAGGGACTGCTCTCCCAAAGCAGCCCGGGCTGGCAGGGCTGTCAGGGAGCTGGAGCTGCTGGAAAACGCTGCAGACAGAAGAGGAATTAGAGGAGAAAGAAGTGAAAATGAGCTGGCAGAATCCTGAGGTGACTCATCAGGTGCATCTTGTGAAGTCTCTTTGGAGAAGTAATGAAACCGCGTGTTCTAACAATATTTGCACTGCAGCAGGGAAAGGCATAAATATTGGGATCAATTAATGAAATTAGAGAATTTGACCAAAAAAGCCCTCGTGCTGGCTCAGAAAGCATCCCTCTTCCTTTTTGCTGGTGTCAGTGCCTGCAGTTGGAGAGGAAAATCCCGCAGTTGTGTTTCCCACCCTGCATAAAGGGGATGTGGGCAGCCCTGGGGTCGCTGGGATGGGCTGGGAAGGCTCCTGGAGCCCCAGGAATTCCTCTGCAGGTCAACAATCACCCCGTGGAAGGTCTCCATCTGGTGGGCAGGCAGAGACCTCATCGCTGTCTGGGTGTGGAGCCTCCTTCCCTTTGGGTGTTGGGGTTTTGACCCACCCGGTCTTTAGCACCAGGGTTGTCCTTTGTGTGCCCCAGGCTCTGTTTTCCACCCGGGAAAGGGGGAATGATGATTTTCCTTAGGAAGGGAATTTTCCTTCAGGAAAACTCCATTGTGTCTGTTCCATTTACATCTTCAGTTCCTCATCACAGGCAGTGGAGCTCATCACAGAGCTTCATTTTGGAGCTTGGGGTGAATTTGGAGTGAAATTTGGGGTTGTTAGTATCAGTGGGTCAATTAATGCAATTTACAGCAGATTAATTACCTTATCCCAACAGCATTTAAATGGATTTATATTTGGGACTGGCAGCAAAGCTGGGGTGAGGGATGCAGCTTGATGAACACAGTGGCAATGCTGAGCTCAGCAGGGTGAGCACCTGATGTGCAGGCTGGGTGGGTTGGGTGGGGAAAGCAGGAGCCAAAAAGAGCCATCACCATGCTGGGCTGTGGCAGCAGCAGGAGCAGAACTCCCCAGGTTCTCCTGGCACAGCTCCCCTTGGAATAATTCCCCCGGTTCCTGGCGGCCTCCACTCAAGAGGATGTTGACAAATTGGAGAGAAGTGAAGGAGCCACGAGGGTGGGGAGAGATTGGCAAAGCAGCCTTGCCAGGGAAGCAGCCAGGAGCCTGGCTCGCAGAGGATTTGTGGGGTTTTAGATGGAAATGGAGCTTAAAGGGTGGAATTGCAGCTCCAAGGACCTGGGGGCAGAACAAACCCAGACAGAGGTGCTGGGGCCTCGGGGCTGAACACGAGTTTTTAACAGCAAAACCCAGCAGCTGCTGGGACATTTCAGAGCCCTGGCTTCCCACCCATCCCTGGGGTGATGCACATCAGCGTTTGGGGGTTTGGAGGTGATAATTTGGGGTTAGGTTTTAGTTTATGTTTAGGAAACCCCTCAGCCTTGGGGAGGAAGGGCAAACCCCGGGGCTGTGTCTGCGCCAGGGCATCTCCGGGCTCGCTGTCTCCTCCTGAACCTCTCAGGGGATGTTTCCTCCTCCAACCCCTCACTCTGAGCCAGGTTTGGGGGCTTTGGAGCTGTCAGGAGGCAACAGGGAGAGTTTTCAACAAGATTTTCCCTCTCCCTGAGCATTTCTCGGTGCATTTAGAAATGAGAACTGGTGGTTGTTTATTTTATTTATTGGAAGCCCAGGGTTTATCTGAAGAGCGCCCTGCAGGGTTTGCCCCACCTTTGTTCCCCAGCAGGGCTGGATTTCCGCAGGAAGCTCATCCAGGGAGAGGCTGTGCTAAATTTACATTGAGATCTGGGTGCAGCAGAGGATTTGGGGTTTTTAAAGCTCTGAAGTCTGGCTGTTCTTGCTCTTTCTTCCCATTTAATACAAGTTTAATATTGTCTCTCGCTGCCCACGCAGGTGTGAAGGAGCTCAGGTGTGTAAAGAGTCTTTAAATCCATCCTGACGGGCTGCAGGAAATGAGATTTTTGTCCCAATCCGTTCTGTTTGTTTATGACAGCAGTTAAAAGATGAATATTTGGAATAAAACTACACTGTTTTTTTTTAACATTTAATGTTCTCTTTTGTTTTTCCAGCTGTGGGGAGCTCAAAAAATCAAACAGGTAACACACTTTAAAAAATATTTTCAATTTTCCTTATTATTTTCAAGTATTGCTGCTTTTTCCTGTCCTCCCTCGTTCCCTTTGCCAGTTGCTGTTTTGCCTTCCCATGGAAATGTAAATGCAGAGAACACTCTGCCACCAAAAAGCCTGATTTTTTTTCTTTTTATATATATTTATATATTTTGATGTCTTCATTTTCTCCTTCCTGTCTAGTCAAGAGCTTTCTTGTCTCCAGTTTTTTGCAAACAGTTTGACAGTTCCTTGGGAAGGTTTGTGCCTGTGCTGTACCTTCTTCCCTGCAGCCCCATGGGAATGGATTTCTCCTTCCCAGCGAATCCCAGTGCAGCCTCCTGGGCTTGGCAGAAAATCTGGGGGAAATGTGGGCAAAAAGGGGCCAAGCGAGCTTTGCTGCTGTGGTCAGAAGGGCAGATTTGGGGTTTTTGGGATCTCCAGAGGCACCAGGGCTGTGGGACAACATCAGGGTTGGAATTTGTGGAAAATTCAGGTGCTGTGTGGGGTTTTTGGGTGTCCCTTGTGGGGGCATCCAGGGAGGGCTGGACCTGCCTGTTGGTGTCCCAGCTGGTGCTGGAGCAGGCGGGGAGAAGGTTCTGGAATGGGATCCATACCTAGATACAGGGGAGAAGGTTCTGGAATGGGATGCACACCTGCAGTAGGAGAAGGTTCTGGAATGGATCCACAACTGGAGATGGGGGGAAGGTTCTAGAATGGGATCCACACATAAGGATGGGGGAGAAAGTTCTGGAATGGGATCCACTTCATGAGAAGGTTCAGGAATGGGATCCACAGCTGGAGATGGGGAGAAGGTTCTGGAATGGGATTCACACGTAGAGATGGGGAGAAGGTTCTGGAATGGGATCTACAGCTGGAGATGGGGAGAAGGTTCTGGAATGGGATTCACACATAGAGATGGGGAGAAGGTTCTGGAATGGGATTCACACATAGAGATGGGGAGAAGGTTCTGGAATGGGATCCACAGCTGGAGATGGGGAGAAGGTTCTGGAATGGGATCCACAGCTGGAGATGGGGAGAAGGTTCTGGAATGGGATCCACACCTGCAGGGGGAGAAGCTCCTGAACTGAATCCCCCCATTGTGTTTGGGCCCCGGGGGTTTTGGGGTTTCCCCTGTGGCCCCTTTGCTCCCCTGCAGGATAAAGGGATTTTTGTCCTCATCCTCCCCATCCTCTGCCACAGCCAGGCATTTCCCACTTTTCCCACCCAGCACATTTCAGCCCCAATGGGAGTGCTGAGGACAGGCAGGGACAGAAAATCATTTTCCTTTTCCCTCCTCATTTGCCTTTCCTGGGGCTCAGGTGCAGCTGGGGGTGGCTTTTGGGGACACAGAGCCAAGACAGAGCCACTCTGTATATGTAAGGGTCAATAATTTCCTCCTAAATGATTAAAATAATTAAAATTTTCGTTTTAGTGTCTTTAATTACTGCAGGAGAGCAGTGCTGGGGAGGGGTTTTGTGGAGGCTTCTGAGCCTTTGGTGGAAGCGAGGAGGGTCCCAGGTGGGGAAATTCCAGGGACTGTGTGGTCACAGGAGGTGTTTGGAGCTGAGGGGTGGCTGTGCTGTGCCCTGTGCCCTCACTGTGGCTCTCTGGTGACATTTTCCAGGCCATCATCCACCCCGACACCAACGAGACCATCTTCATGCCTTTCCGAATGTCAGGTACGCTGTGTCTGCCATTCTCCTGGAATTTGGATAAATACTGCGGTGGGGGTTCTCCTCTTTGGGAACTGAATCTTGTCAGCATTTAAACCATGATTAGGAAGGAATTCCAACACCAAAATCCCTTTGCAGGCGATGAAAATGAGGATCCTACATTCCACTGTGAGATTTAGTGCTTAATATTTTCCTTTTTCCTTTCCTTTTCCCTTTCCCCTTTCCTTTTTCTCTCTTTCCTTTTTCTCTCTTTCCTTTTTCTCCCTTTCCTTTTTCTCCCTTTCCTTTCATCCCCTTTCCTTTTATCCCCTTTCCTCCCTTTTCCTTTTTCCTTTTTCCTTTTCCTTTTTCCTTTTCCTTTTCCTTTTCCTTTTCCTTTTCCTTTTCCTTTTCCTTTTCCTTTTCCTTTTCCTTTTCCTTTTCCTTTTCCTTTTCCTTTTCCTTTTCCTTTTCCTTTTCCTTTTCCTCTTTTGTTTCCTTTCTTCCCTTTCCCTTTCCCTTTCCCTTTCCCTTTCCCTTTCCCTTTCCCTTTCCCTTTCCCTTTCCCTTTCCCTTTCCCTTTCCCTTTCCCTTTCCCTTTTTCATTTTTCATTTTCTGTTTCCTTTTTACTTTTTCCTTTTTGTTTTAATTTTTCCTTATCCTTTTCTCCTTTTCCTTTTCCCCCTTTCCTTTTTCCCTTTTCCCTTTCCTTTTTTCCCCTTTCCTTTTTTCCCTTTTCCTTTTCCCTTTCCTCTTTTCCCCTTTCCTTTTTCCCCTTTCCTTTTTTTTTCCTTTTCCTTTTCCCATTTCCTTTTTTTCCCTTTTCCTTTTTCCTTTCTTTTCCATCACTATTGGAAGCATTTTAACTTTACATTAAATGGCAAATCTTGCTGCCCACAACTTCAGGGGTGTAAACTCCAGGTCAGCAGCCTGATCCATCCTCACTGGATGAAGAGGAGGGGGCTGGGGGGGGTTATTCCTCAGGAAAGAATGGGATGATCCCTGTTTTTCAATGGTGATGATATCCACTGGCCCCAGCACTGGGATTCCAGGGAGGATCAGCCCCTCTGTGCCTTAATGAGCTGTTCAATGATTAAAAATGAAATTAAAAGCCCCCTTTGGGGTTTCCTCACCATGCTTAGGTGCCCAGCAGCTTTTCTCGAATGCCAGGGCAGCCCTGGTGCTTTTCCAGCAGATTTATTGAAATAAACAGGACCTTTCCCATGGGTTTGGGTGCAACATCCCCTGATTTGGGCACTGGGGAATTGAACAGGGTTTGTGCTCAGTGCTTTGGGGGATGATGCTGAGGGTGAAGGGAGGAGAAGCCAGCACCCTCTGCTCGGCTGCCTTGTCCTGAATTTGTCTCCCAATTTTTTCTTCCTCTCAGGTCTTTGCCCTTTTTGGCTGTAAATTGGGTGCAGGAAGTGCATTCAGTGATATTGGGGAAAGGCTCTGAGACCTCCCCCTGGAAGTCAGGGAGATGAATTATAATTAGCACAGGAATTGGCAGCCACAGCAGGGGGAATGTGAAACGTTTGATTTCTGTGGTGCTCAATAAAACTTGAGGAAAAGACTTGGGAGAGCTGGAAAAGCAAAAATAAAGGATGGGAAAACCAGGAGGGGGCTGCAGTTGTGGGCTGGAGCATCAGGTGGAGCTCCAGGATGTCCCAGGGTGGTGGCAGTGAGGGCACCTGGTTGTGCCAGGAGTCCCTAAACTGGGACATTCATTCAAATTCATTTATTTATTTTTCTTTTCCCCCACAGGTTACATCCCCTTTGGAACCCCCATTGTAAGTATTTGGTTGTGGGCACCAAGAAATGATTCCTGAGCACAATTCTGTACCAGGAAATGATTTCTGAGCACAATTCTGTACCAGGAAATGATTCCTGAGCACAATTCTGCACACTCCAGCACCTCACGCCATTCCCACAGCATCCCCACCTTCCCCATTTCCTGTTATTGAGGGGTTTTATCTATTAATGTATTGAGGGTATTTATCTTTTATCTATCAGGTTATTGATGAATTAACCCAACCTCTCTTTGAGGGTATTTATCTATTAATGCATTGAGGGCATTTATCTGTTATTAAGGGGGGTTTATCCATTAATATATTGAGGTTATTTACTTACATTTTATGAGGTTATTTAGGAATGAACACAACCTCTGAGGTTATTTATTTATCTATTATTGAGGTTATTTTTCTATCCATATACTTATCTGTTATCTAGTATTATATATTATGTCTGTTGAGGTTATTGATGAATTAATCCAACCCCTATTCAAGGTTATTTATATATTATCAAGGTTATTTATTTTTTAATATATTGAGGTTATTTATCTGTTATCTATCAGCTAATTGATGAACTAACCCAACCCTTATTCAAGGATATTTATGTACTATTGAGGTTATTTATCTATTAATATATTGAGGTTATTTATCTGTTATTTATCAGGTTATTGATTAATTAACCCAGCCTCTGTTTGAGGTTATTTATCCATTTTAAATCATTCCTACAACCTCCTTCAGCACCTTCATCTTTCCCTCTGCAAAGCAGAACTCATTGCTGAATTGACCCAACCCCTATTTGAAGTTATTTATCCATTACTGAAGTTATTTTTCTACCAATATAATGAGGTTTTTTATCTATTATCTATCAGCTTATTGATGAATCAATCCATCCCCTATTTGAGGTTATTTATCTATTACTGAAGTTATTTTTCTATCACTATATTGAGGTTATTTTTTATTAAATATCAGGTTACTGATGAATTGACCCAGCCTCTGTTTGAGGTTAATTGCCTACTATTGAGGTTATTTATTTATTCATATAGAGAGGTTATTTATCTGTTATCTATCACGTTATTGATGTATTACCCCAATGTCTTTTTGAGGTTATTTAGTTGCTGTTGAGGTTATTTGTTTATTCATATGGAGAGGTTATTTTGTATTAAATATCATGTTATTATTAATTAATCCAGCCTCTATTTGAGGTTATTTATTCATTTAAAATCATTCCCACAACCTCCTTCAGCACCTTCATCTTTCCCTCTGCAAAGCTGAACTCATTGCTGGCAAAATGCAACTCCTGCAACTCTCAGATTCCATTTTTGGACACTTTTATTTTGCATTTCTGTGGTTTAAGGGTCTCTTCCCAATGTGAGGAGCTCCAGCTCAGTCAGGCAGTGCTGTGTGCTCTCGTTTGGATTAATTAATCCAAAGATGAAGAGGAAGGGGGAAAGATGAAGGTGCTGAAGGAGGTTGTGGGAATGATTTTAAATGGATAAATCACCTCAAACAGAGGCTGGGTTAATTCATCAATAACCTGATATTTAATACAAAATAACCTCTCCATATGAATAAATAAATAACCTCAATAGTAGATGATTAAACAGAGGCTGGGTTAATTCATAATAACCTGATAGATAATAAAAAATAACCTCTCCATATGAATAAATAAATAACCTTGATAGTAGATAAATAACCTCAAACAGAGGTTGGGTTAATTGATCAACAACCTGGTATTTAATACAAAATAACCTCAATGTATTAATAGATAAATAACCTTGAAGGTAGATAAATAACCTCAAACAGAGGTTGGGTTAATTGATCAATAACCTGATGTGTAATAAAGAAGAACCTCAGTATATTGATAGAAAAATAACCTCAATAGTACATAAATAACCTTGAATAGGGGTTGGGTTAATTCATCAATAACCTGGTATTTAATACAAAATAACCTCAATATATTGATAGATAAATAACCTCAATAGCAGATAAATAACCTTGAATGGGGGCTGAGTTAATTCATCAATAACCTGATGTTTAATAAATAATAACCTCAATATATTGATAGATAAATAACCTCAAAAGCAGATAAATAACCTTGAATGAAATTGGGTTAATTCACCTCCTGAGGCTGTGCCTGAGGGTGATTTCTCCTTGTTTTGGGGAATTTTGGGAGTGTTTGGGTGCTCTCCATGGCCAAAGGCAGAAGGGAGAGAATCCTGCCTGTTCTCCTGCTGAATTGTCACCTCACCCAAACAGGAATGCGTAATTTAGCCCAGTTTTGTGGGAAACTGAGGCACACTTTGCCCCAAAAAATTGGAGTCAAGAGGCATTTTATCCTCAAAGCCACCAGCTCCTGGTTCAACTTCTTGGTCCATAAAAATGGTCAAAGGAGGAAAATAGACTAAATTAAATCTCCTTAAACCCAGGGGTGCTCTAGGCCTGGCCTAGGCCCCAAGGAGGGGCTCAGCAGGGCTGCTGCTGTTTGTTGTGGTGGGCAAAGCCTCGGTGGGAACTTTGTGTGGGGCATTTTAAAAGAAAAGGTTAAACAAAAACGAGTTAACGATCAAATTGACAATGAAATCGGCCCCAATCCAGAGCTGTCAGAGGAGCCGAGAGCTGTCAGATGAGCCCAATTTCAGGAGCTGTAAAGGATAAACTGGAACCTCTTGTCATTTAGAAAAAAAAAAAAAAAAAAACCCAAACGTTTCAAATGTTAAAATTAAAATGTAACATTTATGCCAATCGATCTGTGAAATTTAGTGACAAAATTGGCAGCCTGCTCCAGCATAAAAACAGTTTGAGTCTTCTATTCCACAAAGGGGGATGGGATTTCCTCAAGAGAGGCTCGGGCTGGGCCGTCCTTGTCCCCAGGGAGGGTTTGTGCCTGTGCCCAGGTGGGATTTGGGGTCAGCCCGACGCCCCGGGCCGTGAGCGGGGTGGGGATGAGCAGTTTAGGGCCATCCCCCTCCCCGGGGTGTTTCCCTGCAGAATAATCCACTCTGGGGTAGCTCATTGTGAAGGGGATTAGGGCTTTGGGGAAATAATGGGATCTGGGCAGGAGCTCCCCTGACACCTCCAAATCCCAAATCCCAAATCCCGGCAATGTTTCCTCTCCCCGTGGCCTTGCCCTGGGTTTGGCCTCTTCATCCTTTTGGGGTTTGGGGCTGAACCCACAGCAGAGGGACAGCCTGGGCTCTGTGTGTGAGTGTTCAGGGTTTGGCTTTGCCCTTTTTTCCCTATTTCCAGCCCAGATTTGGGGCTGACCCCACAGCAGAGGGGTTTGGGTGAGTGTTCAGGGTTTGGCTTTGCTCTTTTTTCCCTATTTCCAGCCCAGATTTGGGGCTGACCCCACAGCAGAGGTGACAGCCTGGGCTCTGTGTGTGAGTGTGCAGCTTTGGCTTTGCCCTTTTCCCCATGTCCAGCCTGGGTTTGGGGCTGACCCCACTGCAGAGGGGTCTGTGTGAGTGTGCAGCTTTGGTTTTGCCTTTTTTTCCTCATTTCCAGCCCAGATTTGGGGCTGACCCCACAGCAGAGGGAAAAGTCTGAGCTCTGTGTGACTGTACAGGGTTTAGCTTTGCCCTTTTTCCCATTTCCAGCCCAGGTTTGGGGCTGACCCCACAGCAGAGGGGTTTGGGTGAGTGTTCAGGGTTTGGCTTTGCCCTTTTTTCCCCCATTCCCAGCCCAGATTTGGGGCTGACCCCACAGCAGAGGGGACCGCCTGGGCTGTGTGTGAGTGTGCAGCTTTGGCTTTGCCCTTTTTTCCCCATTCCCAGCCTAGGAGGGAGAGGATCCAGCCCCTGGAATTCTTTTCCTGCAAAGCAGCTGCTGGGCTGGAGCCTCATCCCCAGGCTGCTGTTTCCTCTTTGGGAGTAAGATTTATCCACCTTTAGAAAATTCAGCTCAAACTCGGCCTTGAGGGCAGAGTGCTGCTGCCACCACAACTCTCAGCCCCTGATTTCCCCCAGCCATCCAAAACTGGGGTCTGGGTGAGGTTTTAGGGAACCCCTGAGGACCCAGGTGGGAATCTGGGGCTGCAGGTGGCTGTCCCACCTCAGGCAGGATTTGGGGTTGGAGCTGGAGCTGCTCAGAGCTCCCTGATGTCCACGGGGTGGCTTTGGGGGCCACCAAGGGCCCTTCACACCTGATCACCAATTAAATTCTGTCGCTGACACTTCGCCAGTGTTTAGGAGCTCTTTTTTTTTATATATTTTGTTTTCCTTCTTAGTTATTTTTTCCCCTGACAGTAATTAAAAGTGAAATTGTACATTTCTTGACAGACTCTTGCACATATGGAGAGTTTGCATTTAAACGTGCCTCTTTCAGTCATACAGATTTTGGGTGCTCTTTTTTTTCTTTATTTATTTATTTTTCCCCGCCGGAATTTTCCCCCGGCGCTCAGCCCCAGCCTCTGCCTGGCCCTGCTCCTTCCCCAGCCTCTTCCTCCCCCTGGTTTGGGAGGCACCAGAGACTTGGGGTTGGGTTTGGGGTTAGGGTGGGCTTCGTTTGGGGCCGCGTTAATTAATGCCGAGCTCCGCGTGGGGGGAACGGAGCCGTAAATTAGTGGGAGCTGGCTCGGGGCCAGGGAACAAAGTCCCTGCAACTCCACGAGAGTGGGAGGAAAAGCTGGAGGAGGAGGAGGAGAAGGGAGAGGGGATGGGAAGGGAGCGAGGCCGCCCAAGCCCCGGCCCCTTTTGTTCGGTGCCGTTTGAGACGTTCCCTCCATCCCTGGGGATGGCCCCGGCTCACCCCTGGGAGGACAGGACTCCATCCCTTCCCAGATTCCTGGGAATGAGCTGGGAGGACAGAACTCCATCCCATCCCTTCCCAGTTTCCTGGGAATGAGCTGGGAGGACAGAACTCCATCCCATCCCTTCCCAGATTCCTGGGCATGAGCTGGGAGGGCAGAATTCCATCCCATCCCTTCCCAGATTCCTGGGAATGAGCTGGGAGAACAGGACTCCATCCCTTCCCTTCCCAAATTCCTGGGAATGAGCTGGGAGAACAGGACTCCATCCAATCCCTTCCCAGATTCCTGGGAATGAGCTGGGAGAACAGGACTCCATTCCATCCCTTCCCAAATTCCTGGGAATGAGCTGGGAGAACAGGACTCCATCCCATCCCTTCCCAGATTCCTGGGAATGAGCTGGGAGGACAGGACTCCATCCCATCCCTTCCCAAATTCCTGGGAATGAGCTGGGAGAACAGGACTCCATCCCTTCCCTTCCCAAATTCCTGGGAATGAGCTGGGAGAACAGGACTCCATCCCTTCCCAGATTCCTGGGAATGAGCCAGGAGGAGGCTCTGGGGAAGGTCTGAGGGTGGGGATGAGCTCCCAGCAGTTGGAGTGAATGGATGGGGTTAAAGAGTTGCTCAACCTTTGAATTCCATGGGGTTTTGCAGGCAGGGAACACCTCCAGAAATGTGGGGAGCTCAGGGCACAGGGAGGGAGGCAGGGATGGCAGGGCTGTCTTATCTGGCTGGGAATTCTTTGTCCTGGCTGTGTTTGTGGGGCTGGTCCTTGGGGTCCCCTTGTCTGCATCCTTTTTCTCTTCTTCAGCTTCTTGTGGCCTAAACCAGGAAAAAATGGCCCTAAAGCAGGAAATGTGGTCCTAAAGCAGGAAACGTGGCCTTAAAACAAGAAAAAAATGCCCCAAAGCAGGAAAAATTGCCCTAAAACAGGAAAAAATTGCCCTAAAACAGGAAAAAGTGGCCCTAAAACAAGAAAAATGGCTCTATGGCAGGAAAAATGTCCCTAAAGCAGGAAAGATGGTCCTAAGAAAAGAAAAACTGCCTTAGAGCAGGAAAATGGCCCTAAAAACTGTCTGAAAGCAGGAAAAATGACCCTAAAACAAGAAAAAAACTGCTTTAAACCAGGAAGGCTGGCCCTGAGGCAGGTATTTGGTGTGTCAGGGATGGGATTTGCAGAGCTGTGTCCCTGTGGTGCTGTCAGAAAGGGCCCAAGGATACCCCAGGCCCAGGACACACCTGTGTGGCCTCAGGTGCTGCCAGGAGTGACCTTGCAGAGCCTCTGGTGCCCCAGTGCAGGCCCCAGCAGGGAACATCTGGCCAGATGTGCTGGGCTGGGCTGCCCCAAGCCTTGGGGGGACAGTGAAACACCAAAAAGGATGAATTAATTGAAATAAATCTGATTTAAATAAACCCCAGGCTCCCAAAAAGGAGTAAAGTGCTCCCAGGTGGTTCTGCTGCCCTCAGATTCCAGTGGGATTTTTTTCCTGGTGCCCCAAAGAGGGAATGTGCCAAAGGAAAATGAGAATCCCTTGTTTACTACCAGTAGTGACAGCTTTGAACTCTTGCCTCCATACAGAGTTTGTGTTTCCCTCCAGAAACACCTGGATTAGGGAATTCTTTGGGTTTTCATGGAGTCTTTGGGCACTGCCAGCTGCCAGGGGGTTTTCAGGGTGTATCACAAGCAGGTGATTATTAATTATGATAATTAAAGGTGCAGAGCTCTCAGGGGCTCAGTGACATCAGCCAGTTCCACCCCTGGAAAACAGAGAGACAGGAGGCTGATAATGACTGGGATGACAAAAATAACAGGAATGAAATAGAGCCAGAAATGAGGATAATTTATTCAAGTCCCTGGAAATCAGCTTGGCTGTTTGCATGCCTGGAGAAGCACAGAGAGCAAAGTAGGGATGCTTTAATAATGAGAGAATCTCTCCTCTTGCAGGTTGTTGGTCTCCTCCTGCCCAACCAGACCCTGGCCTCCACTGTGTTTTGGCAGGTGAGGCTCCTTGGGAAGGGTGGGAGTGTGGGGAGGTGTCTTGGTTTGAAAAGCCAGGTGTCTGTAAAGAAGGCAGGAGCCTCCCTTGAAATGGAAAATGTAAATCCCTTTCCTACGAATTATTATAGTTTTGAAATTAAAGGGCTCTCAGGGAAATGTATGGGAGCAGGAATAACAGTTCTTTACTAGGAGAAAATTAAAAATACAAATGTAATAGTACAAAACAAATCACTGCCAGAGTGAGACCGTGCCCTGTCCCCCTGTGTGTCAGGGCGGTGTCCCAGCCCCATCCCATGGGGGCTCAGCCCTCCTGCAGTGCCAGCTGTGGCTCTGCTGCAGCAGGGATCCTGCACAAGGGGGGAGTTTTCCTCTGCAGCTCCAGGGCTGCTGGAGATGGGCCTGGGCTCCCTCTGGCCATGCAGGGCAGCAGAAAGCTGCTCCTCTGGGAATGCAGGGGGCAAAGGCTGCTGGGGTGTCCCAAAGCTCAGATTGGATCCAGGTAGGAATGCTTGGCTCCTCCCCTGGGCGGAGCATCTCCCCATGGGATGATGGAATTTGATCAGCCATGCAGGGACACTCACTGGCCATGGACAGCAGATAATTAATAATTAACGGCCCACAAAGAGCAGAGATCTCCTGGAGGGAGGATTGGCTGTGAAAGAGATGAAGAGAACTGCCCCACGAGCAGCAGATACCTGCCCCAGCTCTGACAGGTGGCAGTAGAATACACACTTATCTTACATCCCAGGACAGGAGGGAAGAGCTGGGTTCTGCCCAGAGGACAGCCTGCTGCTGTGGCTGTCCCTCCTGGCCGTGCTGTAGGGACAGGATGTGCCTGGATCCATTCAGGGAAAGGCCTGCCAGGGGCTGGAAACAAATCTGGGCTCCCCTTTTCATCCCACACCTTCCTGTGCCATGGCAAGGAAGAGGCAGAGCAGGCCAGAAGCAAAAATCAGATTTTGGAGCCATTTTGTCTGGGTGTAAATGGCACATCCATGGAGGGGTTGGCCCTAAACTTACCCATCTGCCTTTGGGAGGATGAGGAGCTGGGATTTTCCTTGGGGAAGGATGTTGGAAGGGCTGGGGATGATGGGAGGCCCTGTCGCAGGGAATTTTGGGAATAGGTGTGCATGGCAAAGCCCAGGACTCCTGCACTGAGTCTGCTACAGGAACTCTGGGGGAAAACAATCTGTGTGTAGGGAGGTGCTGGTGTGATTTCCTGTTCACATTCTGGGAATTGAGAGTAAGGGGAGGAAGCAGGCACGGGAAGGAGAGCTCCATAGTAAACACACCACGAGTGTGATTCCGTCGCCAGCTGAAACCAAGGAACAAGTTATTTTCAGCCTCCTTTCTGTGGCAAATGTCTTTTTATTGTCTGCACTGAGAGTGGGGATGGAGCTGTGCAGTCAGGAAGGCTCAGAGCAGAGTGGGATCTGCCGGGAGCACAGCGGTACAGCCCTGCCACGAGTTTGGGGTCTGGTGCATTTGGCTGGGAGCTGTCCCACAGGAGGAGTGGCTGGGGACATCCTGAGCCACTCAGGGCTTTGAAGGCCACTCACCTGCCCTGTTTAGGGACCTCTGGGATGGAATCCCAGGCTGGTTTGGGTGGGAAGCGACAGTAAATCCCATCCCATTCCACCCCAGGTGGGCAGGGACACCTCCCACCATCCCAGGGTGTTCCAAGCCCTGTCCAGCCTGGCCTTGGACACTTCCAGGGATTCAGGGGCAGCCCCAAGTTCTCTGTTCCTGCCGGTTTAATGCCATGTGTGTCCATAAGCTGGGCCATCTGCTCATCTCCTGCTCCTCAGAAGCCTCCTGTGACCCTCTGAGAGCCTGTGGAGCTCAGGAAGGGCCTGCTGGAATGGCACTGCTGCATCCTGACTGCAGATGGGTTTGGCCAGGACACCAGGAGGAATTTCTTCATGTTAAAGGAGATTGGGTATTGGAAGGAGCTGCCCAGGGAGGTTTGGAGTCCCTATTCTTGGAGATGTCCAAGGAAGGCCTGGACATGGCATTAAGAGCTCTGGACTGGGGACAAGGGGGAAATAGGCATTGCCTGGGCTCGGTGACCTTGCAGGGATTTTCCGGCCTCAATGATCCTGGGATTTTGTGACATTAAAACCCAACAGCAGCGGGGGAGATGGGGCCAGGAGATGAGTTGTCCATCCAGGGAAGCAGAGCTGCCCTCGGGGCACTGGACACCTTGGAATTCCCATTCCTCCATTTGAAGGGCATCAAATCACACCTAGACCCTGCAGCAGCGAGGTGCTGAGCTGGGAGCAGTCCAAGGGCACATGATTTCCCTCAGAACTCCCAGAAGGTCAGATTTTGTTGAGTTTGTGCTGATTCTGTCTCTCTGTCCCACAGTGGTTGAACCAGAGCCACAACGCGTGTGTGAACTATGCAAACCGCAACGCAAGCAAGGTGAGCCAGCTGTCACTGTGAGGTGACAAACACCCCTAGTTCCCAACTTTGGGGTGAGGGTGGCCATGACAAACCTCCCTGGACCCTGATTCCAGCATCAGGGTGACTGACAAACCTCCCTGGTTCCTGATTTCAGAGTGAGGGTGGCTATGACAAACCTCTCTGGGCCCTGACTCCAGTGCAGTGACAGTGGCCATGACAAACCTCTCTGGTCTCTGACTCCAGGGCAGTGAGGGTGGCTGACAAACCTCTCTGGTTCCTGATTTCAGGGTGAGGGTGGGGTGACAAACCTCTCTGAATCCTGACTTCAGATAGTGTGGGTGGCCATGACAAACCTCTCTGGGCCCTGACTCCAGGGCAGTCAGAGTGGCTGTGACAAACCTCTCTGGTTCCTCACTCCAGACAGTAGGGGTGGCTGACAAACCTCTCTGGCTCCTGATTTCAGGGCAATGAGGGTGACCATGTCAAACCTCTCTGGTTCCTGACTTCATGGTGAGGGTGGCTGTGACAAACTTCTCTGGTTCCTGACTCCAGAGCAGTGAGGATGATCATGACAAACCTCTCTGGGCCCTGACTTTGGGGTGAGGGTGGCTGACAAACCTCCCTAGTTCCTGACTCCAGGGCAGTGAGGGTGGCCATGACAAAACTCCCTGGGTTCTGATTTCATGATGAGGGTGGCCATAACAAACCTCTCTGGGGCCTGATTCCAGGGACTGAGGGTGACCGTGACAAACCTCCCTCGTCTTTGACTTCAGGGACTGAAGGTGGCCATGACAAACCTCTCTGGTTCCTGATTTCATGGTGAAGGTGGCTGACAAACCTCTCTGGTTCCTGACTCCAGGGACTGAGGGTGGTGAAAATGAAAAGGAGCAGGTTCAATGGAGTTGCCCAAAAAGAACTTTAATAATGGAGTGAAAAACAACAATTGTGGAGAAGTCGAGCACAGTAGGAGGGGCAGGATCCAAAGACCTGAGACAAAGGGGAAGCAACAATATATACACTTGGAGGTGGAACATTCTGGAACTATAACCATATAGGGGAAACAAGTAACCAATAGGGGAGCAGAACTTAGTGTAACATATAGGGGATACATAACAGGGCATAGCCAATAGGGGAGCAGGACTTGGACACCTTAGCATAACACCAAAGGCTTATGGGGGAACTCTCAAGTTCACCCTAAGTTAAACAAATGATTCCCTGGGCTTGAAACTCATGCCTGGTTCTTTTGGGGTAAAATCTGAGTCACAGCTGTGCCAATTCCTACACACAGCCATGAGGCAGCTGTGGGCCTGCCCCAGGGCATTCCCACATGGAAACACCAATCCTGCCTTTTTCCTGGCCATGAAACCTTTGGGGTGCCCATGAAACCTCTGGGGTGCCCACTGGGGGATTTCTGGACTGGCCACTGTTCCGTGTTTAAACTCAGTGTAACCAGCACAAGGATCTGGGAATCACTGCAGGCACAGAAATGAGGCTCAAGGCCTCAGAGCTGAACCAGTCCATGGTCTCAACTGGTCTGGAATGGTTTAACTGGGATCTGAAAAAGCACAGAGCAGAACAGTGCCTGGGTTGGGGGAGCAGGAGGAAGCTCCATGATCCCATCTCCCAGGGGTTTTGTCCATGCTGGTGGCAGTGGGAAGTGCTGGGGCTGTCCCTGGGAAATGCTGGAGCTGTCCCTGCTCCATCCTTGGTGATGCTGTCCCTGCTCCATCCTTGGTGAGGCTGTCCCTGCTCCATCCTTGGTGGGGCTCTCCCTGGAAAGTGCTGGGGCTCTTCCTGCTCCCTTCCTTCTCCTCAGCCTCCATTCATCCTGTGTTGGGATGTGGGAAGCTGAGCTGGAATCCATCCAGCTCACTGAGAGAACATTTCACAGATGAAATATTGACTGTGGCGAGTTTGGGGTTCAGCACTCCAGGGTAGAAATGCTAATTTGGTACCATTTGCTGAATTTCACTCACATCCTTCCTTTGAGCTGCTATTATTATAATTTTCTGATGCCAATTAATTTTCCATTCCCTGTGACCTTGCTCAGGAGGCCACGATTTCCTCGCTTTTGCCTCTTGGGATGACAGCCCATGTGTCACAGAACAATATGACAAAATTAAACCTGTCTCTGCTCTGAAACAAATACACCAAAACCAAAACAAACAAACAAAAAAAAAAAGGGGGGGAAAAAAGGGTTGAATATTAATAACCAGAAGTTTGTTTATTGAAAATATGTTTTGTTTTTCTTTCCAAAGCCTTCTCCGACATCCAAGTTCATCCAGGGCTACTTGGGAGCTGTCATAAGTGCTGTCTCAATAGCAGTGGGTAACTCTTTATATCTCTGGATTTCATGACTAAGGAGCTGCTTGGGAGATGCTTTGTGGATTGTTGAGCATGTTGATGTCTTTTAATTGACTTAACTCTGTTTTGATAACCAGCAAATGCTGTCACCTGGGGTGTGGCTGGCCCTGCATGCCCGAGCTTTGCAGCAGAACCAGAATCCAGCCCCTCCTGCGCTGTGCCTTGGCTGCTCTGTGAACTCCCACTCTCCCTCGTGCGTTAATTGGTGGGGAATTCATTAACCAGGCTAATTTAGAGACCTCGAGGCTGCAGGGCGCTGGGTGGCAGGAGAGGAGAGGCAGAGTTCTGGAATGTTCCACTGAGGATGGAATTACATCTTCCCTGTAGATGTGTTCCAAGCTGGAGCTGGAGTTCAGATCACGGTGTGGAACCCTGGAATGGTTTGGGTGGGAAGGGACCTCAAATCCCACCCAGTGCCACCCCTGCCATGGCAGGGACACCTCCCACTGTCCCAGGTGGATCCAACCTGGCCTTGGCCACTGCCAGGGATCCAGGGGCAGCCCCAGCAAATCTGGGAATTCCAGCCCAGCCTCTGCCCACCCTCCCAGCCAGCAATTCCTTGCCAAGATCCCAGCCCAATCTCCCCTTTCCCAGTGGGAGCCATTCCCTGGCTCCTGTCCCTGCAGGCCTTGTCCCCAGTCCCTCTCCAGCTCTCCTGGATCCTCTTTAGGGAATTCCTGGAATTTTCCTTTCTCTGGGTGAACATTCCCAGCTCTCCCAGCCTGGCTCCAGCCCTGGAGCAGCTCTGGGGCCTCCTCTGCAGTTCTGTGTGAAATAATCACACAGATTATAAAGCTCCTGTGAGAGAAGCTTTTAACATTCTTAAAATCAAGCTCTTGTGGCTTTTAATACATTCCCAGGAGCACAGGTTGACATCAGGAGCAGGATCAGCTCTTCCCAAAGGGGCAGGAACAGTTTTGAGGAGCAATTTGGGATGTATTCCTTACACTGGGGTTTCAAATATGCCCAAAACTGGATGGTTGTACTTTTCCTTTGGAGCATTACAGATCCCACAGCAGTTGGTATTTTCCCCTCTGGCCATGACATTTCCCCATTTTTTCAGGTCACAGAGAATTTGCTCCTTGTGCAGCTGCCCGACCATTTTCCAAAGGGTGTGGAGTTGTTGAAGTGCCTTGAGGTTTCGAGGGAAAACTCCATTTTATTGGGTACCCTTGTGCAGGATGGTTTGCCATGTCTCAGTCTGTGTGCTGGGCACTGCTGCTCCTGTCCCCTCTGCTGTCTCTTCCTGCTCACAACCCAGCCTGGCTCACCTGAGCTCAAAACCTAGCCTGGCTGACCTGAGCTCCCAGCCTGGCTCACCTGGGCTCCTGGACTGGCTCACCTGGGCTCAAAACCCAGCCTGGCTCACCTGGACTCACACTCTGGCCCTCCTGAGCTCCCACCTCTTCACCCAGGAGCTGTGCTCACTTTTCCAGCTCAACTTTAACCCTAATCCCCATCCTAACAACCCCATTGCTTTGGTTTTCCATCCACAGCTTCCAGGGGAAGCATGGGATGGTTTCCCTGAGCTCCTCAGTGCTTAGGCCAGCATTTTTGTCACCTTGTGAGTCCCTGAGGTGACAGTCCCCAGCTGGACGTGCTGCTGCCCCTCACACCCCAGCACGCTGTGGTGCTGCTGATCCCATGGTTTTGGCATTAATGCTCCTCTCCCTCTTGGAACAGGGGCAGATTAGAGGGGCAGAACACACGGACAAGGATCTTGGCAGAGCTTTGTCCCCCAAGCAGCTGGGAGGCTTTGGTAAGGACCCCGTGGGTGTGGAGTGTCCGTGCTGCAGGGCTGTGCAGGGCTTGGGGAACTGGAATCCCTTGGGCTGCTCAGAGCCTGCAGGGCAGCTCCAGAAGGCAGAAGGGACCTTGGGGTGCTCTGGGAATCACCCCTGTGCAAAGAGGTGTGAGAAGCTCTGTGAGATGTGCAGGGAATAAAATTGGGGAGTTTCAGGCTGGTGCAAGCAGAGATCTCCCTGCATGGGGGAGCTGCTGCCTCCTGGGCAGTGCCACCCTGTCCCCCAGGCTGGCATCTCACCAGGATGCTCTGGGTGTGTGGAACAGCACTGGCTGTGAGCTGGGGTGCTCAAGGGTCAAAACAGTGCCACAGGGACAGGTAGGAGCTTTCTGTGGGGCTGTGGATGGTCCAGGGTGGAGAAGGGCAAAAACCTTCTGGGGTTCTCCTTCCTGATGTTTGGGAGGTTTTCTTCCACATGGACCATGAAGGGCAAAAACCTTCTGGGGTTCTTCTCCTTCCTGACATTTGGGAGGTTTTCTTCCACATGGAGCAGGAAGGGCAAAAACCTTCAGGGATTCTTCTATCCTGATGTTGGAAGGAGATTTTCTTCCACGTGAAATATGAAGGGCAGCGGCCTTTAGAGGTTCTCCTTCCAGATGTTGGGAGCTTTTCCTCCATGTGGAGTATGAAGGGCAAAAACCTTCACAGCTTCTTCTCTTTCCTGATGTTGGAAGGAGCTTTTCCTCCACATGAAATATGAAGGGCAAAAACCTTTAGAGGTTCTTCTGTCCTGATGTTGGAAGGAGGTTTTCCTCCACATGGACTGTGAAAGGCAGCAGCCTTTAGAGGTGGTTCTCCTTTTGGATGTTGGGATGTTTTTCTCCACATGGAGCATGAGGGGCAAAAACCTTCAGGGGTTCTTCTTCTATCCTGATGTTGGAAGGAGCTTCTCCTCCACATGAAATGTGAAGGGTAACAACCTTTAGAGGTTCTTCTTTTGGATGCTGGAATATTTTTTCCCCACGTGGAGCATGAAGGGCAAAAACCTTCAGGGATTTTTCTTCTATCATGATGTTGGAATGAGCTTTTCCTCCACGTGGAGCATGAAGGGCAAAAATCTTCTTGGGTTCTTCTCCTTCCTGATGCTTGGGAGGTTTTCTTCCACTTGGAGCTGAAGGGCAAAAACCTTCAGGGGTTCTTCTCCCTCATGTTGGGATGTTTTTCTCCACGTGGAGCAGGAAGGGCAAAAACCTTCAGGGGTTCTTCTTCCTGATGTTGGAAGGAGATTTTCTTCCATGTGAAATATGAAGGGCAGCAGCTTTTAGAGATTCTCCTTCCAGATGTTGGGAGCTTTACCTCCACCTGAACCATGAAGGGCAGCAGCCTCTAGTGGTTCTTCTCCTTCCGTATGTTGGAAGCTTTTCCTCCATGTAGAGCTGAAGGGCAAAAACCTTTTCCTCCATGTAGAGCTGAAGGGCAAAAAGGAGTTCTTCTTCTATCCTGATGTTGGAATGAGCT
Source organism: Melospiza georgiana (assembly GCF_028018845.1). Taxonomy (NCBI): domain Eukaryota; kingdom Metazoa; phylum Chordata; class Aves; order Passeriformes; family Passerellidae; genus Melospiza; species Melospiza georgiana. Next base: position 67,523,694 of record NC_080434.1, read on the forward strand.
TTTCCTCCACATGGACCATGGAGAACAGCAGCCTTTAGAGGTTCTTATCCTTTTGGATATTGGGATGTTTTCTTCCACATGGAGAATGAAAGGCAAAAACCTTCAGGGGTTCTTCTATCCTGATGTTGGAAGCTTTTCCTCCACGTGGAGCGTGAAGGGCAAAAACCTTCTTGGGTTCTTCTCCTTCCTGATGTTGAAAGGAGGTTTTTCTCCATGTGAAATATGAAGGGCAGCAGCCTGTAGAGGTTCTTCTCCTTCTGGATGTTGGGATGTTTTTCTCCCTGTGGAGCAGGAAGGGCAAAAACCTTTAGGGGTTCTTCTCCTTCCTGATGTTGGAAGGATGTTTTCTTCCATGTGGAGCAGGAAGGGTAAAAAAACCTTCAGGGGTTCTTCTATCATGATGTTGGAGGGAGGTTTTCCCTCACAGGAACCATGAAGGGCAGCAGCCTTTAGTGGTTCTTCTCCTTCTGTATGTTGGAAGCTTTTCCTCCGTGGGAAACCTGAAGGGCAAAAACCTTCAGGGGTTCTTCTATCGTGATGTTGGGAGGAGGTTTTCCTCCATGTGAAACATGAAGGGTAGCAGCTTTTAAAGGTTCTTCTCCTCTCTGATGTTGGAAGAAAACCTTCCCAGCAGAGCAGGGATGGCACAGAGGGTGTGCAGTGAGGTTTCTGTGTCCCCACAGACATCCCAGCTGGAAACACTTCTGAAGTTGTGGAATGCTGAAACCCCTCACAGCTCCCAGCAGCCTGGAGAAAGCCCTGCCCAGCAGGGAGGCTCTGGGATGTGGGCTCAGTCATTGGGGGGAGACCCTTCCCTGTGTGCAGGTGGAAAAGGGCCTGGAGAAGCCCAGAGAGGACAGAGCAGTGAATTTGTGGCTGTGCCTCACCCTCTGTGTCCTCACAGCAGGGGCAGCCTCACAGCCTTGCTCCATCAGGACTGAGTGAGCAGATTTTGGCCTCATTGTCCTGCAGTTAAATGGGAAACCTTTGCAAATATCCTGATTTTCTTCCCTTTTTAGAGACAGGAATTGCTACGACCACAGCTCCTGATTTCCAGCCCTACAGGGTGAATTTGGGTAGGAATCAATTCTTTTACTCCACCTTTTTCTCCCCATATTTCCTTTTCTCTCCAACTACTCCCATCCCAACCCAAGTCAGAGCACAGAGCCGTGCCAGGTCCAGGATTTCATCCCTTCTCCTGTGCACGACTCAGGTGAAGGAACCACTTGAAATAAGCCTGGGAAAGGTGTTTGGGTTGGAACAGATCCCAAGTCCCAACTCCCATCCCACCCCTGCCATGGGCAGGGACACCTCCCACTGTCCCAGGTGCTCCAAGTCCCAATGTCCAACCTGGCCTGGGACATCCCATAGATCCAGGGGCAGCCACAGCTGCTCTGGGAATTCCATCCTCTAACATCTCCGTTTCTCTTTCTATTATTGTAATTTATTTTTATCCCACTTTCCCCCCACCAGCCTCTTTCCTGCCTTTTCTTTTGCTCCCTCATTTTATTCTGTTCTGAAGAGTGATAATGTAATTTTTTCCCCAAACAATTGAGTGGATTCCTGGGATCAGGCTCCAATTCCTGATATCTGGCTGCTGTTCATGCTGGTGGTGCATGAAGTGCAATTAACACCAGCTGGTTTTCCTAAACAAGGCAAACAAAGGCAGGGAGAAGTAAAAAGACTTGAGAGAGACCAAATGTATTTGAAATGTTTGGAATTTTTTATTCCCCCAGTATTCCAGTGCCAAGAGCTGCACGGATCAGGGGGGCTGTGATGAGACAGAAACTCTTTCCAGCTGACACACACACTCTTACTCTGCTATTTTTCACGCTTTTAGGAGACTAAAAAAGCTGCATGAAGCCGATTTTATTGGCAACAATTGCTTTTTGGATATTATAATTTTATATAGATAATAATTATTTATAACAACTTTATTATTTCTATGTAGAAGTAGGTTTCTTCTGCCCAGGGAAATTGGGCAATCCCTGGAAGTGTCCAAGGGCAGCTTGCAGCACCCTGGCCCAGTGGGAGGTGAGGGGTGCATGAGAGGGGATTTAAGGCCCTTCCAACCTAACCCATTCTAGGATTTTTTGATTCCTAATTCCAGATCCCAGCTCCATTTGCTCTGGCACTGCTGATCCCTTTTGGTGCTGGCTCAGCTCTTCAGGACTTAGATCAAACTTCTCTTTGGGTGAGAAGTGACTCTTGGGGCTGTGCTGAAAGGTCTGAATTAAATCAGCCAAGGACCATGAGCAGCCATTGCCTGTTTCCTGCATTGTCCCTGTTGCTGGGACCTTTGGATTGGTGACTGTGGAGCTGACACTTCTGGAACCCTCTGGAGTGATTTTTTGAGTCTCTCTGGACCTTCTCCTTAGAGCATCTCCCACTTTTTCTGTGGGATTGGAGCTTTCTCCACCAGCATTTCAATTTCCCTGATCCAGTTCTGCCAAGAGCAGCTCCAAATCCTGCAATCCCATTCCTTCCTTTTCCAGCAATCCCATTCCTTCCCATGCCAGCAATCCCATTTCTTCCCTTTCTATCAATCCAAATCATTCCCTTTCCATCAATCCCATTTCTTCCCTTTCCATCAATCCCATTCCTTCCCATGCCATCAATCCCATTTCTTCCCTACCGATTCCATCAATCCCATTCCATCCCTTTCCAGCAATCCCTTTCCATCAATCCCATTCCATCCCTTTCCAGCAATCCCTTTCCATCTATCCCATTCCTTCCTTTTCCATCAGTCCCACTCATTCCCATGTCAGCAATCCCATTTCTTCCCTTTCCAGCAACCCCATGCCTTCCTTACCCATTCCAGCAGTCCCATTCCTTCCCATGACAGCAATCCCATTCCTTCCCTTTCCATCAATCCAATTCCATCCCTTTCCAGCAATCCCTTTCCATCAATCCCATTCCTTACTACAGCATCAATCCCATTCCTTCCCTTTCCATCAATCCCATTCCTTCCTACATCATCAATCCCATTCCTTCCCTTTCCATCAATCCCATTCCATCCCTTTCCATCAATCCCATTCCATCCCATGTCAGCAACCCCATTTCTTCCCTTTCCAGTAATCCCATTTCTTCCCTTTCCATTACTCCCATTCCATCCCTTTTCAGCACTCCCGCTCCTTCCCGTGCCGTGGGGCTGCTCCTCCTTCCCCGCTCGTTCACGCTGACCTCTCACACACCATTTCTCGCTCTCCTCTCCAGGTGGAGGTGCCCCTGTGGATTTTTCCAATCCTCTCCTTGTTCCCGATAATTGTCTGCGAGGCTGCGCTGACAGCCTGTGAATGGGGTGTGATGTCCATAATCAGCCGGGAGAGCTGGAGCCCTCCCACCGCCTCGGCTCTGTCCTGCTCGGACAGGAGACATTCAGGGGCTGGAAAAGTCGGGAGAGGGATGGGAGGGGATGGAGCGTGGCCTGGCTCCCTCCTCCATGAGCAGGGGGAAAATCCCAGGGGATCCGAGGAGCTGGTGATCAACTTCTCTTTTAAATGAAGTTTAAGTTTGAAATGAAGCAGTGCCTGGCTCTAAAGTCTTCATCTCTCTGCTCTGAAGAGAGCACATCCCTTTCCCAGTTCATTCTCAGACCCCAAAGGGAGTGGTTGGATTTCTCAGACTGAAACTCAGCCCAGCAGTTCCTCCAAGGAGCCCCGAAATCGCTGGAGCTGAGCAGTCATTCCCAAAGCCACAGCCTTGTGGGGGACAAGGACAGGGGGTTCTTTGGGAATGCTCCCAGTGTCCATCACCATCCTGTCCCTGGAGTCAGAGCACCTGGCACCTGCTGGGTGCTGCCAAACCCATCCCTGGGAGTGTCCCAGGCCAGGCTGGAAGGGCTTGGAGCAGCCTGGGATGGTGGAAGGTTGGAAGGTGTCCAAGGCAGGGAGCTGGAAGTAGATGATGCTTAAGGTTCCCACTGTGACTGTCCCCTCCCAAACTCCATGTGCCTCTCTGCAGCATTTTCTCTCTCGTTCCACTGGGATGTTTCCATTTCCAGCAGGTTTGTTCTCATCCCTTCCTTTCCCTCTGTCCCAGCCCATCCCCACCACCCCAGCAGTGCTGCTGCCTCTGGACAGGATCCAGGTGCATGGAAAACTTGGTATGAGACAACTCCCTCTTGTCCTGGGCATGGCTCCTCATCCTCCTTGCTCCACCATCTCCCAAACCAAGTTTGTTGTGTTCTCAGCATGAATCCCACTTTCCTCCAGCCTTGCTCCAGGCTGCACCATTCTGTTCCCTTGAAGCATCCAGCTGTGGGGCTGCTGTGGCCATCCCTGCTGGAATTGTCTTGGGAGTGATGTCTGCTCCTTCCCTTACTCTTACTTCTCACCAAGTTCCTTCCCCACTCAGATCCTGATTGCTTTCCCTTCCCTTAGACTCTTCCATTCTGTTCTCCTTGGCTTGGGAAAGCTCCAGTTGGGAAAGAGCCCAGTTTTCCCATCTCTCTGCCTCCATCTCTTCACCTCCCAGCCCTAATGAATGAGTTTTTTCCTTCCTTCTCCTAATGCTCTTTTCTCCAGCTTGGCTGGATGGGACTCATCAGATCCAATTAGTTCTAATCCAATCTGGTGACTGGGGGATAGGGATAACCTCCTTTGGAGCCAGTCCCTCTTTCCAAGTTGACTTTCCAGGTCCTTTGAACAGCCAGCTCCAGCTGCAGTGCTCAGGGATGCCCTGGAGTTAAATCCCCTAAATCAGTGGAGATTTCTCCAGCACAGCCCATGAAGTAATGTTTGGGTGGTGTCATCTACCAGCTAATGCTCACTGGACTCCTGAGATTCCTCTATTTTATAAAAATTCCCTCCCAATATGAAGTGAAATAACTCCTCTGATGGATTTACTGCTCTAGGCTGGGTTTAAGAGGTGTAGGCTTGGTCATTGCCAATGTCAGGCATTCAAAACCATCTCTAAGCCTTCAAAAGTCTTCATAAAAAGGCAGAAAAAAGCAAGGATTTTTTTTTTAATTCCCATGGTTTTAGAATTGGTGTCTTGGTAGACATGAGGTCGGAACTTTGTGAGATAAGGAGAAGAAAAGGAATCAGAAACATTGGTCTCTGACAGTCTGATGGTTCTGCTTCAAAGTGCAATGACATCATTCTGCTGAGGGAATGTTGTTGATGCTGAAACAAAACAGGAGCTAAAGAAATGGCAGGAATTCGAGGAGGAGGGAGGGAGGAAGGGCAGAGTGCTGCCAGAGGCACAGCAGAACCCTGGGTGAGGTTTCTCTCCCACTGGCCATGTTTGATCCCGGGTTAGTGTTGAGGGATGTTAGAAGTGCTGGTGTCACATCTTCCTGGGTCCAGCTGTGTGTCCCTGTGTCCAGCCATGTGTCCCTCTGTCCAGTCACATATCCCTGTGTCCAGCTGTGTGTCCCTGTGTCCAGTTGTGTGTCCACTCATGTCCCTAGGTCCAGCCATGTGTCTCTGTGTCCACTCATGTGTCCCTGTGTCCAGTCACATATCCCTGTGTCAGGTCAGCATGAATCTGTCCCGGTGTCCACTCTTGTGTCCCTGTGTCCAGACATGTGTCCCTGTGTCCTGCCCCATATTCCTGTGTCCACTTATGTGTCCCTGTGTCCACTCATGTGTCAGTGTGTCCAGCCATGTGTCCGTGTGTCCAGCCATGTGTCCATGTGTCCACTCCTGTGTCCCTGTGTCCAATTCCCCCAGCTCCCTCAGCCACATCAAGGGAGTGGTCTGGAGGAGGAAACCTCAGCAAACCAGGCAATTGGAGAAAGCTGGATTTGATCTGGTCACAGTATGGACCATGTGCACCAGGCCAGGTTGGACATGGGGGCTTGGAGCACCCTGGGACAGTGGGAGGTGTCCCTGCCTTGGATGTTCTTTAAGGTCCCTTCCCACCCAAACCATCCTGGAGTTCTGTCAAACTCTGGAGCAGGCTGCCCAGAGAAGCTGAGCTGCAAAGGGACCCACAGGACAGGAGGAAGCAGCTTCAGGCTGTGCCAGGGAAGGTTTAGGTTGGATTTCAGGAAAAATTCCTTCACCAGAGGTTGTCAAGCACAGCAGCCCAGGGCAGGGCTGGTGTCCCCATCCCTGGGGGAATTTCACAGCCCTGTGCATGTGGCACTTGGGGACATGGGGCAGTGGTGGCCCTGGCAGTGCTGGGGATGGCTGGACTTGATCTTGAAGGGCTTTTCCAGCCTCAGTGATTCTGTGGTTGTGCCAGCTTGGGTAGGGTGAATTCCCCCTGGTTCTGTTCCATGTTTCCATCACCAGTGCTGCAGACCCTGCTCAGTGACTGGGTGATGGTCACAATAATTAACCTGGGGTTGGTCTTTAATGATGAATTTGCCTCAAGAGCGTCCTTTAGCCAATCCCAAGTAATTAAACTCATTAACATCACCTTGATGAGCCTTTTGCTTTGGTGGCTTGAGGCTGAGCAGTTCCTGCCCTGTTTACCCTCATCCCACCTCATGACCCGTGGGAAGGAGTTCACAGATCAGCTACAGCAATTTCCAAACTGTAGAAAACAAACCCTCATTAGTTTCCTATATCCAGCCCTTGTGTTGAGGATTTGGAGATGGGATTTAATCTCCAGCAACATTTAATTTCATGTTCCCAGCAGGAGGGTTGCTGTAAGTGGGGACTGAGTTCATCACATTAAATCTGGAAATAAAATGCTTTTATTTCACTGCCCTCACAGTGGTGGCTCTCCCAGACTCAGCTTTTCTCTTTCAAAAGCTGCTGCTCTTCCACTTCATTGTCAAATCCTCCACCAAACCTCCAAGCAAGGGCTGCAAACCCAACAAAATTTGTCATGGACGCAGATTAACCATATCCAGAATGAATACCCAAATCCATGGGGCAGACCAGCAAAGCCAGGCTTAAAACTGGCTTCTCTTAAAGCCACACATTTTAGACAGTGTTACAGGTTATGGAGGTGTTCAGACTTTGAAAAGACTCATCCTAACAATTGGAAAATTAAAAAAAAATAAATCATGCAGTCATTTTTGAGGGGGAGGAGGTTCAAGACAAGCCCCCACTGCTGTCCAGACTAAGCAGAGTCACCATGGCTCTCTTGGACTCAGCTCTAGGGCTGTGTTTGCTAAGGACAAGAGGAAGAGTTCCTGCTTGGGATCTGGGTAAAAACCTTGGGAAAGGCTCTGGAAATATTTCCTGGGGCTGGAGAAGCAGCCCTGTGCTCATGCAGTGCTTACCCAGCAGTTGTGCTTCTCCCCCTCTTCCTCCCAAGCTCCGGCACGCCAGGATGAGCTGGGATGTGCATGTATAATGTAGCAGCCTGCAAAATATCTTCTCCCAGGCTTCTCTTTGCTTTTAAACTCCCTCCTCCAAAAAAAAAAAAAAAAAAAGAAAAAAAAGAAACCCACCCAAAAAAATTGCTTTTTTTTTGGCAGCTTTTTGGTTTTGGCTGATTTAAAAAAAAAATAAATTAATTTTGCTGCATTTTGAGTTGAAAACATTTCAGCCACACATTGCTCAGGCCTTCCATTTCCAGCTGAAAATTCCCAGGTTGGGGCTGTTTGGTTTAGTTTTTGCATTTGGGTTTTTTTTGGGCGGGAGAAGAAAAAGAGAAAATATTGCAAGGAAGAGCAATTTAAAGACAGAAGTCATTCCCCATGAATAGATTTAGTTAATTTTTAACTCCATGTGTGCATGAAGCCAGTTTTGATGGAAATTCTCCCCAGCTTTCAGCATTATCAATGTGAGAGTCAGGAGGCCGTGACTCCTCTATGTTACTATGAACATCCACAACGACCCAGATCCATGAAAAACGATGGAGAGTTCTGCTTTATTCAAGGGTTGAACAAGGCAACAAAAATAAATCCATGGTTATAATAAACTTTACAGCCCAAATGTTGACTCTGCATGGGGTGGTGTAGTCCAGACCCTTGGCGAAGGAATTGATTGTGCTGGGCCACCACCACCAGTGAAATTTGGGTTTTTCCCAGCTGGGTGAGAACTGCCACTCCCAAGGATTTTGTGGTGGATGCGGAAAATGATGGTGACCTGGGCAAAAACCCAGCCAAGGGCAATTCCAGAAGGACTGGATGGTGTTGGAATGGGTTCTGGCTTATCTTCCAGCAGGGGAGGGTTTAAACCCAATGGTTGGGCTCAACCTTCCATATAAACCAAACAGTTGGGTTCAACTCTCCATATAAACCAAATAATTGGGTTCAATCCTTCATTTAAACCAAATAATTGGGTTCAATCCTTCATTTAAACCCTGTGGTTTGGTCCAGTCCAATAGTTGGGTTCAATGCTTTGTGTAAACCCAATAGTTTTGTCCAATCTTTACTTTAAACCCGGTAATGGGCTCAACCCTTCATTTAAACCCAATGGTTTGGTTCAATCCAGTGGCTGGGTTCAGCACTTTGGACAAACCCAGCTGTTGGGTTCAAACCTTCATTTAAACCCAATGGTTGTGTTCAGCCTTTCATATAAACCCAAGAGTTGGGTTCAACCCTTCTTGTAAGCCCAAGGGTCAGGTTCAATCCTTCACGTAAACCAAATGTTTGGGTTCCATCCAATGGTTGGAGTCAACACTTCATACAAACCCAAGATGGGTTCAACCCTTAATTTTAACCCAAGAGTTGGGTTCAAACCTTCTTTTAAGCCCAAAAGTTGGGTTCAATTTTTCATTTAAGCCCAAGAGTTGGGTTCCACCCTTCATTTAAACCTAAGAGTTGGGTTCAGTACTTCATTTAAACCCAAGAATTGGGTTCAACACTTCATTTAAGCCCAAAGATTGGGTTCAACTCTTCAATTAGATCCAAAGGTTGGGTTCAACCCTTATTTTGATCTCAATAATTGGATTTAACCCTGTATTGACTAAAGGGTTGAACCCAACACAGCCAAACCCTGCAGCTGGGGGAGGTTTAGTTCTCAAACACCTTTGCATGGGGAGGTACCCCAAACTGTGCCATCTTCCCTGCTGCTGGTCATTAACTCTCTGCTCCTCTGGTCTGCTTTTCTCCATTCCAAGGTGGGCCTTAATGTTCTGATCCAGAGAGCCAACAAGTTTACCCCAGCCACTCGGCTGCTGATCCAGAGGTTTGTGCCATTCCCCGCTGTCGGTAAGGAAAAATTCCTTTTCTTTGTGTTCCAGGTGGTGGCTGCAAACCTGCAGGTGCCCAGAAGCCACTGGGATGGACACAGCTCCTCCCTTGCTGCTCATGTCCCCTCAGTGGTGGTCCCTGAGCTGGGGCAGGCAGGGATGGGACTCTGCAAAGCAGAATTTTGGCAGAAAAATGCTGCAGAGCTGCTGGTGGAGGCAGCTCCTCAGGCTTTTCAGTTGCACTTTCCACCCTGAAGCAGCTTCAGGAGTGATCAGCACTGAGTGGTCCTCGACCATTCCAACCTGAGAGCATTTCATTTGCAGGATCTGGGCTGAGCTGTGTCAAATCTTCAAATAAGCAGCAACACTGGGGTTATTTTGCAATAAAATGCAGAGAAATGGTTCTGCTCTGAATGTGTAGATTTCTGAGGAGTCCCTTGTTAAGAGCAGCCCCCGGTGTGTGCAGAACTGAGGCTGCTCCTGGCATGGTGGAGCATTTATTGGGGTTTTATCAGCCCTGTGTTTGAGGGCAGGGATGCTCTGCGCTCAGCCTTTGCTGGGTCATGGTTCCAACCTCCCGCATACGCTGTTATTTTAGCCCTGAAGAAATCACCAGTGGCTTTGGGGTAATTTTTTGTGTAGCTTGTTTATTTACAAAGATGGTGCAAAATCACTAAAAAAATGGGGTTTGCTCCCCGATCCAGGTTGTTTTTTCAGCCATATAATGCCAAATTCTCCTTTCTGGTTTTTCCTTTGCTGTGCAAGTGCCACATCCTCAGAGCTCTCCTGAGCCCCTTTACCTGTCTGCTGCTCTCACTTTCTCTGGCCTTTCTGCTCCTTTATTTGCAGAGAACTGGTTTTTGTGTTCCTCCAGCCCTAAATTGCTGAATTGCTGGATATTTTTCGTCTTTTCTGCCACAAGAGCAGCTGCCTGCTCTGCCTGCAGAGCAGGGGGGACAGGGATTGTGCTCCGGAGGTTGCACTGAGCCTTTTCCTTGTACACCAGGGGTCTGTGGGCACTGTTGTTGTTTTCCTGGGACTTTTCTGGGATCTGTTTTAGGGAGATTCAGCTTTCCTTGGCGTTTTACAACCAGGAGAGCACAAGGGATGAGTTCCAGCTCCAGGAGGCAGCTCTAAGGGGTGTTTGAGTCAAAGACAGGCAGGAAATCCTTGCTGCAGGGTTCATCTGCTTTCACACCCAGGTGTTTGTGTTGGCATTGATTGAGGACCCATAATTAATTTTTTTAGCCTTTAATTAATTCCCCAGATAATGTTTTATTTGTCTGGCTTTGTTATGGGCCAGGACATCAGGGATCCTCCCACTAATTGCTGGTTTGTGGTTTGCAGACCTGGACAAACCCTTCATTAAGATATGTCTCCTAATTCCTTTTGAGCCTCCAGCCCCCAGCAGCAAGGCAGAAATTCTCTATTTCTATATGAAAAGCCAAACACTGGGGTAAAGCCCTTGCTCCAAAAACCCCACAGATGTGGTGCTCAGGAATGGGCTGGTGGATTTGGCAGTGATGGTTGGACTTGATGATCTTAGAGATCCTTTCCAGCCTTAATAATTCCTTGATTCTGTGAAATTAGAGAGTTTTCCCCATCCCTTCCTTGCCTCCCTCTGCACTGACCCCCAGGGCTGTGCTGGTTGGGGGCAGCTGGAACACTGGGGGGACATCCAAGCTTCAGGGTCCCATCCCAAATTACTACAGGAGGGGCAGCTGCTGCTGGGGTGGAAGGCAGCCCAGACTCTAGCAGGGATGTCCTGAGGACTCCACAGAGCTTTGGGAAGCCAGGATGGGTGCTAGGGAAGGTCTTGGTGCCCTCAGAGAGGTCTGTGTGAAGGTTGTGTTTGCACCATCAGGGAATGCCCACCTGCAGCAGCTCTGCCTGGAGGACACTTTAACACCAGTGCTGCTGGGTCAGGCCATGCCCTCACCCCCTTCCAAGGTTAATTTTCCAGCTGAAAATCTCAAATTGTAAAAAAAAAAATCCCACCCAGGACCAGAGGTTGGATCCAGGAAACCAAGGCAGGGGAGCAGCTCCTGGAGGAGCAGCCAAAGCCCTGCAGAGCCAGGGGCTGGAAAAGGGTTTGGGGTTGGGGTTGGGGCATCCTCAGGGGCTGAAGGTGTTCCCTGGAAAAGCAGGGAAGGAAGGAGGTCTTGGAGCCTGAGTCTGAGCAGGGAGGGGCTGGATCCTTGCTCAGAGCTGAGGAGGGGAAGGATCTCGGTGCCCAGGGGAATTCAAGGAACCCAATTCACCCTTTTCTTCCCCAGAACTGGGTGTAAACAGCTGGCCCCAAGGCCAGGGCGTCACTGGGGAGGGTGTGCTTTATACTGGAGATGTTAATGGCTAAAAAAACCTCAGAAAACCCCAAAAATCTCATCCCAAACCTGATCTGAAGGGAATTAAAGCTCATTGGAGAGAAGGGAGAGGGAGAAAAGATTTCTCCTCCTTGGGCTTTAGTGTGTGTGTGGTTAAAATTGTTGTGTTTAGGTGATGCCCAAGGACAGATTTAGAGTGTGGAAAGCACCTTGGGATAGGAAGAATCCCTACAAACACCAGGAGTGGGGTGATGCCTTGGTGTGGAGCCCAAGCCCCGTTTCCTCAGAGTGCTTTCAGAGCTGCAGTTTCCATTACCACAATTCCTCCCCAAATCCTGCAGATGACTTTGTCTGCACAAAAATTTATTTATTTCTCTCCCCCCCCCCACCCAGCCTCATGCAGTGTGCTTCATACTGGAGATGTTCATGGCTAATTACCTCAGAAAACCCCAAAATTCCCATCCCAGCCCTGATCTGAAAGAAGCTAAAGCTGATGGAAAGATCCTCATTGGAGAGAAGGAGGAGGGAGGAAGGATTTCTTCTCTTGGGACTTTTTTGTGTGTGTGGTTAAAATTGTTGTGTTTAGGTGATGCCCAAAGACACATTTAGAGTGTGGAAAGCACCTTGGGATAGGAAGAATCCCTACAAACACCAAGAGTGGGGTGATGGCTTGGTGTGGAGCCCAAGCCCCGTTTCCTCAGAGTGCTTTCAGAGCTGCAGTTTCCATTACCACAATTCCTCCCCAAATCCTGCAGATGACTTTGTCTGCACATAAATTTATTTATTTCTCCCCCCCCCCCACCCTCGTGCATTTGAGACATCCATGCAATCCAAGTTTAGCCATAATTAGCAGCGTTTCTGCTCTCTCAGAAAGCAGAAGGGGAGCGGCGACGTGAGCGCCTCGTCTCAGACAAACCATGCAAGCAGCTTTTGGCTTTGGGACCAGGGCAGGCAATCCAGAGCCTTGGAAAAGCATCTTGGGAGCATCAGGGCTGGCCACCCCATCCTGAGTCTGTCAGGAACTCTGTGCCAGGGCATCCCTGGCCAGAGCAGCCCTGCTGGGCTCTTTGATCTGCTCAGTTCTGATTGACAGCGAGCAGGACGGGGTGTGCGAGTGTTAAAAACGAAAAAAAACCAGGGGCTAAACTTTCTCTAAATGAAAGGCCTTGTTTTGTTTTTTCTCTGGGATTCAGGAGCTGCAGGGTTGGGAACACAGATATTTTGATAGATGGGAAGAGTGGTCTGGTCGTTGGAATATTAAAGAGAGAGACAGAGTGTGCGTGTGTGTGTGTTCCTCTCCCTCTCGAGTGGAAGGAGCATTTGTCACCACAAATCATCCTTGATTGCACAGAGCTGCCTTCAGAGAGGGCTCACCCACCCACCACCCTCAAAAAATTAGACATTTGTTATATGACATGAATTGAGATTAATTAGCGAATATTAACCCATCAAGCAGTGCAGAAACACATTTTTGGAAGGCACTGGTACTTGCAGCAACAGTGGGTTTGTCTCAGTTCTGGGTGGAAAGTTTGCAGGGAAATGTGGTGTGGGGGGTGCTGGAAAATGCCACTTGATCAGCCCAAAAGTTTTGTGGGAATGAGCAGCTTTTCCCTGGGAGAAGTTGGGAAGTGCCTGAATGAGAGGATGGGCTGCATATGGGAGGGTGGTGCTCAAGCCCAACTCTTGGTCAGATTTTAGACAGAATTTGGGGTCATCTCAAGGCCTCAAAAGCCACAGGCTGGGCAAGGAGGAGGGGTCAGATGGTGCACAGAGCCACTTTTCCCCTAAAATGTGTGAAATTATGGAATAGTTTGGGCTGGAAAGGACCTAAAGACCACCTAGGTCCAAGCACAGGCAAGGACACCTTGCACTAGACCTTCCTGTAAGTCTATTTACCCTTATTGCCCCAGAGGAAAAAAAAAAGGTTATTATTCTCCTTGAGAATTCCATCTTTTCTTTGGGATCAGAGCAATTCATCTCAGCAGATTGAGGAGAGGAAATCTGGAGTCAGGGCAAACAGAACCTGCCAGTGGGGATTGATCAGGGCTGATCCTCCTGCCTTTCTCCTCCTCAGCCAGTGCCAACATCTGCAACGTGGTCCTGATGAGGCACACGGAGCTGGAGGAGGGAATCGATGTGTTGGACACTAATGGGAACATCGTCGGCTCTTCCAGAGTTGCTGCCAAACATGTGAGTACAGGAGCTGGGAGAGCTGGGCCACAGCTGATTCCAGCCCCAGCACATCCCACAGCCTCTGGAGGTCCAGGGCTGTAGAAGCTGGGAGTGGAGGAGATGCAGAGGACATGGAAATTTGGGGCTGGCCCTGGTGGTTTGGAAGGGCACGGTGACAGGACAGATCCCTGGTGCTTCCATAGGAATTCCTTGTGGAACACCCAGCAAAGATCCCTCACACCTTTTCCCAAATGAGGAGGACTCAGGCTCGGGGCTGAGCAGCTTTCCAACCCTTCCCTGCCAATCCTGCGCCAAAACCTGCCACCCAAAGCTGGCTGAGGGCAGCCAGATGTTGTTAGCCTCGTGAACAGCTGGTTTGCTCTCCCTGTCACCCACTCTGTGCCACCTGCCTGGAACTGCTCCCTTCCCATCCCTGGGTGCAGTCCTGGCTCCTGAGCACCCCCTGAGCTGTTGTTTCCAAGTGGGCTCTGACTGAGATGTGGAGCTGTGCTGAGCACACGCCCAGGCACAGGAGTTAATAATATAATGCTTGGCATTTCCCTCCCTCCTTCTGTCCAAGGCACTCCAGAGACAGCAATTAATGTACAGCTCTGCAGTCCTCGGCAGGAACGGGGAGATCTCGAATAGCTCTCCATATTGTTGGTTAACAGGGGGATTAAAACAATCTGCTGAAGGGCTCAGAGACACTTCTTGGAGCCAGTTTTCCTCACTTCCCTTAACTGGCTCCAGGACCCACTCTCCCCTCTCTGTCCTGATGGCTGAAAGAGAAAATGAAGATTAAAAGTGAAGGCGCTGTGCAAGTGATGTAGGTGGAGCTTAAATGTAAAATTTGGGAGTTCTGAGAACTTCTGCTCAGCTGCCAGCCAATCCCAGCTCTTCCTCCTGGATAGGTAAATCCTGGTTTTTGTCATGTGAAACGTGGCAGATCCTCAGTGTGACACAGCTGTCCCTGTGTAAGGGTTTGTTGTGATATTAGATGTCCCTGTGACATAAAATCATGGGATAGTTTGGGTGGAAGGGACTCTAAATCCCATCCAGTATCACCCCTGCCCATGGCAGGGACACCTCCCACTGTCCCAGGTGGATCCAAGCCCCAATGTCCAACCTGGCCTTGGGCACTGCCAGGGATCCGGGGGCAGCCACAGCAAATCTGGGAATTCCAGCCCAGCCCCTGCCCACCCTCCCAGCCAGGAATTCCTTGCCAAGATCCCAACCCAATCTCCCCTTTCCCAGTGGGAGCCATTCCCTGGCTCCTGTCCCTGCAGGCCTTGTCCCCAGTCCCTCTGCAGCTCTCCTGGAGCCCCTCCAGGCCCTGGGACATCTCTGGGCCTCAATAAATCCAAGCCCTGCCTAGGTTGCTCCCTCTGGTGAGTCTGGCCGGGAAGGAAGGATTGTGGAGGCACAATGCAGCTCCATGGTTGGGGTTTCCTGGGAGAGGAGAGCCCTGTGTGTCCCAAATCCCTGCAGGGAATGAACCAGCAGTGATGGGAAACAATTCCTGGAGCAGCAGTGAGGAGCTGCATCCCCAGCACGGGGATCAAAGCTCAGCTCAGGCAGGAAGGGCTGAAGTTGCTGCTTGGCCATGGTGGGATATTTCCCCGACAGCATTCCCCCTCCAACATTTCCCTTACAACATCTCCCTACAACATCTCCCCTACAACATCTCCCCTCCACTTCCTCCAACATTTCCCCTACAGCATTCCCCCTTCAACATTTCCCTCACAACATTTCCCTACCACATTTCCCCTCAAATATTTCCCTACAACATTTTACCTACAACAATTCCTCCACAATGTCTCCCCTACAACATTTCTCTACAGCATCTCCCCTACAATGTTTCCTCACAACATTTCCCCCACAACATTTTCCCCCCAACATTTCCCCTCCAACATTTCCCCTCCAACATTTCCCTACATTTCATCTACAACATTTCCTCCACATCTCCCTACAACATTTCCCCTACAACATTTCCTCCACATCTCCCTACAATATTTCCCCTACAACATTTCCCTACATTTCCCCCACAACATCTCCCCTGCAATGTTTCCTCCATATTTCCCATCAGTGATTCCCATCTCATTCCCATCAGTGACGTAGGTGACACCACCTATTAGAGTCCAGGCTCTGGCCAAGCAGTAGCTCTATTCAGATGGGATAATTGATGATAAACCCAGATGTTTTCTGCATCAAAAAGTATCCAAGTTGCTTTGGCTTGGCAATTTGACCCCCTGTACATGACAGCTGAGCCTGCTTTTAAAGTGAGCTTGGAGAATCATTATCCAGGCATGATTTTGCAATTCCCAGCTGCTTTGAGGTTTGTCAGCTGCGGCAGACTCCGGGGTGACAGTTCAGTGCCCTCAGCAGAGCCATCCTGAGCCTGGCAGGTCCATCCTGGGTTGGTTTGGGATGTCTGCATGTGTTTGTTTGTTTGTGTTTGCTCCACAGGCCCTGCTGGAAACAGCCCTGACCAGAGTGGTCCTGCCCATGCCTATACTGGTTCTACCTCCCATCATCATGTCCGTGCTGGAGAAGTGAGTCTGACCAGGGGGAGGGAGGGAGGGGCCTCAGAGGGTGCCAGGCATGGATATTTTATGGGATCATGGAATGGTTTGGGTTGGAAAGGTCCTCCAAGGTCATTGAGTCCAACCATTTAATGGAATCATGGAATGGTTTGGGTTGGAAAGGTCCTCCAGGATCATTGAGTCCAACCATTTTATGGGATCATGGAATGGTTGGAAAGGTCCTCCAAGGTCATCTAGTACAACCATCCCAGCACTGCCACCCATGTCCTCAGGTACCACATCCACAGGGCTTTTGTTGGGTTATGTTTTAGTCTGGTTTAAAGATGGGGTTTTAAAAACTTTTATTTTATTTTTAGTCCCATGTGAAGGGTGAGATAATACAGATGTTATAAGTTATGTTATTACAATCAGAAGCTGTTTCTTAATTATAATACACTGTGTTTCTTCGCTTATTAGCTTTAGCTCCACTATGTTGTAAATGTTTTGAAGATAGTTATTTAAAATTACCCCTGGTGGGTTTTACTACAATGTATCTTTTACAGTTCTATTTCTCTAAAGTATAGAGTCTTTTTTGTATGGTTATCTTTTGAAACTTAATTTCTCTCTCAACAATTTCTCTCTTATTATATGGCATTTCTAAGTCAGTATTTCTTATCTCAGGGTTTGCATACAGATGTACACTACGAAAGCCTTCTGTCAGGCTTTGAGAATTTTCTATAAATCCATTTCCCACAGGCTTTGAAACCCCCCAGGGATGGGGACTCCAACCCCAGTGCTTAACAACCCTTTCCTTGAAGGAATTTCCCCCAAATCCATCCTAAACCCTCCCTGGTGCAGTTCCCTCTCCTCCTGTCCCTGTTCTCTGGAGCAGTGCCCGACCTCCCCAGCTGTCCCCTCCTGTCCTCTCCTTGTGCAGAGCCACAAGATCCCTCCTCACATTTCATCCACCAAATAGATTTTTTTGCATATTAAATTTCCACATTTAGGACCAATCATTTCCATCATTTCAATCAATTTCCATAATTTAGGACCAATGTCCAGCTTGTTGAAGTTTTATGTTGGTGTGACTATTTTAACTCACCCTGCCAGCCCAGCAGTTTCAATAACCCATGGTGGAAGGTCAGTGTGAGACAAAACTCCTGAATTCAGTGGAAAACTGCCCCTGGTTTTTAGGAAACATTAGAGATTAAAAGGGCTCAGCTGGTTTTCAGAGAGATTATCGTGGAATCGTGGAATTGCTTGGGTAGGAAGACACCTTAAACATCATCTAATTCCAAGGAGGAGCAGATTCCAACCCCCCTGATTTTGTGCAAAACATTTGAATTTTATTTCATTCTCCTTCTGGACAAAATCTCTGCAGCCTCTTCCCTGTTCTAAGTCCTTTGTCACCCACAAAGCCAGGATTTACCTGCAGGATCTACTGGGAATGTGCCTGGGAGTGGCTGTGCCTTACTCTGGAGTAACTTACTCTGCAGTAATTTACTCAGGGCTTACTCCAAGTCATATGTAGAACTGAGGCTTTGCACTGAGGTGGTTTTGTGTGTTCCCACTGGTTTAACTGGTTCCCATTTAACCATCAAAAAAATCAACACTCAGGACAAATTATTTTATTGCTTCAAATTATTTTATTGCTGAATATCCACAGATAAAATCCTTTATGTGCAAAAAATGTGGAGAAATTTGTAGAAAATTTCTCCTCTCTAAATTATTATTGTCTCCAGCAGGACACACTGAGGGCCCATCCTGGGCCATCCCCAGGCTGAAATAAACCTGGCAGTAAAATTGGATTGGCACGTGGGGAGAAAATAAAACTGATGGTGAAATTTGCTCCCTCCTTTGCAATAAAATAAAACCAGTAAATCACTTCTTTGTCCTCAGGGGCATCATAAATCCTTGGATTGATACGGGTTTTGCTGAATGCACCTGTGCTCAGTGCAGGCCTTTCTAAAACTGATTTTATCTGTGAACTTACAGGAGATTGCCCTCCAAAAAAAAAAAAAAAAAAAAAAAAAATCATCATTTTAACGTATTGAAAGCTTTAATTCACGTTTGTGAGGGAAAATTTTCCTTCTCGCTGCCACAAAACTCCGTGAGTATAAAAATATCCGGGCTCTGCTTTTGCCTGCCTGAATTGTGCCCGGAGCTTTGTGCCTGCTGCATTTTCCATCAGATATCCTCGGGTTCCTGGAAGGCTGGCAGTGAGAAGCAGCAGGGATGGGGAGTGAGGTGTGGCTTGGCCACGCTGCTGGAGCTGGTGGCAGCTCTGGAGCAGCCCTGGGACATGGGGAGTGTCCCTGTCTGTGCCTCAGGGAGCTGAAGTCAACTCTCAGATCTTAAAACTCGTTCCCAAAGGGCTCACTCAGAGCTGAAAGCTCATTTTGGGGGAAAAAAAAATCCATTGGAGCATTTGGGGAAAGTGTAACTTGATAAATTTAGTGGGATTTGAGTTTGAGGAGGGTGTTTTAATGGGGGTGAGATCCAGGCAGGCATTATCCATTTATTTATAGAAATCCCTACAGGGCCTGTAAATGGGAAGGATGAAGGTGTCACTCTGCAGAGCTGGGATCAGGAGCCACAATCTGGATCTTCCAATGGATTTGCATTTGGGATATGGGAAGGAGGGGATGGTTCTTCCAATAGGTTTGCATTTGGGATTGTGGGAAGGAAGGAACTATTCCTGCAAGTTGTTTGAATTTGGGATGTGGAGAACGAAGGGAATGATTCCTCCGAGTATTGTGAATTTGGGATTGTGGGGAAGGAACAATTCCTCCAATGGATTTGTATTTGGGATTGTGGGAAGTAGGGGATGATTCTTTCAATGGATTTACATTTGGGAAAGTGAGGAAGGAAGGAACAATTCCTCAAATGGATTTGCATTTGGGATTGTTGGGAAGGAAGGGAGCTATTCCTCTGAGTATTTTGAATTTGGGAAAGTGGGGAAGGAAGGAACAATTCCTCAAATGGATTTGCATTTGGGATTGTGGGGAAGGAAGGGAGTTATTCCTCTGAGTATTTTGAATTTGGGAAAGTGGGGAAGGAAGGAACAATTCCTCCAATGGATTTGCATTTGGGATTGTGGGAATCAGGGGATGATTCTTCCAATGGATTTGCATTTGGGATTATGGGGAAGGAAGGGAACTATTGCTCCAAGTATTTTAAATTTGGGAAAGTGGGGAAGGAAGGAACAATTCCTCCAGTGGTTTTGCATGTGGAATTGTGGGGAAGGAAGGGAGAGATTCCTCATTTGCATTTGGGATTGTGGGGAAGGAAGGGGGTGACTCCTTCGAGTACTTTGAATTTGGGATATGGGAAGGAGGGGACGATTCCCATGCCCAGTGTGATTCCAGGTGCAGGTGGGTGATGGTGCTCACCTGGGTGGGACTCCCACCCCTCCAGGGCCCAGCCCCTGCCCCCAGCAGGGTGTCAGACCCCAGGAATTCTCCCCAGCTCGCTGCTCCCAAAGTTTATTTTAAGTGGCCAGTTCCCGGCCGCCGTCTCTCCGCTCGCATCCAGGTCTTTCCTCTCTCCCAGCCATCTCTCCATCTGCATGTTTTAACTTCCCCAGCTGCCTCTCTCGTCTCTTGTGCCATTTTTTTCAGCTCTCTTGGCTCCTCTCTTCTCTTTGCCTGCTGTGTATTTTAACTCCCGGGGCCGCCTCTCTGCTCTCCAAGTAATTCCATGTTCCCTCCCACCGCCGCGCTCCCGCTCTTGCCCATGTTTCATGCATTTCCTGCTGCTTGGACTCTGCTGGAGCAGTGAACATATAGAACCAATGTTTATTTTCAGCCTGCATATGCCACGCAGGGAACACGGTGTCAGTTATCCGTGCAGATGTATTCTCATTGAGCTTTTATAAATAATATCCGTGCCGGCAGCTCTCGCCGCGGGGAAATATCGGTTTGGAGGTGTCTGAGGGGTGAGGGTGACTGATAATGGGGGTTCTGTGGTGTCTCTATGTCCCACAGGTGTGGGGACAGCAGCAGCCACTACAGGAAGTTGGGCTCTTCATCCCCATCTCCCTTTATTCCTTTTATTTAGCCCCTTCTGTCAGTCCTTTGTTTGGTTGTTATGATGGAATTTGGGAGATGGAGCTGTTTGCTCCCAGCCACCATCCAAGGCTTCTCCAGCAGCTCCCTGCAGATCTGCAGCTGCTTGGAATGGGGCAGGCCAGCCCTAAGTGCAGCCTCACTCTGAGCTCTGGGCTGGGAGAGCCCAAATTTTTGGCCTCTGTGGTCTGGCCAAGAGTTGGAGAAGCTCAGTCCATCACCAGCATCTGCTGGGGACACTTTGGAGGATCTCTGAGCAGAACCTGAGCTCTTCTTACATCCTTATCTTATCTCAGACCTCCTCTGTGCCCCTCAGAGAAGACCTTTCAGAGAGTCTGAAGCACTGAGAAGGTTCCAAGAGCTCGGGAATGTCAGGATGCCCTGGAGAAGGCCTTGGAGCTGGCTGGGCAGTGTCTGTGGAAGAGACAAAGCTGGAGCTGCTGGCAAAGGGCAGGAACTGAGGGAGAAATGGGAGCAGAACAGTTGTGTCCATGGAAGAGGAGCATTTCTGCTCTTCTTCACCTCCAAATCTTCCTCATGCAGCAGTTCCCAGGGCTGTTTTCCTGTAAATCCCATAAAACCAGGATGCTCCCGGGCTGGATCAGCACTGCAGAGCTGCTCTGGCTGAGCTGAAGCAGTGACACCAGCAAAAATGGATTTTCCTGGGGGCTGGCCAGTGCTTTGTGGTGCTGGAAGGACATTTTCTTTTCCTTGAACCCTGTTTGTTCCTGAAGAGCTGGAGTGAGGCAGGAGTTCCCCCTGGCCCTGGTGTCCCTGGGTTTTCCTGGAGACATTCCCGTGCCAGGGAGTGCAGGATGCTCCCACAGGTGCTTCTCCTCCCAAGCCCCGTCCAGCCCAGCCCTCAGTGAAGTTTGTTTGGGCTCAGCAGCTGCCAGCAGTGACACCTTCAACTGCTGGGGCTGTTCCCGGAGTAAACACGGAAACTGCTCCTTTAATGGTGTCAATCAAGCTCAAAAAGGCCCAACCTCCCTCCTTTTGCATCTGCTGTGTCCTCTGAGGGGCTCAGGGCTGGGCTGCAGGGTGAGGACAGTGCTGGCCTGGCTGGGTGGGACAGCAGAGCTGCTGGTCACTGGTAGAACTCACATTTCCCAAAGTGACCCAAAACGGGTGAGAAAAGCTGGAAGACAGAGCAGAGAGACCTGACAGGCTCAGCAGGACGGGGATCTGGGGATCCCAAACTTCCTGGGTGCATGAGAGGGGTGCTGTGAGGAGTGTGAGAGCACTCAAGATCCCTCAGGATCACCCTGGACCCCCCCAGGACCCCCTCAGGATCACTCAGGATACTCCAGGATCCCTCAGGATCACCCAGGATCCCCCAAGATCCCATAGGATCCCTCAGGAACCCCCAGGATCCCCAGGACCCCCCAGGGACCCTCAAGATCCCCCAGGATTCCTCAGGACCCCCCAGACGCCCCCAGGATTGCTCAGGATCCTCCTGGATGCCCCAGGATCACTCAGAACCCTCCAGAATCCCCCAGGGTCCCTCAGGACCCCCCAGATTGCTCAGGATCCCCAGAACCCCCCAGGATTCCCTAAGACCCCCCAGGATCACTTAGGATCCCCCCCAGGATCCCTCAGGATCACTCAGGATCCCCCAGGATCCCTCAGGATCCTCCAGGACCCTTCTGCACCCCTCAGGATCACTCAGGACCCCCAGGATCACTCAGGACCCCTCGGGATCCCTCAGGATTCCCCAGGACCCCTCGGGATCCCCCAGGACCCCCCAAGATCACCCAGGACTCCCCAGAACCCCCTAGGATCCCTCAGGACCCCCCAGGATTCCCCAGAACCCCCCAGAACACCCAGGAACCCCCAGGATCCCTTAGGACCCCCCAGGATTCCCCAGAACCCCCCAGAACACCCAGGACCATCCAGGATCACTCAGGACATCCCCGGATCACTCAGGATCCCTCAGGACGCCCCAGGATTCCCCCAGGACCCCTCAGGACCCCCCTAGAACCCTTCAGGATCCCTCAGGATCCCCCAGGATTGCTCAGGACCCCCCTACGATGCCCCAGGATCCCCTCAGGATCCCCCAGAATCCTCCAGGACTCCCCAGGATCCCTCAGGATCCCTCAGGATCCCCCAGGATCCTCAAGGACTCCCCAGGATCCCCAGGACCCCCACAGAATCCCCCAGGATCCCCCAGGATCACTCAGGATCCCTCAGAACCCCCCAGGATCCCTCAGAACCTCCCAGGACTCCTCAGGATCCCCCAGAACCCCCCAAAACCCCTCAGGATCCCGTCACTCCCCGCGCCCCGCGGCGTCTGGCGGTGTCTGCGCTGCCTCTGCTCCCGTTTGCAGCAAACAGCCCAGAAACGCCCCAGACTGTGTCAGCTGGGAGCCTGGGGCTCGCTCCCGTCATGTTTGGTTTCGCATCCGACACCTCCTCCCCGGCAAACACGGGCCCGGTTCAGCGCCCCCGATAACTCCCATATGGAATCAATTACAGCACCTCCTGAAAAACGCCAGGGGCAGCTGCCAAATTATGCAAAACTCAAAGCACTAATGAAGGCTGCGATGAAAGTTGAATGAAGGTGTGTTTACAGCGCCGTGTCTCCGTGCAGCAGATGCACTGTCTGTGTGTGTGTTTGTACCTATGGCCTACTCCGGGCCTACCCAGCCCTCAATGAACCTCCCCAGCCTGTGGGGAAGGTGAAACAGGAAAGCTTTATAAATATGATTGTCTGGCAAAAGATTTTGAGAATATAGAAACTATAAACAAGAAATGAAAGCAAGCTTTGAGATCCCTTAGTTACTGAACAACTGGAAAACAATGGCATGGCCAGCTGGAGACCATGGTATGGCCATCTCCCTTTTCATTAAACAACACCCTCTGCTTGCAGGCAGCTCCAAGGGTCAGAGCAAACCTTACAGCTTGGCAGAAGGGGCCCAAAGAGGTGTTTTTAGGGTTTAAAATGTAACACGGTATGGTAATGTAGTGATTCTTATGGGCTGTATAGGATTAGAGTTGAATGAAGGTGTGTTTACAGCGCCGTGTCTCCTTGCAGCAGATGCACTGTCTGTGTGTGTGTTTGTACCTATGGCCAGCTCCAGGCCTACCCAGCCCTCAGTGAACCTCCCCAGCCTGTGGGGAAGGTGAAACAGGAAAGCTTTATAAATATGATTGTCTGGCAAAAGATTTTGAGAATGTGGAAACTGTAAACAAGAAATGAAAGCAAGCTTTGGGATACCTCAGTTACTGAACAACTGGAAAACAATGGCATGGCTGACTTGTGTCCTAGAGCTAATCCCCTGTCACTATAGGACACGAAAGAACACAAGCGCACACCGCTGTTCTCAAGGTGAAAAGAAAAGGGAAGTTTATTTTCTGACTCCAACATTTATAGTTTTCTAAGAGTGACAGTGGATTGGAGGGTGACAGTGCCACCTCTCCAATGACACTGGACAAACCAACAGTCAATCAACTTTCTTTTCCTCCATAAAGGAATGGAAAACAATGAGTTATTTACAGAAAATGTGTGAGAAAGTTTTCTACAAGAATGTCAACATAAGAAGGCTTAGAAAATCTTAAAGAATCAGGGTGACAATCCCCTTTTGATGGAACAACACCCTCTGCTTGCAGGTCCAAGGGTCAGAGCAGACGCTGCTAGCTTGGCAGAAGGGGTCCAAAGAGGAGTTTTTAGGGTTTAAAATGTAACACAGTATGGTAATGTAGTGATTCTTATAGGCTGTATGGAAATGCTGTAGGATTTGTATACTGTACTAGATTGGTTATGAGAATCAGAATATTCAACACAGAAGATGATTTATTGTATTGGAATGGGAACCTCACTCTCTTACCCTTTTACTCTCTTAGCCTTTTAGTCTCTTACCCTTTTACACTCTTACCTTTTTTACTCTCTTACTCTCTTACCCTCTCATCCTCTCTGCCCCTCTCTTTTCTCTTTACTGCTCTGAGCTGTGGCTGGCAGCTCCCAGCAGGGCCCTGCTCCCAGGCCCTTTGCAATAAACCCCAAGTTCCATGACCTGGCTTCAGAGATCTCTCATCTCCGTCTGTCCCAACCGTCCCACCCCCTGACACTCCAACACCAGCCTCTCCCCGCCTCTCCCAGGGCTTTCCCAGCACAAAACCACCTCTGAAAAAACCACAGGTGTACAGGAAAATCCCAGGAGGAAGGGGCATTGCGGGGTTTGAAGGGGGAAAGGGACAAAGCTGGAAGGAAAAGGGGAAGAGAAGGAGGAGGTGTTGTGGAATTTGCTGTTCTTTGCCATCCCGAGGTCAGGGGAGAATCATGGAGCAGTTTGTTATGCCTATGGGACAGAGAAAAATGTTGGGTTATGAAACTGGGGACAATAAAGTGAACATGTTAAAGGGGGCTTAGGAAAGGCTGGAGAGGGACTTTTCCCAGGAGCAGGGAGTGCAAGGACAAGGGGAGATGGTCTCAAGCTGAGGGAGGGAAATCAGATCTTGGATTAGATCTTGGGAAGGAATTCCTGGCTGGGAGGGTGGAGAGGGGCTGGGCTGGAACTCCCAGATTTGCTGTGGCTGCCCCTGGATCCCCAGCAGTGCCCAAGGCCAGGTTGGTCACTGGGGCTTGGATCCACCTGGGATCATGGGAGCTGTCCCTGATGGGCTTTAAGGTCCCTTCCAACCCCAACCATTCCATGATTCCATGATTCACTTGCCCTCCTGCAGCTTTCCAGGGTGAGACCAAACTTTCCAACCCCTTGTTGAATAACCTGAACGAGGGTTTAATTCCAGAACTGCCCCTGTCCTGTGCATGGGGTGAGGTCCCTAAAACTCCTGTTCTTGGTGAAATAGCACAAATATTTCTGCAGGGTTATGTGGGGTGGGATGGGGTTTGCTCCTGAGAATAAATCAGGCTCATTCCCCTGCTTTTTGAACATCTCTGGAGATGTTCAGTAATTCCATTTTTAATATCTCTATTCTGAGTATCTTTTGAGACACTCAGAATGCATCTGGACACAATCCTGAACTCTGTGCTCCAGGGGACCCTGCTGGAGCAGGGAGGTGGGACTGGGTGACCTCCCTCCCCTCCTCACTCACCCTGGCATTGTTCAGGCTCCAGAAGATGCCAGAGTTGGGCTGTCAGGGGGCTCTGAAGGTCCAGACCTCCCCATTCCCTGACCCAACCCTTTGGCAGAGCAGGCAGGGCAGTGGTGTGAACTAAATCCCTCCTCACCACATGGATATTAATTTTATTTCCACACAGATATTTTCTTTTATTAATTTATTTTCAATCTGTGCTCATCCTCTGCAGTGAAACCCTTTGGAAGCTCCTCATCACTGCCTTCCAACGGGGGGTTAATGGGTGCAAAGAGGGATTTGCAGTGCAGCTGACAGCTCACAAAATGCAATATTTAACTCCCCTTCCTCCCCAGCTCGGTGTCGGGAGCAGGGATCCAGGGACAGGAGAAAACTGGACCTCTTGGCTAATTATGAGTCATTTATTCTGAACCACACAAATTCTCCAATCTGAATCCCAATTAAGACATTACACTACATGTGTTAATTAGTCTGCTCTCCTTTTTAAATCGAGCCATAACTCTTCTTAATTAGGAGGTCGGCCCTTGTAATTTGAACTGGCCTGGGCTGGAAGCACCCCTGGAAGTCACACCTGGGGGCTGGACCCGGGATCCTTTTAAATTGGTTAAGGTTTTACTTGGGTGATTATAAGGTCCCCGACAGGGCAGTAATTACAGAGGGTGCAGTTCCAAATTAAGATGTCAGGGGTGGTGGCAGCAGCGATGCCTTGGCTCTAAACTGAGCCCCAGGAGGCTGCGAGGATCTGCTGCTGGGAATGTCCCAATAAGGGCTCTTACCAGCAGCTTCAGCAGGACAAAAACCAGCCCCAGGAGCTGCCCCTGCCCATGCCAGGAATGATCAGAGCTCCAGGAGCTGCCCCTGTGCATCCAGGGATGATCACAGCCCCAGGAGCTGCCCCTGCCCATGCCAGGGATGATCAGAGCTCCAGGAGCTGCCCCTGTGCACCCAGGAATGGTCACAGACCCAGGAGCTGTCCCTGTGCATCCAGGAATGGTCACAGACCCAGGAGCTGTCCCTGTGCACCCAGGGGTGATCACAGACCCAGGAGTTGTCCCTGTGCACCCAGGGGTGATCACAGACCCAGGAGTTGTCCCTGTGCACCCAGGGGTGATCACAGCTCCAGGAGCTGTCCCTGTGCACCCAGGGGTGATCACAGACCCAGGAACTGTCCCTGTGCACCCAGGGATGGTCACAGCCCCAGGAGCTGTCCCTGTGCATCCAGGGGTGATCAGAGCTTATCCAGGGCAGTCCTGTAATGGGGCAGGTGTGACAGGGTGTGGAGCAGGTCACCTCCTGTCCTGCTGGGACAGGTCACCTGCTGTCCTGCTTGGACAGGTGACTTTCCCTCCTTGGACAGGTGACCTGCTGTCCTGCTGGGATAGGTCACCTTTCCTGCTGGCACAGGTGATTTTTCTTCCTTGGACAGGTCACCTTCCTTGCTGGGACATGTCACCTTTCCTACTGGGACAGGTGACTTTTTTTCCTTGGACAGGTGCCCTGCTGTCCTGCTAGGACAGGTGCCCTGCTCTCCTCCTTGGATAGGTGACCCACTCTCCTGCTGGGACAGGTGACCTGGTCTCCTACTGGGACATGTGCCCTGCTCTCCTGCTGGGACAGGTGACCCACTCTCCTGCTTGGTCAAAGCCTTGCAGGCTCCTCAGAGAGGCTCTGAGCTGCAGCCATGCTCTGTGCAGCACAGAGCAGCTCAAGATTGGAGAACAGAAGTTTGATTTTCACAGCACAAATTGATAGGATCAACTCTGTCTCGAGAGCTTATTAGTGAGGAGCTGAGCTGCTGGAGGAGTTAAACCCTGGTGCTTGCTCTCCCCAGGCTCCTGCACATGAAGGCAGCTCTCAGCAGGGTGGGGAGGCTCAGGCAGGAGCAGGGCATGAATTCCTTCTCATCACATCCCCCAGGAGTGCTCAGAGCCAGCAGCAGATGTGGAGCAAGGGGCTGAGGTGACCTGGGTCCAGCCTGGCTGCAGCCCTGGGCTGTGAAGGGCTGGTGGCACCTGGGAATGGAGCACTTTGGGTTAGGAATGGTTTAATCCCAGGGATGTCACCTCAGGGATGGATGAGCAGGGCTTGGTGTCATCTCTTGTACCTTCCCTGGCCAAGGAGAGCTCCTGTGACCACCCCAAGGGGAAGGAGATCATGGAATATCCTGAGCTGGACCCACAGGGATCATCCACCCACCCCTGGCCCTGCCCTGACCCCCAAAATCTCACCCTGGGCATCCCTGGAGAGCTGTCCAAAGGCTCCTGGAGCTCTGGTAGCCTTAGAGCTCATTCCCTGGGGAGTCTGGATTTTTACCCCTGGATATTTTTACCCTCCCTCTAGGGGTGGGTAAAATCCTCCTTTCCCTAAAATCCAACCTAAACCTGCCCTGGCCCAGCTCCAGCTGCTCCCTGTGTCCAAAATAACCCAGCAGCAAATCCACTCCCTCTCCGCATTCCTCAAACACACTGAACATTCCAACAAAACTCCCTGTCTTGGTGTTGGCTTATATTCCCATTTATTTCAGTTGAATGATAGGGATCATGTTTGTAAATGGCTCTGGAATAAATCCTTCACAAATGATATTTTCCCCTTTAAAACTGGTAAACTGCCTGAGGCAGTTATAATGTATATTATTTATTTAATTATTATTTAGAACATGTATTAAATATTATTATTTATAATAATATATTTTTCATTATTATTTATAATATCTCTATATTATTTATAAATAATACTTATTATTTATAATAGATTTATAAATAATATTTATTATTATTTATAATATTTTAGTTAATATTTATCCTGGAATATATTTAATATACCAGCTCCTACCAGCCAAATGTTGTCCCAATTATCTGGTGTTAATTCCATCAAAGGGTCACTTTTGGGTCATTACCAGAACCTGACCTTGCAGGCACCTTCAGCAGTTTGCTGTTAACAAGTCTTGAACTCATAAACATCCCCCAGGAACAGGAAATGTTCAAACATCCTTGCCACCCTCTGCAGGTGCTGGATTTTAACAAATTAAGGGATTGTCAATGCCGTGCCTTTATCACCCCATTAATGAAGCTCTTTGTGCCTTTCCCAGTGCCTTTCCCAAAGCTCCCAGAGCTCCCAGTGCCTCTCAAGGACCTGATTTCCTTCTGTTCACAGGGCATCAGCCCCAGCCTGCTGCAGGTGTCACCTGTGCTGGGCTCACCTGTGCTGGGCTCACCTGCTCTGCCTCACCCATTTTGGGGTGGGTGGAGCTGGGGTTGGTGGTGACCTGCTGAGGAAGAGCTGTCCCCCCTGGCAGGGCTGGGAGGACCCTGGCATGGGGAAGGTGTCCCTGCCATGGCATAAGGAGGAGTTGGATCGTCTTTAAGGCTCTTTCCAAGCCAAGCCATTCCATGGTTCTCTGAGGGGGCTGACACCAGTGAGGAGAGGGGCACAGCAGGTCCAGGTGAGCAGCAGAGCCCATCCAGGGATGTCCTGCACTCCCCTTTGGGAAGGATGGAAGTTTGACAAGGAGATATTCACAGATGTGTGTGCTTGGCAGGAAGCTCTCTGGATGTAGAACCTGAGAGCAGAACAGAGGTGGAAGCAAGTTTTGATATAGAAGAACAATATTTGTGTAAATTGACAATTGCTGAGCCGGGATATTTACTGGACAATTAAGTGGAGCTGGAAGGAGGTTTTATGACTACAACAAAGGATTTGTTGACCACAAACAAAAAGATGCTTTTTGCCAAGCAGAAATAGGTCTTAAAAAAGCAGAAAGATAGCACAGGCAAACAAACATTGATGTGGCAAGTAGGAAAAAGATCTAAAATTTTTCCACAGCATGAAACTGAAAAACAACTCAAAGCTTAAACTGTACCATACTAACCCATGTGATTGGATAGTATTGACCATAACATGGTGATTGTACCATACTAACTCATATGATTGGGAAGTGTTGACCATAACATGATAATGATAGAAATTATGATAGGCTGTAGGTAATAATAAAGGTATCGATTGGTTGTTATGTGTGAAGATGCTCAGCAAAGGAAAATATAAAATGCAGTGTAACCAAAACTAAAGGGTGCTCAGGCTTGCCTAGAGCTGGAGCTGGCAGCTTTAGGCATGGCTCTGTCACCCATGACCCAAGGCTGCTGTAACTTCTATACAATAAAACCATTTTGAAGAGCAGCCTGCAGTCCCACATCTCTGCCTCAGGCTCTGGCTGTCCCCTGTCCCTGCAGTGCTCTAACTGAGCCTTTCCCTTGCAGAACCTGGCTCTGGCTGTCCCCTGTCTCTGGAATATTCTAACTGAGCCTTTCCCTTGCAGGATGTGGCTCTGGCTGTCCCCTGTCTCTGGAATATTCTAACTGAGCCTTTCCCTTGCAGGACGTGGCTGCTGCGGTGCCGGCCCCGGATGCTGCTCCCGGTGCAGAGCCTCGTGTGCCTGGCTGCCTTTGGGCTGGCCCTGCCCCTGGCCATCAGCCTCTTCCCGCAGATGTCCGAGGTCAGTGGGGTCTGGGGCTCTCAGAGGGGGACAAACCACGGCCCCTTTGCCTTCCTGGGGATGCCCCACTCCTGTGGGCCCTCCATTCCTGGAGGATTTGGTTTGTGTCCCTGCACTGGGCACTGGTGAGGGCACACCTCGAGTGCTGTGCCCAGCCCTGGCCCCTCAGTTTGAGATGTTTGAGCCCATCCAGAGGGGGCTGGAGAGGGGCTGGGAACACAAACCCTGTGAGGAACCCCTGAGGGAGCTGGGGGTGCTCAGCTGGAGAAAAGGAGACTCAGGGGTGCCCCCATGACTCTGCACAGCCCCTGAAAGGTGCCTGTGCTCAGCTGGGGCTGGGCTCTGTCTGCAGGAGCTGACACAACCAGAGCACACAGCCTCGAGCTGTGCCAAGGGAAACACAGGTGGGATAGCAGGAAAAGGTTTTTACAGAAATGGTGATAAAGTTCTGGAATGTTCTGCCCAGGGAGGTGGTGGAGTCCCCATCCCTGGGGGTGTTTAACAAAGCCTGGATTGGCACGGGGGGCCAGGGTCTGGCTGAGGTGTTGGGGCTGGGTTGGACTTGATGATCTTGAAGGTCTCTTCCAACCTGGTGATTCTGTGAGTTCTGTGTAGAATTCTGTGTAAAATTCTGTGAATATTCCTCTCCTGAACAGCACAGCTTCACCAGGCAGGGGAAGGCCCCTCTCCCTCACACTGGGCTTTCCTTGGAGTTAAAATATTGAACCCAAGCTCTGTCCATGAAGCCAAGAGCCTGGACCACCCCTTTGAGGGGGAAGTTCTTCCCCAGAGCTTCTCTGAGGGCTTTTTGCTTTTTCATCGCCTGGGAAGGCCCAGCCTGGGGGTGAACAAATGAAAACCAGCCAAGGAAACAGGGAATGACCAATGCAATCACCCAGACCAATTTAGCTGAACAAATTGCTCGGGTGGGTTTATTTTAAGTCTTTAATTTGGTGATTGGAGCTTTTCCTGGTTGTAAATCTGTGCATTTCCAGAGAAGGGATCTATTCCACAGGGAGAAAAACAAGGGCTCTCTCACAAGGTTCTTTTCCTGTCACTGGATCAGGAGTTTGTATCAGTGTCTGCACGTGAATTCATTTTTTTTCAGTCTGGATGGGTTTATCCATGACTTCCAGCCAGGGAATATTGCTGTACACTTGTGTGCTGACTGACAAACACGTTGGGAATTCTCTGTTGTCCTTCTTGCTGTCTCCAGGCTGAGAGAAAACTGTCCCTTCTCTCTAAGAACCTGAATTTATCTCAGTCTTGGAGCCTCTTGCTAAAAGACGTGTTTGCTGAAGCTTTAATGATTCATATGGCTCTTCCTTAAACTTTTTCTAATTAGTCAACATCGTTTTTGGAGCCCTTCCATCAGGAGCAGACACAGCATTGCAGTCAGAAGCTGCACAAGCCCCAGTTGCAGGAGCAATGTGATTTCCCTGCCTCTCGTGGGCTCTGTGCACCCCCAGAGCCTGGCAGTGCTTTTGGCAGGAGCTCAGCCTCAGCTCCAGGCCCTCAGCTCTGTGCTGATCCCCAGTTCTGCTCCCAGGCTGGGCTTGGCAAGGCTGAGCAGCACTGCCAGGTCTCACACCTGCTCAAGGTGCAGCTGGAGCAGGTCCAGGCTGCCCGTGGGAAGGAGGCTGGGGCACACAGCATCCCTTCTGCTCCTTTCCCAGGGAATCTGAGCAGTTTTAAGGCTGGAAAAGCCCTCTGAGATCAGTGAGTCCAACTGTTCCCCCAGCACTGCCAGGGCCACCACTGCCCCTGTTCCCAAGTGCCACGTGGCTGTGAAATCCCTGCAGGGATGGGGACCTGCCCTGGGGGTGCCTGACCACCCTTTCCAGGAAGAATTCCTTCCTCATATCCAGTTTAAGCCTTCCCTGGTGCAATTTTCCTGGAAATTTCCAATTTCCTCCCTATTTCCAGGAAAAACCTTTCAGGATAATCCTCGAGCAAGGCCACAGCAGGTACCACCAACCTCATTTATCCCAAAGGAGACATTGCCACCGTTCCTCCAAAATCCTGGAATTCTAAAATGGTTTGGGCTGGGAAGGACCTTAAGGACTCTCTTGCTTCCTGACCAGGGACACCTCCCACTGGAATTGTGCCTTTCTGGGTGACAGAATCACCGAATAATGAGGTTGGAAGAGACCTCTAAGATCATCAAGTCCAACCTATGCCCTAACACCTCAAATATGGCACCAAGTGCCATGTCCAATCTTTTTTAAACCCATCCAGAGATGGTGATTGTACCACCTTCCTGGGAAGAGCATCCCAGTGCTTTCTAATTCTTTCAGTGAAAAATTTTTTCCTAAAAATAACACATACTTCACATAATTTCTCCTGTGCAGTACCTGCTATTCCAGCAGGGAAAATCTCATTGATTTTAGGAGCTGAATGAATTCTAACCCAGAGGGAAATTTCAGGAGTGGTTTGGCTCTGGGGACACTGGGATTGCAGGCAGCAGTGACAGCCTTGTAGGGAGTGACCTTGTGCAGGCAGCTGAGATGTTCTGAGCAGAGCAAACATGAATCAGCCCTGCTGAGGGATCAGACAGGATGATGTGTGCTGCCCACACTCCCTGCCAGGGAAAAGGAGCCCTCCAGAGCCTGCCTGGGCTCTGCCTGCTGCCACCAGCTCTTCTCCAGGGGATGGGAGCTCTGCACAGCTGGGTCCCACATCTGCTGACACCACAGGCTCAGGGGCTCCAGGGGCAGCCAGGGCTGATCAGTCACAGAATCCTGGGATGGTCTGGATCAGGAGAGACCCTAAATCCCATCCAGTGCCACCCCTGCCATGGCAGGGACACCTCCCACTGTCCCAGGCTGCTCCAGCCCCAGTGTCCAACCTGGCCTTGGGCACTGCCAGGGATCCAGGGGCAGCCACAGCAAATCTGGGAATTCCAGCCCAGCCCCTGCCCACCCTCCCAGCCAGCAATTCCTTGCCAAGATCCCAGCCCAATCTCCCCTTTCCCAGTGGGAGCCATTCCCTGGCTCCTGTCCCTGCAGGCCTTGTCCCCAGTCCCTCTGCAGCTCTCCTGGAGCCCCTTCAGGGACTCTGAGGATTCCCTGGAATTTTCCCTTCTCCAGGGGAACATTCCCAGCTCTCCTAGCCTATTTTCCCATTATGTTTGCATTTTCTATAAACGTGTGAGTGTTTACAAAGGACATTCCCCCCGTTCTCCAGAATCTCTGGAGGTTTCTGTGGGGATGCTCAAGGGAGCAAAGTGAGTGGTTTACCTGCACCAACCCCTCTGGATCCATTTCTGGATGGGAAATCCAAGAAACTTTGCAGGGAGTGTTTCTCAAAACCTGTGAATTTTTGGGCACTAATCAGACCCTGAACTTCAGTGGTTGGGCTCGATCAGCTTGGAGTCTTTTCCAGCCTGAGTGATTCCATGATTCTGTCCTGTCAGATGAGGAATTTAGAAGTGTGTAAGCACTGATCTCTGTGGGAATGTCTTTGCTTTCCCCATGGTCATGGGCACAGCAGGACAGGACCAGGCTGTTGTACCAGGTCAGCAACAAGGTGTAAGAGATGTGCTCTGTTCCAAAAACAGGGCTGTGGTGTGAGCAGCAGGAGCTGTGAGTGAGCCAAGTTCTGCCCTTGCTCACACACTCAGAACCTTTTGGAGGTCAGGGAGCAAACACAGAGGCTAATGTGCCATGGAGGGCTTGTTTTGGGTCAGGAGTTTGTGTGGCCACCTTTGATCCTCTCTCCTAACGGGGCTCAAGCTCACAATTGGTTTTCCAGCAGAACTGAAGCCTTGCAATAGTTTAATGGAATTTCTGGGTAAATGTACCCACCTTGTCCCATCAGCTGTAGCTGCTCCCGAGTTATTCCTGTGTTATAGGAATTCCAGGGAAATCAGGCTCAGCTGTGGCTGAAAACAGAGAAAGGGAGCTCTGGAGGTGAGCAGCCTCCACGTGCTGGCAAGGTTAATGCACCCTGAGCCTTTTTTGGGTGCATACCCAGCCTAGCCAAGCCCTGGGTTTGGTAGGGATGAAATTCCACTTGGATTTCTGCAGCGGTGCTCCAGAATCACAGCTTGTTTCTGGCTATTATGGCTCTAAAGAGAACATTACAAAAATAAACCCCTCGTACCAGCCACGAAACCATGGATCCATGGGAATACTCACGCTGGAGCTGCTGAGAAACGTTCCTGTCATCCCAGGATAGTGTTAACTGTGGTACCTAAAGCCATCAATATGCATGGAGTAATTCACTGCTGTTAAGTTTAGGAGAAACATGTAGTTAATGCATTTAGCCCACAACCTCCAACTGCCTCCCATGCCCCCCGGGGAATCTCTTCCCTCTCCCAATCCCGCAGCATCCCCACTGACAACTCCTACTCAGCTATGCACTGCCAATGGAAACAGCTGTGACAGCTCCAAACCGAAAATGGGGCTTGTGCAAATGAAATTCAGTGTAGCAGCAGCAGAAAGAACCACGGGGTTGCTTCCCTGCCCCGTGGGCCCTGCTCCTCCAGAGCGTTCCTCAGCAGGTCCACCAGGAGCTCCTGTCACCCCCTGCCCGCAGGGATGCTGGGGACAGAGGTGGACAGGGCCAGGTGAGAAAGGGAGAAATGGAGCTGGAAAATGGCAGAGAAGCCTTCAACCACCTGAGCCCCTCACCTGGGAGAAGTTTAAAGGGTATTTTTGGGATGATGCTCAATGTGAACCGAGATGTCTTCCAGAACAAGGCTGATTTCAGCCTTTCCTTTGAAATAATCTTCCTTTTGGATCTCCAGGACAAGGGGAATAAACAGCCTAAAATCCAAGGCTGAGCTATTGTTTTCCAATCTGTTTTAGCCTTCATCTTGTTGGCAGGCTGCTTTAGAAAAGCAAAAGGTTAATGAGCCAATGTGCAGTGGGATTATTGCAGTAAAGATGACAGTGAACCAGTAATTACTAATTAGATGCAGTTTAACAGGAGGAACAAGTGAAATCTCCTCTTCACCAACTGTCAATAATTAGCAGATTTGGTGAGGTTGAAATGTGTCCACAGTTAAAAGGCTGATTTTTTAATGAAATGGCACTTGACAAAAGAGCTGTATGGAGGTCACAGCCATAGCCCTCGAGACGCTTCCCCATTCCATACTTAGGAGGGAAATCAGATGCAATCCAGCAGGGGGTCCCCATGGAACCATCCCTCCCTTGGGATTGCTTTGCACGGGGGGGAGGGGAGCAGGAGGGATTCTCTGCAGTAATTTTGTCCAACTTGGATGAGAAGCCAGGGAAGGGATTTGCCAGCTGCCATGGGGGAAAAATGTTTGAGAAGTGAGAAGTTCTGCTTTGCTTCTGGGGCTGGAGAACGGTTTCCTGGGAGTCTGGGAGCCCTTGGGATGGAGGCTGGGCTTGGAAGGAGCTCCTCTCAGCAAAGAAGTGCCACGAGGTCCTGGAGGGCTGGCAGGAGGCTGGGAGCTCAGTGGGAAGCATCTCCCCAAGACTGCAGAGGATTCAAGCTGTGCCTCAGAGATGGTTTCCTCCTGCTCCGGGAGCACCATGAGGTTCATCTGAGGTTCCTCTCCTGAGTGCTGACCCAGCTTATCTTCTGGTTTATCTTCTGCCTTATCTTCTG
This sequence comes from Melospiza georgiana, assembly GCF_028018845.1. Taxonomy (NCBI): domain Eukaryota; kingdom Metazoa; phylum Chordata; class Aves; order Passeriformes; family Passerellidae; genus Melospiza; species Melospiza georgiana. Next base: position 67,558,945 of record NC_080434.1, read on the forward strand.
GTTTATGTTCTGTCTTGTCCGCTGATTTATCTTCTGGTTTATCTCCTGGTTTATCTTCTCCCTTATCTTCTGGTTTATCTTCTGGTTTATCTCCTGCCTTATCTTCTGGTTTACCTCCTGCCTTCTAGTTATCTTCTGCCTTATTTTCTGGTTTATCTTCTGCTTTATCTCCTTGCCTTATCTTCTGGTTTATCTTCTCCCTTATCTTCTGGTTTATCTCCTTGCCTTTCCCTTGCTGACAAAGCCAAGAGTATCTTTGTTCTCCATGTGAACCTCAAATGAAGAGGTGATCCCAGGGGGCTTCTTGAATGCCCATGAAATGATTGATTTGAGAAGAACCTCCAGGATTTACAGGACAGTGAACACTGGCATGGGTCAAGTAGGACTTGAGGGAAGATCTGAGGTATTTGGGAATGTGTTGAGCCCCTTCCCAGCCTTCAGATGAAGGGTGGTGGTGCTTAATGAGGTTTCTGGAGTTCCTCAGTGAGGATGGACTTGTTCCTGTCAGAGGCTGGAGAATGAGTGACCCTCCCAGAGCATGGTGCTGTCTCTGGCAGGGTGAAGTGGCAGGAGAGGAGGTGACATTTGGGGACAGCAGGCCCTAGGGGTTGCACAGAACTCCAGTGGAAGCTCCCAGCCCATCTTTGATAGGAAATAATGGCCCGAGGAAGTCCGAAACTCTGTCTGGACTTCCAGGATCTGAGCACAGCCTGGAGCACTGGGCATGGCTGGTGGATTGTCCCCATCCTCCCTGGGGCAGTTTGGGTTTTCCAGATGATCCTGGAGGATCCTGCTGCCAGGGAAGCTGCCAAGAGATGAAAGCTCCCTTTGGATGGGAAGAGTTTGCCCTGGTGGATGGACACAGACTGTGCCATTCTGGTGTTCTGGTTCCTGTGGATTCCCTGCCTGGCCCACTGCAGGTGCTGAGATATGGGTTAGGAATTAAGTTAGAAATCTATTTCAGATTTAAGTAAAGTGTGCTGCTTTGAATTGTTTCGTTAATTTGCTGTATTTGTGAAAAGCTTGTGCTCACAAAAGCCTGTAGCTCACAAAACTGCCTCAAACAAGGTGAAAGAAATGTGAATTTCCAAGCTAGAAGAAGATAAGAAAGGTTCCTTAAACCTTGAAACAAGAACTAAACCAAAACCAAAGGAGCAGGAGATGGACAGACAACCAGAGAGCTCTCTGCATGAAGACTATTAAGAAATAAATATGCATAAACCTATTGCAAAACTTAATGCATATGCAACAAATTAGGAGACAAAGTTTAGACTCTCAAAGGGTGCACATGCCTTTAGAAATTGTTCAGCTTGTGCCCAGTGCTGTAATAAACACTCCACTTTTCAACTGTAATTAGTTGAAGAGTCATCTGTCCATCCATCAGTGCTCAGCAGTTGTGCTGTGATGGTTTTTCCTGGGGTCTCTCAAGGCTGATGGGATTTATCTCAGCTGAGTTGTGACATCAGAGCACCAGAATCCCCCACTGAGGGGAGTCAGGTGTCCCTGCTGCAGGACAGGCCTCAGGTGAGCATTGGAGGGCAAAGATCTCCTCAGGTGAGGGGCACATCTGTCACCCCCAGTTCTGATGGAGCCACACCTGGCTCCTGGCTGCAGGGATCTGCCCCAGCTCCTGCTCCCACCTGGAGTCTTGGGCATCATCTCCACCCTCAGAAGGAGACCTGGAGCTGGGTTTGCTTTAGAGCTTGCAAGGTCAGGCCACCCTCCATGGGATAAACCCCAGGTCAGTGTGACAGCAGAACTTTTTGGGGAGCTCAGATGCATTCAGGGCAAGGACAGAGGCAGGTTGAGGTGCTCCAGACCTCCCTGAGGAAGTCCAGAGCATTCCTTGGTGAAAGGATTCCCTAAGAGCATGGGAAGGGATGCCAGGCTTAGTCCTCTCCTGCCCTTTTACTTTACAGTACTATTTGTACTATTGTACTTTACAGTGTCAAATACAGCAAAAGTCAAGGTAAAGTGAAAGGAGCAAGGAGTTTCCCTTTTTGCTTTCTAAGTAAAGCAGCTCCTCATCTGCCTTCACAGAAGAAACACCGCAGTATGTTTTCTACTCCTCCATAGGCAGAGTCTTCAGAACACTATTAAAAGTTGGGGGTTTTTTATTACTCTTTGCTCAATATGCAGGAAGATTTTTTGACAAGAGCAAGGAAAACACAGAATTCAGAATAAGCAAAGAACTTCAGTGACTGAGAATGAAGAACTGGCTTTTCATTGTGTCAGAGATGGCAGTGACAGCCATGGCTAGGAGACATACCAAAGCCAAAGTGGCTGCAGGGGTGCTTTGTCCTGAGCTGCTGATCCTGCAGCCTCCAGGCCACAAATCCACATTCCCAAATTTCCCTTCCTTTTCTTTCCCCAAATCCACATTTCCCTTCCTGCTCCAGGGAGGACTTTGGGTCAGAGCCTGGTGCTTCTGCAGAGACCCCACAGCCCAAACATTCCATTGCTGGGACATTCCAGTGAGGAGAACCCCCAGGTTCTCCTTTCTGCATGGCAACTCCTCATTCCCACCATGAGATGATGCTCCCTCAGATTCTCCTTCTGGGATGGAGCAGATGCTGTGTCCTGGTAATTCCCTTCTGCCTGCTCCACCTGGTGGGATTCCAGCTGCAGATCCTGGTGGGATTCCAGCTGCAGATCCTGGTGGGATTCCAGCTGCAGATTCATGCTGGTGATGCCACAGAGGCAGCACTTGCCTTGTCCCAGGGCCATCCTCATTTCCCAAATTCATTTGGCAGCTCTTCCCTGCAGTGCCCTTTGGATTTGTGGATTTTTCAGTCCCAGCTGAAACTCTTCTGGACCAGGAGGGAAGGAGCCAGTTTGGCCAAGCAAAGAACGTTTCTGGACCATGACATCTCCCATTTCCATGGGGCTTTCCTCCCCCACTTCTTTCTCAAAATCTCGAAATCCAAGCATTTCCCTGCTCTGAAGCTGGGATACCTTGGTCACTTCTGGGAGCAAATGCTTCTCTAAAATCCTGGAATTATGGAATGGTTTGGGTTGGACCCACCTTAAAACTCATCTTGTTCCCCCCCAGCCATGGGCATGGACACCTCCCACTGTCCCAGGCTGCTCCAAGCCCTGTTCAGCCTGGATTAGGGCACTGCCAGGGTTCCAGGGGCATTTCCAAGGGGAAGGAGAAGGAGAAAAGGAGAAGGGGAAGGAGGAGAAGGAGAAGGAGAAAAGGAGAAGGAAGGAGGAGAAGGAGAAGGAGAAGAGGAGAAGGAGGAAAAGGAAAAGGAGAAGGAGAAAAGGAGAAGGAAGGAGGAGAAGGAGAAGGAGAAGAGGAGAAGGAGGAAAAGGAGAAGGAGAAAAGGAGAAGGAGAAGGAGAAGGAGAAGGAGAAGGAGAAGGAGAAGGAGAAGGAGAAGGAGAAGGAGAAGGAGAAGGAGAAGGAGAAGGAGAAGGCTCTGGCCTTCAGGGACTCCACCACCACTGCTTAGGAGCCCCTGGGCCACTTCAGGGTGGTTCAGTTTCCACCTGCTCCGCCTGTTTGGGTGATTATTGGTCTCGGTGACACCTCGGGGCCAGGGAAGGTCAGCAGTGAGCAGAGCCCTGATGGCTGTGGGGGCTGTGCTTTTGTTCTCCCTCCCCTGCCTGTCCCGGAGCCTTTGATTTGTGACCCAGCTGCTTTTTGATGGCTGCTCCTGGCAGTTCTCCTTTGTTTCACCACTCAAAGGTGCTGAGCATTCTCCAGAGCCCTAAAACGGCCAGGTGGAGCAGCAGAGCTGGGCAGCAGGGCCTGACCCGAGCTGTGCTTTGTGGCCAGGGGGTGCCTGTGGGAGCAGGGACCCTCTGCAGCGCCCAGGGCTGTCAGACAGGATCTGGTTTCATGTTTATACCCCTGGCCCTGGGAGACAGGTTCAAGTATGTAAACTATCCCCCTGCAAGCACAGGCTGTGCAGGTGTGTGGGTGCTGGTGGGCATAAAAAAACATTCCTGACACCAGCTCTTTTGAGGAGGCTTCACCTCCTGATGGCTATAAGCCATTAGGAGTCAAAAGAAAGAGCTGACATCCGACAAGTCCGGATAAACAGCTAAACATTAACCCTTAAAGTGGCCCGAAAAACAGACTTAAAAGGCTCTTTGTGGAAAGAAGCCATTTTTTTCGCTGGCCTGTTAATTGCTGTCTTTCTTCAGGACACCTTTCAGCAGCACCTACTGTAAACAGAGGGGCTCCTCCCCAGGATTCCTGCCCTGCCATGGCCATTCCTGAGCCCTCCCCTGCTCCTGGGCTTTGCTGCTTTATTCTGGGCCTGAAAACCAAATCCCTGCCCCTCCTCTGCCAGCCCAGCCTGACCCCCCTGGCCATGGATCCTTCGTCATTCCAGCTCAGGGTATTCCGTGATTCCCAGAAATCATGCAATACCCTGAGCTGGAATCAGGACTGATCCATGAAGAATGAAAAAGAAGAGTCTGACTCCTGGCACCACACAGGAATCATTAAATCAGAAAAAACCTTTAATATCATCATTCTTGGTCAGAGGCCTCATTATGTGTGCACCCCCAGATTTTCCCTGCCCATCTCCTGCCTTGCCCCTCTCATCACACAGGGTTGGATTTGTCCTTTTTGGTGTATTTGGAGTTGTTTTGGCTCATCTGGAGCAGCTCTGAGCTCCCCAAGAGGTGCAGGATGCAAAGGAAGGGGATCAGCTGTCCAGACTTGCCTGCTTAGGGCTGAGGATGCCTTATTAATCACATCTCACATATGTAATTATCTGTAATTGCTTTTTGAATTTCCTGTTCCTAGTGAGGCTGGTGGTCTGTGAGAGAAGGAAATGTGCTGGAGGTTGGGATCCTGAGGAATTTACTCAGCTTCTCTAAAGAACCAAAGGAAATCCTAAATCCTAAATCCTGCTCTTTCATCATGCTCTTCCTCCTGAACAGCAGGAGAATTCTGGGGTCGATGTCATCAGCAAAAAGCAACAAATTCCTTCTTCCTTGAGCTGCTTGAGGAATTCCTGCTGGAATAGACCTAAGAGCGCATTTTCATCCAAATGGAAACTTTTTAGTAATGTCCACATTCAAAAGTAGGTTTTTTTTTTTCCTTCCAAGAAAGGAGAAACTCTGAGTGTCTGTGTAGGTGCTTTCCATTCCATCAGGGATCAGGAATCATAACCAAACTGTGCGATTTTGGGAGCTCTCAAGGCCATATTTGGAGTGGGCTGGTGACTTTTCCACCAATCCACTGGTTTGGATGTTCCAAAAAAACCCAAAAAACTGCATCCTGGAATGTGATGGTTCTCCCAGGGATCCAGGGAGAAGTTCCTTCAGCCCTGTCCTGAGGAAAGCCACAAGCCCTGAGGTCACCACACAGTTGCTCCTGTGTGGTTTAGGTGCCAGCCTAAAACCTTTCTGGAGCTGCTGTGGAAATGAATTTATTGTGGAAATCTCAGGTTTACCCCATCCCACCCCCTCCCACTCTGAGCAAACCTCCAGAGCAGAGGGGAGAAGGTTCAGCTCCCACAGAGGCCTTGGGTGTCTCCTCTCTCTGGAAGATGCACAGGGAAGATTTTCTGATCTTGCTATTTGAAATTTTAGGGTCTCAAAGCCTTTATCTGGGGGGTTTTGGTGGTTTTGTTTGAGCAGCTGAGGTTTCTGGACCTCCCACTCTGAGCAAACCTCCAGAGCAGAGGGGAGAAGGTTCAGCTCCCACAGAGGCCTTGGGTGTCTCCTGTCTCTGGAAATCAGACACAGTAAATAGTTTTATCTTGCTATTTGAAATCTTAGGGTCTCAAAGCTTTTTTCTGGGGGGTTTTGGTGGTTTTGTTTGAACAGCTGAGGTTTCTGGTGCTGTGGGCAGCCCTCTGCTTTCCTAGAAGCCCCAAACTCCCAACTCTGCCGTGACCTGGAGCTGGTGCCATGCTGGGGGTTGAGTTTCCAGTTTTTATAAAGCTGGGAGTGCTGAGGCTCTGAGAGCTCAGCATTAACCAAACCCCCCAAAAGTCACAAATAAAGGCTCAGAAACCATCAGATTTCAAACAGCAAGACCAAGAAGAAGCTCCTCGTGCCTGCCAGGTGTCCCTGATGTCACCCCGAGGCTCCAGCAGGGTCCCTGAGGTGGGGCAGTGGGAGCAGCAGAGCTCCTGGGGGCTGGACTGGGGATGACCACGGGGCTGGAGCTCAGGAGCTGCTGCTCCAGGACAGGCTGGGACATGCAGGGAGCGGGGTCACCTCCCCCAGGTGTGGGCTGAGATCCCACCTGTGCTCTGTTATCATGGCTGTTATCATCACTCATTGCAGAGACACCCTGGGCCAGGGCAGCTCCCTGCTCCAGCCACAAATCCATATTCCCAAATTTCCCTTCCTTTTCTTTCCCCCAAATCCACATTTCCCTTCTTCCCACCTGATTTAATGTCCAGGTCTCCCCAAATCCACATTCCCAAATTTCCCTTCCTTCTCCCTTTCACAAATCCACAATTCCCTTCTTCCCACCTGATTTAATGTCCAGGTCTCCACAAATCCGCATTCCCAAATTTCCCTTCCTTTTCCTTTCCCCAAATCCACATTTCCCTTCTTCCCACCTCATTAAATGTTGAGGTCTTTGCTGAGTATTTTTCCTCAGAGAAGCTGTGCTGTGGTAATTCCCCAAAAGTTTAAAAAACTTTTAAAACTCCCACCCTTGATTGTAGAATCATGAAATTAGGTTGCAAAAGACTTTGAAGGTCGTCAAATCCAACCATTAATCCAGCACCACCAAACCACAGAGCCACATGATCATTTAGGCAGGAAAAACCTTTAAAATAATCAAATCCAGCGATGAAACCAGCACTGCCCAACGCAGTGAAGGGGGGGAAGCTGCAGTCCCACAGCTGCCCCAAAAATCCTGAAATCTGCTTTGCTTCAGGGCAATTGGTTATTCCCATTTCAGCTGAGGGCAGGAACATCCCTGGCAAACAAAATGTCTCCTGAAATGGAAAAACCTTCAAAACCCACAACAGCCAAATATTCCAGTAAAAAAGTAATCTCCTGGACTTAACAACTCTCAAAAGCCAAAACAACCAAATATTCCAGACAGCCAAATATTCCAACTTTCCTCCATTTTTATTGTTTAAAGATAACTTTCATTTCAAGTTCTGGTGCTTTTTAATTCCCCCAACCCAGGGTGAGGCAGCAGCCCTGATCCAGCTCTGGTGGAAAAGTGCTGACCATGGGTCCTGTCACAGGCAGAGCATTTCCAGCTTTTCTCCCTTCTTTGGAACAATGAAAAGGAGTAAATTTGGGATATTTGCCTCCTGAGATTTATCCATTCCAGATTTTTCTTTGCCGTGAAGGCTTTGGCCACCAGCACCCACCTTCAGCTGCTGTAGGACAGGGTGGAAATGATAGGATTTTTAAGGTCCCTTCCAAGCCAAACCATTCCATGATTCCATGGTTCTTGACCTGTCAGGAGACTTTCCATGGCTTTGTGAAAAACATTTTGACTGAATATGTTTTTTTATTATGAAAACTGAACATTTCTTTCAAAGACAGGGGTCAGAAAGACTTGAGAGAAACCTAAAATGAAAAGAACTGTACTGGTCACCTCTTAAATTCAATTTTTATTATTAATTTGAAGGAAAATGTCACAAAATTCAGGTTTCTCTCAAAACTGTTTTTCCCCAACTCAGTGATTTGGGCAGAAAACTGAATATCAATAATTCATTAATCATTCATTTGTACTTCAGTCATGAGAACATCTCTCAACCAGTGTGTCCAGTTTTGGGGCACACCAGGATTTCAACTGGATAGAGAAACCGGGAAGTTGTCAGAAAAGAGCTTTAACACCAACATTTCAGGCAACAATCTGCCTTGCTGAGGAGAACCACGAGTTTTGTCTTTGGTTTTAACAAAGCTGAGCTGATAATCTTTGGACACTTGCATGGGAGGAAAATCTCTGTCAGGATATCTCCTCAGGGCAGCAAATGGACAAATGAAGAGCTGAAATTGTGGATTTAGGAAAATGCCAACGTGGGGGATGGCTGGTGCTCTTTGGAGCAGGACACAGAGAGGCCCTGGGGCTGCACAGCTGCTGGGCTCTGGAACCAGAGGCTGGAGATGCTCTGAAAAATGTTTCCTGTGATATAATCAAAAGGTTTCTGGAGTATTTCCCGAATTCTCTCACGTTGAGGTCCCCCTCAGTTGGCTGCAGGTCTGTGGCAATTCCAGGAGGATTCCTTAGCCAGCACTGCTGTCCTTGTCTCATTCCTGAGGGATCCATCCACGGGGGCACTTGAGTGGTTTGGGTGGGATGGGGCCTAAAACCCATCTCATTCCACCCCCTGCCATGGCCAGGGACACCTTCCATGGACACCTTCCATGGCCAGAGACACCTTCCATGAGTACCTTCCATGATCTGGAACACCTTCCATTGATACCTTCCATGGACATGGACACTTTCCATGGGCAGGGACACCTTTCATGAGCAAGGACACCTTTCATGGACACCTTCCATGGGCAGAGACACCTTCCATGATCAGGGACACTTTCCATGGACACTTTCCATGGACATGGACACCTTACGTGGCCAGGGACATGGACAGTGACACTTTCCATGGACACCTTCCATGGGCAGGGACACTTTCCGTGGGTAGGGACACCTTCCATAAGGAAGGATACCTTCCATGGTCAGGGACACCTTCCATGGCCAGGAACACTTTCCATGGACAACTTCCATGGTCAGGGACACCTTACGTGGCCAGGGACACTTTCCACGGACAGGGACACTTTCCATGAGCAAGGACACTTTCCATGGACAGGGACACTTTCCATGGACACCTTTCATGGCCAGGGACACCTTCCATGATCAGGGACACTTTCTATGGTCAAGGACACCTTCCATGGACACTTTCCTCTAGGCCAGGTGCTCCAAGCCCCATAATCCAAGGGGAACCAGCCAGTGACCTGAAATGCTGCTGGACTCCACAAATCCATGGGACAGGATATATCCATCCAGAGGGGCTGGGAGAGCTGGGGCAAGGACTTGGGGAGACATTTCCCATCATTTATCAGCACTCCTGGATTACTGGGAAGGTCCCATTTGACTGGGAGTGCAAATGGGTGACAAGAAAGGGGCTGGAGCATGACCAGGGCAGGGAACAGAGCTGGGCAGGGGCTGTAGAATCCCTGAGGGAGCTGAGAAGGGGCTGCACAATCCCTGAGGGAGCTGGGAAGGGGCTGCACAATCCCTGAGGGAGCTGGGAAGGGGCTGCAGAATCCCTGAGGGAGCTGGGCAGGGGCTCAGCCTGGAGCAAAGGAGGCTCAGGGGGCCCTTGTGGCTCTGCACAGCTCCTGCCAGGAGGGGAACAGGGACAAGAAGAGGGGGAACGGCCTCAGGGGAGCCTCAGGGTGGGCACAGCAGGAATTTCCCCATGGAAAGGGGGGTCAGGCACTGGAAGTGCCCAGGGAGGTTTGGAGTGCCCATCCCTGGAGGCATATCCAGCCTTGTGGATGTGGCACTTGGGGACACTGTCACTGGTGGCCTTGGCAGTGCTGAGGATGGTTGGGCTTGGTGATCTCCAAGCTCCTTTCCCACCCCAAGAATTCCATGATCCCGTGGTACCACAGCCCTTCCTACCCCTGGCTGAGCCTCCCGAGGGCTCTGAGCCCCCAGCCCTGCCCTGGGCTGTGCCCTGGTGACCACAGGCCTGGGAGGAGATGGCCCAGAGCTGCTGGAAGGGCCAGGAGACCCTTCCCAGGCTTCCAAGTAGCCTCCAGCCCCTCTCCCTGCTGGCAGCAGCAGCAGCAGCCACAGTGGCCACGCTGGCCCTCCCTTCCCCCAGCCCGGAGCAGCATCCTCCAGTCCCCTGACCCTCCCCCTCCCAAAATTGGCTGCTTTCTCCCTTTTCTCCCCCCCTCTCCTTTTTTTTTTTTTCTTTTTTTTTTTTTTTTTTTTTTTTTGGCTGAGTGATGAGCTGTATGCCAAATCCATCTGCTCCTGTCTCCCCTAGCTGCCTTCCATATCGTTCCAGGATCCCTGGCAGCCAGCCTAGACCTATCTCTCTCCCCGCACTCTCCGGAGCACATTCCTTTCTACACCTTTTCCCGAGCTGGGATAGAAATGAGTATCAACCCCAAACAAAAAGCATCTGCTTCCTGCCTGCTGCTGCCTCACCGGCCGTGCCTGCATGCTGCACCCGTGTCAGCAGCCATGCAAAACACAGGGAGCCCCCCGGGAGCCCCCCGTGCAGCGCCCCGAGCCCCCCGCGCCCGCTCCCGCGCCGGCTCCGCAGCACCAGCTGTGACCACCGCACCATTTGTTCCTCCAGCCCACGCCAGCACTCCCAGCCAGTTCTTTATCACCCCAATTAGCCTTGTCTGAGCTGATGAGAGGAGAGAGGCTCCCACTGCAAGGCAAGGGATGGGGGGAAGAGAGCTGGAGAGCCGGGGAGGCGATTCCCAGCTTTGTTCCCTGGGAGGGAGGGATGGGTTTCACCCTGGTGCTGGCATTGCTGCCATCCTGCCCTGAGCACTGCTGGTCCATGAACAGGTGATTAATAAGGGTCAGGACACTGAGATTTTGGGGTTTCCCCCCGTTTTCCTCTGGTGCTCTTGGAAAGGAGCATCCTCAACATTCGCCTGCTCCCAGGGGCTGGGATGGGCTGTGGTTCCCTGGGGGGGATGGGTTTCACCAGGGCAGGGACACTGGTGCTGGCATTGCTGCCATCCTGCCCGAGATACCTGAGCACTGCTGCGCCATGAACAGGTGCTCAATAAGGGTCAGGGCATTGAATTTTTTTGGGTTTTCCCCCTTTTTCATCTCATGCTCTTGACTGTCTGCCAGGGGGAAAGGAGCATCCTTGGGTTTCACCTGCTCCCAGGGGCTGGGATGGGCTGTGGTTCCCTGGGAGGGAGGGATGGGTTTCACCCTGCTGCTGGCATTGCTGCCATCCTGCCCGAGATACCTGAGCACTGCTGCTCCATGAACAGGTGCTCAATAAGGGTCAGGGCACTGAGATTTTGGGGTTTTTCCCCGTTTTCCTCTGGTGCTCTTGGCTGTCTGCTGAAGGAAAAGGAGCATCCTCGGGTTTCACCTGCTCCCAGGGGCTGGGGTGGGCTGTGGTTCATCCCAGCCATGTTTCTGGGTGAGCTGAGAGGTGCATCCTGGTGGTGTCCTAGTGGGGATCTCCCTGGATCTATGGCAAAGCTTCCAGGATGCTGAAGGTGTTTCTGCTTCTCCCACAGCCTCATTGGAGAGCTCCCCATGTTGGGTACCAAGCTGCCAGTGCAACCATCAGCCCCAAATCCTGGGGTTTGCCCCAAACAACCCCCTTGTAGCACTGTCTGGGAGTGGTGCTTCCCACCCTGGGTCCCTCAGTGCTGCTCCTGGAATTCTGCTGGATTCATTGGTGAAGGCCCTTCCCTGGTAACATCCCAAAGCCAGGAGGGGGATCCCTCCTTTGCCCTGGCACAGATAGAGCTGGGAAGAGGAGGATGGGCACGATTCAACCCCAGCGCCATGGTGGGCATTGGTTTGAAGGGACAAAGTGCCCTGTGTGGGACAGTGGGACAGGTGCCATCAGTGCAGGCCCAGCCTGCTCCTCAAAACACCCTCAAGGCAGCTGCTCCTTCACAGGAGGGTTCCCAGCATGGCCATGACCATGATCAAGGTCATCTTGGCAGCTGAGACACCAAAATCTTGACCAGGAGCTGTGGTCTCCACATCTGTCACAATTCCCTGGCCAGTTGGCTGAGCAGGTCCAGGATTCTGGACAGCTGGAACAGCAGAACCCCAAAATGAGTGAAATTACACTTTGCAACAAAAAACACCAGCAAGGGAGTCAAAGGCTGGTGCACAGCAAGGTTGGGATTTAATGTTGTCTTGGTACCTGTAACCCACCACCATCTCCCTGTTCTTCTCCACCTGATTTCCAGGTGGGAGGAGCAGGTTTCTCCTGATGGATTTCTGAGCAGCTTTCCCAATTTCCTGTAAATTTTTCCTTGGTGCAGATGCACCCCTTGGAGCTCCCGAGGCTCTGGAGCAGATTTCAATCCCTTCTTGATTAAAGTCAGCCAGGTGGAGACCTGCAGAGGAGGCTGCAGTCCAACCAGTCACCCCCAGTGTGTCCAACATCTTCCCAGGCTTCAGGAAGGTGCTTGAGCTTTGTGTCACAGCTCCAAAGCAGTGTCTGTGACTGGTGGTGTCACAGGGGGCCCTCACTGGTGCCCATCCTGCATGAGAACCATGGAATCCTTAAAATAGAGAAACCCTCAGAGTCCATCCAGTCCAACCACTCCCCCAGCGCTGCCAAGGCCACCACTGACCATGTCCCCAGGTGGCCTTGGCAGGTCCCCATGTCCCCACATCCATGTGGTTTTTGAGCACTTCCACCTTAAGTATGAATCCTAAGACACTTCCCATGTCCTTCTGCTCCATCACCAGACCTATCCCACCTCCCTCCCACCTCCCTGAACCCACCTCAGACCCTTCTGTCCAGCCTTGCCATGGATGAAGAACCCATTCTCCACATGGGGAAAGGAGCAATTTCCCCCCTGGCCCAGGGGCTGGAAGCTGGAAGGATCTCCAAACAATTATCTCATCTCTTCCTTCCACCAAGACAAGCTCAGCTCTGCCTAAACTATTCCTGATGGCTTCCCTGTAATTTGTGCTGAAAACTTCCCACCACAGACGCCCCACACCTTCCCCCAGCAGTCGGCTGCGATATTTTGCTCTTCCCACCAGGATCCTCTTCCTGCTGTTCAGCTTGGATTGTGCTGGCTGCTTCTTGAATTGTGTCCCACGAGAGCGTGAGCACAGCCCTGCTCCTTCCTTCCCTCCTTCCTTCCCTCTCCCTGCACAGCCTCAGCTTCCAGCTGGGCACAGCCCTGTCCCCAGCACCCCGGGGCTGTCCCAGCACTGAGCTGGGCTCCACCAGGGCAGCTGTGCCTTCCTTGGGGCTCCCAGTTCTCCAAACTGCTGGAGAGGGTGGGACTGGGGGGCATCTCAGTTTGGTTTCTGTGGAGCAGGTTGGGTTTGAGCTGCCCCATTTCCCATGGGCGGTCAGTGCTGACCCTCCCAATTCCAGGTGGAATTAATTTCAAAGCAGAATCACTGAGGTTGAAAAACCCTCTGAGATGACAGAACCCACCCTGTGACCCATCCCCACCTTGGCACCAGTGTGGCATCACCCCCTCCAGCCATCCCTTGCCCCCCAGGCTGGGGTTCCGCTTCCCCCCTGGATATTTTCCTGAAGCCACCCAGCCCCAAACCCTCGGAGCTGCTCCGTGTGTCCCTGGCAGAAAGCTGCCCAGACAATGGGAGGAAAGCTGCGTCAGAGGCAGCAGAGCAGAGCAGGGCTGATCCTCCCTCGGGAGGGATCCGTGGGATCCGGATCCGCTGCACCTTTCCCGGTGCTCTCCCGGCACAATGCTTCACTTTGTGCTGCAGCACTGAAAGCAATGGTGAAGTTGCTAATAATGGCACTAAAAGAAAATATGCTACATCTGTTATGGATAGCAGTACAAAATTAGCTGATCACACCTCTGACACCCAAGATGTCTTCACTTAAAATACTCGTTGGCTTTACTTTACATAATTTGCTGATTATATTTAAAAGAAATACAATTTTGCAATTACTGTTCTTTCTGGTGTGCTATCTATGCATCATTTTCTTTTTATGTTTATATATTTCTCCTTCATTAGTGCAGTCTGAAGGGTGATTAGATCCCTTCAAACATTTTACAGAGGTTAAACGTTGATTAAGATTTAATTATTACTGTAAATAGCTTGGAATGACATATGGTGCAAAAACCTGACATATGTGCATTTGAATAAATGAAGTGCTATTTCCCATGATGCTTCAGTAGCTGTTTAACAGCTTTGCTGAAGGGTTATGTTGCACCTCATGTTAAGATTGCTTTGATGTTATATTTTGTTGGGTTTTTGCAGCTGAAAGCTAAGAACAGTTTTTCCAGTTTTTAAAAACATTGAATATTTTAAATACCTAAATTGTTTTGCACAAATTTTTGCTAATTTGTCTAACTAGGTTAAACATTTTCAAAAGCATTTCGATTTTTAACGTGGGTTCCTCGCATTGTGTCAGCACCAGCGTGGGTTCAGTGTACAGGATTCCCAAAATTCCAGGTTTTCCCAGGTGTCCTGGCCCAGCTGGGAGCGGGGTCTTTGCTTGCCCAGGAGTGCCACGGATCCCTCCCGGGGATGCAGAGATTCCAAGTGATTTCAGAGCAAGGGAAAGCTTCAGGAGGAGCTGGTGGAAGGAAAAAAATTAGGAAAGGGATGGAGATTTCTGGAGATGGAGAAAGGGGCAGGAAGGGTTTGGCCATGAGGGTGGAGCCCAGCCAGGCTCTTCCCTCAGGCACCACCTGGGCTTTGGCAGGTCCAGCTCTGGGCTCTGGGTGCCGGGAGCTGCAGGGAAGGAAGGGATGGGAGGCTGGGCTGGGTGGGATGTGCTGGAGCCTCAGACACTCAATAATTCATTGAGCACTGCCAGGCACAGAACGTGCAGCGTTCCCTGTGCTGCAAACCCATCCTCATCGGGGGGGGGGACACACCAAACAGCAGCAGCAGCGTGGTTGGCATGGAATTATCCCCATCTCCTCCCTCTCCGTGAATCAATTCTCCAAGTGATCCATGCCTGGGCTCTGATCCTGCTCCTCTTTGCCTCCGCAGATCGAGACGTCCCAGCTGGAGCCGGAGATCGCCATGGCCACCACCAGTAAAACTGTGGTCTACAACAAAGGCTTGTGAGTGCAAGAGGAGCATCCCAGCCCAGGAGGTCTGGGGAGGGAAGAGGGGAAGCTCCAGCCCTGGAGAAAGCAAACAACAGCAAGAAGAAGATGAAATAATAGAGCTCAGTGATAGGAGCTGCTCCCGGCAGCCCGGGAGTGAATTAACACCTGCAGAGAACTGACACCTCACACCACTCAAAAAGATTCATATTAAAAGTTTTAACTTAGCAACAGGATCAGCAACTACAACAAATAAAATCACGTTGAACCACTTTAGAACTAGCTAACAAAACTCAGAATGGCTGGCACTGCATGGAGGGAGACCAGGGGCGAGCTCAGAGCTGCCTGCACAGCACAGACATCACCCAGCACATCCTGTGTCCATGGGAGCTCAGTCCCCATTGCTGCTGCACAGCACCAGCCTGCAGAGACCCAGGGGAGTGTGGATGTGGTTGATCAGGGCATTGGGAATGCCCAGTATTGATTTCCTGCCCATCCCACCCCAGCACTCGTGAGCTGAAGAGGAATTGCCACGTCTGTGTGCCCAGTGAAGGGCTGGGCTGTGCCCTCCATCCCTCCTCCTCCTCCTCCTGCTGCAGACACTGCTGGTGGCATCCTGCCCTTCACTGCGAGACTGGCTGGCCCTGGATCCCACCCCCTGGAATACCACAGGGGCTTTGGCCTGGGTTCCAAGATCCTGGAAAGCTGAGGTGCCCACGGGTGGAGTGTTGGAGCAGAAATGGTGCTGGAGCTGCTCTGTCCTTCTGCACAGCCCTGAGGGGGCTTTGTCCCACCCAGCACCCTCTGACAGAGGTGCTGCTAATCTCAGGTGGTTGGCTAAGCCACGCTTTGCTGAGCTGGTGTCTAAGGACAGGATGGGGTTTAAGTTTGGATCAATCCCCAGCTGGGCAGGCAGTGGGACAAGGATCATGGCAGCCCCTTCCAACTGGAATTTCTCCTCTCCTCTCCTCTCCTCTCCTCTCCTCTCCTCTCCTCTCCTCTCCTCTCCTCTCCTCTCCTCTCCTCTCCTCTCCTCTCCTCTCCTCTCCTCTCCTCTCCTCTCCTCTCCTCTCCTCTCCTCTCCTCTCCTCTCCTCTCCTCTCCTCTCCTCTCCTCTCCTCTCCTCTCCTCTCCTTTCTCTTTCTCTTTCTCTTTCTCTTTCTCTTTCTCTTTCTCTTTCTCTTTCTCTTTCTCTTTCTCTTCTCTCTTTCTCTTTCTCTTTCTCTTTCTCTTTCTCTTTCTCTTTCTCTTTCTCTTTCTCTTTCTCTTTCTCTTTCTCTTTTCTCTTTCTCTTTCTCTTTCTCTTTCTCTTTCTCTTTCTTCCTCTTCCTCTTCCTCTTCCTCTTCCTCTTCCTCTTCCTCTTCCTCTTCTTCCTCTTCTCTCCCCCATTTCTCCAACCCCTCCACCCAGCACACCCAGCTCTGCCCAAGTCCCTGTGCTGGTGCAGACCAGGACCCAAAGCCAGGTCCTGGCAGCTGTGCTGAGCTGATGCTGTGCCACTGCACCTTCCGAGGGGACACTGCCCTCTGGGGATATCTGTCTGTCTGTCTGTCCCTTCAAGCTTTGGGCTGGTTAAAGGGGAGAGCTGAGTCACCCCCACACTGCACCGAGTTTGGGGCCACAGTTTGACTTTCTGGCACCTCACAAAATTCTGGTATCTCACAAAATTCAACAAAAATTCACCCCAAAATACGACCCTGAGGGACTCCCTCAGGTTTATTTGGAGCATGGGCACCAGCAGAACATTCCAGAGGCAGGGTGTCCCTGCAGGACCCTTGTCCCTGCAGGTTCCATGTCCCTGCAGGACCCTTGTCCCTGCAGGATCCCTGTGGAGGGGGCACCATGGTGGTGTTGGGGTGGCACAAGCTCTTACCCTTCAAATGCCAATTTCTTGTGGGGTTGGGGAGGGTGGGAGGGAAAGGGGAAACCAAATCCCCACTGACACAGAATGTACTTGATGGATTTGTTGCAATGTCTGGAATTGGGAGGCCTGAGCCCCCCAGGTGTGGGGTCAGACCCACAGGAACAGGATCCACCCCGTGGGCCAGCTCAGGGCCCTGCTCCTGCCCTGCCTGGTGTAAATCAGCAGGAATTGCACACAGCGGGTGGGTGCTGTGGGTTTCAGCAGGCAGGACAGGAGGGGCAGCTCCAGGCCCCTCAGAGCTGCTGTTCTGGGACAGCTCCTGGTCCCAAACACTGCTGGGAGCCCAGAGTGGGCCCCCTCACCCCTGGGGCTGCTCTGGGTCACACCAGGGCCAGCACAGCTGGGTTGGGCCCAGGGCAGTCCCTCAATGCACTACATGAGATGAATGTACCTTCCAGAGGACGGTCCCACCCCAGCTGGGGCCTGGGGGAGGGCACAAGGAGGTGACAGCTGTGCTGGGGACATTTCCAAGGCCATCTGTGCCACTGGCAGCACCCTGGGACAGATAACTCCTGCAGCAGTGAGGGGGAGCACAGGGAAGGGAAAAGGGACATGGCAGTGCCCAGGGATGGGGAAAAGGGACATGGCAGTGCCCAGGGATCAGGAAAAGGGACATGGCTGTGCTCAGGGATGTGGCAGTGCCCAGGGAAGGGATGTGGCAGTGCCCAGGGAAGCGGAGCAGGGATGTGGCAGTGCCCAGGAAGGGGAGCGGGGATGTGGCAGTGCCCAGGGAAGCGGAGCAGGGATGTGGCAGTGCCCAGGAAGGGGAGCAGGGATGTGGCAGTGCCCAGGAAGGGGAGCAGGGATGTG
This sequence comes from Melospiza georgiana, assembly GCF_028018845.1. Lineage (NCBI taxonomy): Eukaryota > Metazoa > Chordata > Aves > Passeriformes > Passerellidae > Melospiza > Melospiza georgiana. The sequence goes on from NC_080434.1 coordinate 67,576,361, forward strand.
GCAGTGCCCAGGGAAGGGGAGCAGGGATGTGGCAGTGCCCAGGAAGGGCAGCAGGGATGTGACAGTGCCCAGGAAGGGGAGCAGGGATGTGGCAGTGCCCAGGAATGGGAGCAGGGATGCTAGCAGTACCCAGGGTTCTGTTTGGAGCAAGGGGAAGGAGGAAGGGAAGGAAGGGATGGAGGCTGAGCTCTGCTGTGACATCCCAGAGGGGAGGGAGCAGAATTTGGGTTTCTGGGTGATTACAGAGCCCAGGGGTGGTGTCTGAGCTGGGGGTACCTGCAAGGGATTTCAGTGGATGGAAGGAGCCTGGGCCCTGCTGCCATCAAGGAAAGCCAGGGATTGATCAGGTTCTGCCTGGGGAAAGAGCCAGGTCCCGATTTTCCCGTGGTGGGAGAGGCTGTGGGTGCTCTCCCTGCACACACATCACCTGCAGGGATCACACATCGTTAGCAGGGCTCCCATCCCATGTCCTGATTTTGGATGAGCCCTCCCTGGCAGGGGTTGGGAATGGGATGAGATTACAGGGCCCTTCCAGCCCAAACCATTCCAGGATTCCGTGCTGCCAGGGGTGGAGAAGTGACCACCCAGTGACCATCAGCAGGGGCTGGATCCATCCAGAGCAGAGACCCGGGGTTATTAAAGCCAGGCAGCTCCGGGGAATGCAGAGGGGCTGATCCTGGGGAGGGGCTGGGCACAGCTTGGGGATGTCAGAGGAGCTGTGCTGTGAGCGTGCCTCGGCTCAAAGGCAGCTGCTCCGTCACACAAGTGACAATGACAGGCCCTAAATGAGTCTGGGGTGGTGTCTGCCCGCACAAACCCCGTCAGACTTGTTTGGCTTTGTGTGGCAGCAACAGGGGCTCAGTCAGCTCGGCAGGGTTTGTGCTGAGCAGTGGAACACCCTGGGCCTGAGTCAGCCCTTCCCTGGCAGGGTCACCTCGGCCAGCCCCTGGCACCCTGGCAGCAGTGGTTGCTCCCAGATTTTGTCCCAACGTCACTCCAAGTGTCGTGGCCCTGCCCAAAGCACTGGGCAGAAGCTCCTGGTGGAGCTGGGGAGAGGCGCCAGGCCCTGAGCTCATTCCGTTCTCTACCTCCTCTGGCAGCAGGGAATCCTGGAATGGTTTGGGTTGGAAGGGCCCTGGAACCTCATCCCATCCCAAACCCCTGCCAGGGAGGGCTCATCCACAATCCCTGCAGGTCTGGGGTGGGGAGGTGGCTCTGGACACCCCGGGATTGTGCCCACACCTCTCAAACCCACGTGCATCCCCCTGGGACCATCAGGACACTGCAGGTGTCCCTGGGACAATCAGGACACTGCAGGTCCCTGGGTGCTGCCCTCCCCTCGCTGTCCCCAGCCTGGTGACGAGCAGGACAAGGGCTCTGCATGAGGAGCACATTGTGGTGGCCCTGTGCTCCCAAACCCTTGGGAACCCAGAGTCCTTGGGCATCCCAGCATGGGGACACCGAGATCACAGTGTCCCCAGCTGAACCAGTGAGGGCTGGGGTTGGGTTTTATCCAAGGCAGCAGGAAGCTGAACCCCATGGGTGTCCAAAGGCACTGGCACTGCCAGGCAGAGCGAGGCTGGGATCCCTCCTGGAGCAGCCGCAGAGCTGGGAGCTCCTGGTCCCTGCCCTCGTAGTGGGAGCAATGGGAATGTCACATGGGAATGTCACATGTGGGACCATCCCATATAGGAATATGTGGGAATGTCCCACGTGGGACTGTCACATGTGGGAATGTCCCATGTGGGAATGCCCCATATGGGAATGCCATATGGGACTGTCACTATGAGAATGTCCCACATGGGAATGCCCCACATGGGAATGCCCCATGTGGGAATGTCCCTCATGGAAATGCCACATGGGAATGCCCCGTGTGGGAATGTCCCTCATGGAAATGCCACATGGGAATGCCCCATGTGGGAATGTCCCACATGGAAATGCCACATGGGAATGCCCCATGTGGGAATGTCCCTCATGGAAATGCCACATGGGAATGCCCCATGTGGGAATGTCCCTCATGGAAATGCCACATGGGAATGCCCCATGTGGGAATGTCCCACATGGAAATGCCACATGGGAATGCCCCATGTGGGAATGTCCCTCATGGAAATGCCACATGGGAATGCCCCATGTGGGAATGCTCCTCATGGAAATGCCCTACACAGGAATGCCCCACGTGGGAATGTCCCACATGTGAATGTCCCACATGGCAATGCCCCACCTGGGAATGTCCCACGAGGGAATGTCCCCCTCAGCCCTTCCAGCAGCTCTGGGGCCGGGACACGGAGCTGGTACACGGCTCCACGTCAGCTGCGGTTGTCAGGCCAGCGAGCGGTGCCAGGCAGCTCCCCAGCCCAGCCAATGACACCACTCTGCACGTTCATTTAATCCCTAATTAATCTCCTGGTGCACAGAGCAGAGCCCTGGGCTGGGGGAAGGACCCCGAGCGCTGCGTTCCCGGTTTGCTGTAATTGGGAACGAGGGAGGGACCGGGGAGCGCCGCTCACATCGAGCCCTTCCCTCGGCACGGAACAATAACGAGACCGTCGGCTCCCGGAGCATCTAATTAGAAATGGCGCGCTTAATTGATTTCTTGGCGATGTTAATTAAGGAATAATGAGAACCAGGTTGCAGCATGAGGTGCCAGCGAGAAGTTTTGAATGTCTCTCCTGGAGGATGGGTCTGGTGGCTGCTCCTGGGACAGCCAGGGGACAAGCCCAGGGTGGTGTCACCCATGTCCCAGTGGGGTGTCCCAATTCCAGCCTGGGCACAGCTCAGCTCCTTCCATTTTCCCTTGTTCCTCCTTTTCCTGTCCCCCTGCCTGGGCTGTGCCAGGTCCTGGCAGGATGGCAGGAGGTCCCTGTGGGGTCACCTGGTCAATGCTGGACCCTGCCACCCAGGGACAGGAGATGCGGGGACATCCCTGGCAATGCCACCTGGCCTAGGGATGGGCTGTCCCCTCCTCACGCAGGGCTGGGATGGAGATCCAGAGTCTGGGACGGCCTTGGGAGGAGCGTGGAGGGTCCCAGGGTGTGTGAGACCTCCCTGGGCAGAGATCTGGGTACAGATCAATCCCCTGGGATGCTCTGAGGACATTCCCAGGCTGGGATGTGGAGTCCTGGTGCTGGTGGCTGTCCCCAGCTCTGGGTGTGTCCCCAGGTCCCTTTAGGAAACACCACTTTGGGCTTTTTACTGGTTTTTATGACTTATTCCACACCTGGTATCTCATCCTTGGGTCTGAGCACCCCCTGACAGCGAATCCCCCGGGAATGGTGAGGGGACAGCTGCCAGCAACACGTCTTCCAGCGGGGTGGGCACCCTGGACACCCAGGGACACCCCCAGGACACCCAGGGACACCCCTAGGACACCTTTGGGATACTCTGAGACACCCCCAGGACATCTTTGGGACACCCAGGACACCCCTGGGACATCCTGGGATACCCCCAAGACACCCTGGGACACCCCTGGGACACTGTGGGACACATGTCAGACACCCTGAGACACCCAGGGGACAGCCTTGGGACACCCCTGGGACATCCTGGGACACTGAGACACCCCCAGGACACCTTCAGGACACCTCCAGGAGACCCTGGGACACCCCAGAACACCTTGGGACACCTCAGGACACCCTGAGACTCCCTGGGGACACCCCTGGGACACTCCAGGGGCACCCTGGCACACCCCCAGGACACCTTTGGGACACCCTGAAACACTCCTGGGACATCCTTGGGGCACTGAGACACCCTCAGGACACACCGGGGACACCCAGGGGACAGCCTGGGGACACCCTGGAATGCCCAAGAACACCTTGGGACATCTTACAACTCCCTGGGACACCCCTGGGGCACCCCTAGATGTATCCCAGACACCCTGAGACACCCCTGGGACACCCCAGGGATACCCTGGGACACCACCAGGACACCTCTGGGACACCCTGGGACACTGAGACATCCCGGGACACCCCCAGGACACCCCTGGGACACCCGTGGGACACTGTGGGACACATCCCAGACACCCTGAGACACCCCGGGGACACCCAGGGACACCTCTGGGATACCCAGGGACATCCTGAGACACTCCCAGGACACCTTTGGGACACCCTGGGACACTCCTGGGACACCCTGGGACACTGAGACACCCTGGGACACCCCCAGGGCACCCCAGAACACCTCGGGACCCCCTCTGCTCCGTCTGTTTTTAACCCCTGCGTCGCCAGCGCCCGCGAGTCCCCGTGTCACCCCTGGATTGTCACAATAAAAGAGGTCACACACTGGCTGTGCTCCCAGCTCCGTGTGCGATTCCAGATAAATGTCAGGATCGAAATGTCCCATCTGAGGACAGGATTATTATGGGCTGGCTCTCCAGGGGAGAACTGCTGGGGATGGGGATTTTCCTTGGAATGGTTTTCCCTGGGTGCGGGGAGGGAGCAGGGATGATGGATTTTGTGTGTTTGTATATAATTATACATAAATAATTGCAAAATCTGTATAATGCTAGACTATAAAAATATGTATAATTATAGGCATAATATATATATATAATTATCATCTAGTACATATAATAAAATATATAAGCCAATTGATATATTTTAAAATATGTAAATAGATATTATTATATATAATATAGACCTCGCAAAGCACAATCTATATTTTATATATACATATTGCATACAAAATATACGGTGTGCATACTAATAAATATATATAAAATATAAATTATAAAACACAATATACACATTATATATGCGTTTGTATGCATATGATTTATTCATGTGCATATATGTGTATATGTGCTATATTTTATATATTATTATTTTATTTTTACATATATATATAATTCATATATATATGATTTGGTGGGGTTTTTGGTTTTTTTGGTTTTTTGGGTTTGTTGTTTTTTTTTTTTCAATATTTATATGTGTTTTCCCCCAAATTCCAGGAAAACCTGGGAGGGACTCCTGACCTTTCTCCCCTGAGCTCCCTTGTCTGGGGGGTCCCAGCGGGGCCAGCCCTGGGTGTCCCATCCCTGCAGGGACATTCCCGAGGGATCCACAGGGAACTGCAGCAGCTCGGGAGCTCTCCCAACATCCAATCCCTGTGCGGGTGTGGGGCTGCCATCCCTGGAGCTGCCACATGGCTGCCACACCTGTGGGACCTCGGGGACAGCCCCAGGGACACCCGCAGGGACATCCCACATTCCTGTCGCACCTGTGGGATCCCCACTGACACCCCCAGGGACATCCCCAGGGATGCCTCACATGCCTGTCACATCTGTGAGACCCCGAGGGGACACCCTACATACCTGTGTCACCTGTGGGACCCCGGGGACACCCCCAGGGACACCTCAAGGGACACTCCACATACCTGTGGGACCCCAGGGACACACCCAGGGATACCCCACATACCTGTGACACCTGTGGGACCCCGGGGACACCCTCAGGGACACCCCCGGGGACACCCCATATGGTTGTCACACCTGTGGAACTCTCAGGGACACATCCAGGGACACCGTGGGACGCCCCACATACCTGTCACATTTGTGGGACTCCCAGGGACACAGCCAAGGACACCCCCAGAGACGCCCCACATACCTGTCACACCTGTGGGACCCCGAGGACGCCCCCAAGGACACCCCCGGGGATACCCCATGTACCTGTCACACCTGTGGGACCCCAAGGGGACAGCTCACATACCTGTCACACCTCTGGGACCCCCGAGGACACACCCAGGGACATCCCCCGGGGACACTCCACATACCTGTCACACCTGTGGGACCCCCAGAGACACCCACAGGGACACCGAGGGACACCCCACCTACCTGTCACACCTCTGGGACCCCCGAGGCGACACCCCTGTCCTCACCCAGTGCCATGGAGCCACCAAACTCCGCTTGTCCCCTCACTTCCAGTTCCTCTCAGCTCCTCCCAGCACCTCCCAGCGCCCCCCAGTTCCTCCCAGTGCCCCCCAGTTGCCGTCCCACAGGGCCCCTGCTGTCCCCACCCCTGGCGGGGCTCTGTCCCCACCCCGCAGGTGTCCAGGTGAGTTTCCAGCAGGATTTTCCTTTATTTCCACGCAGTAACACTCACTACAGCCGCTACCTACGGGAGGGAACGCACGCACACGGGCACGGGCAGAGAGAATAAATTAAAACAAACCGTCATAAAAAACCCAAACGATGAGAAAATAAGGGGGGGACCGGTGGGGAAATGAGAATAAAAAGGCGAATGAGGAGGGCTGGAGCACGGAGCCTCGGCTCGGAGGCGGTGGGTGCATCTCAGGAGCGCAGCGCGGGGAGGATGCGCTGCGGGGCCGCCCTGGCAGCCTCCTGTCCCTGCTCGGCGGGGCGGCAGCGCCCCGAAAGCCCCTCCGAGGGGGGCCCCGGGCGGCGGGGGGACGGGCGCGGGCCCCGGCCCCGGGAAAGGCCGCGGGCGGCGGCGGCGGCGTGGCCGTGTCCCCAGAGTGTCCCCAGAGTGTCCCTAGAGCGTCCCTAGAGTGCGGTGGGTGCCGCCGCCGGGGTCCCCCCTGCGCGCCGCGGGCTGCTCGCCATGCTGGCCGCACCTGCAGCCTGTCCCCGCCTTAGTCGTTGGAGGTGACATCGATGTCTTCCCCGCTCGACTGCTTGGTGGCCAGGCGCCATCGGTTGATGTGGTGCGAGCCTTTCTTCTTCTGGTCCGAGTCGGGGCCCTCCTCCTCCAGCTTCTGCCGTTTGTATTTCGTCCGCCTGTTCTGGAACCACACCTTCACCTGCAAGGAGAACCACACCTGTTCTGGAACCACACCTTCACCTGCAAGGAGAACCACACCTGTTCTGGAACCACATCTTCACTTGCAATGGGAACCACACCTTCAATGCAGCACACAGGAACCACACCTGTTCTGGAACCACACCTTCACCTGCTGCACACAGCAACCACACCTTCACCTGCAACGGGAACAGCAACGACACCTTCACCTGCAACAGGAGCCACACCTTCACCTGCAACAGGAACCACACCTTCACCTGCAACAGGAACCACACCTTCACCTGCAACAGGAGCCACACCTTCACCTACAACAGGAGCCACACCTTCACCTGCGGCACACACACAGCGCCTGTGGGCTACAAACGGCCGGGCCTGCATGGGGAGGAGGCTCGGGATTCCCTGGCGAGGGGACACACTGGCCCTGGGCCTGATCCTGTTCCTATCCTTATCTCCATCCCTGTCCCTGTCCTTGATCCTGGCCCTGGCCCTGGCCCTGGCCCTATCCTAATCCCCATCCCTGTTCATGTCCCTCCAGGAGCACTCCCACAGCCACCCCACCATGCCTGAGTTTCCCACAGCAAGGTGGGACACGGGGCACAAATGTGGCACAAATATGGCTGCTGCCACCTCACAGCCCTGCAGAAACACAGGGGTGTGAAGGACACTTGGTGACACCTCAGACACAGCACAGGTGACACGGCTCACAGCACAGGTGACACTGCTCACAGCACCCAGAGCCTGACACCGACCCAGCACAGGTGACACTGCTCACAGCACAGGTGACACTGCTCACAGCACCCAGAGTGTGACCCCTCAGCACAGGTGACACTGCTCACAGCACAGGTGACACTGCTCACACACCCAGAGCCTGTCAGGACAGGTGACACTGCTCACAGCACCCAGAGTGTGACACCTCAGCACAGCACAGGTGACACTGCTCACAGCACAGGTGACACTGCTCACAGCACAGGTGACACTGCTCACAGCACCCAGAGTGTGACACCTCAGCACAGCACAGGTGACACTGCTCACAGCACAGGTGACACTGCTCACAGCACCCAGAGCCCGAGCTGGGCTGGGCCTGGACTGGCACAGAACAGGGAAGCAGCCAAAGCCAGCCCTGTTCCAGCTGCCACTGCTGCCAGCTGCCACTGCCACGGCTCCAGTGACACTGGGATGACGCTCAGGGCCATCCCCACACCTCCAGCCAGGACCAGGATCTCAATTATCCATCATTAATTGACCACTGCTGCCAGGTGCCACTGGCACAGCAGCCATGGCTCCAGTCACACCGGGATGATGCTCGAGGCCATCCCCAAATCTCCAGCCAGGACCAGGATCCCAATTATCCATCATTAATTGACCACACTGAGGTTTCAGGAGACCTTTCCTGCTCTGCTGGTGCCAGACCCTGTCCCAGGAGCCTGAGCAGAGTCTCCATCCTGGGATCCCACCCTAACCCACCCCACAGTCCTGGCTCCAGCGCTGGCAGCAGGGGCTGGGCTGGGCTCAGGGCCAGGACTGGGGACAGGGCAGCACAGCCAGGGTCACTTTGGGGTGCTGGGGGCACTCACAGGGACAGGGGGCACAGAGGGGGGCGGGATGGCACAGGCAGGGATGGGGATGAGGATGGCACAGGCAGGGAAGTGGATATGGGATGGCACAGGAAGGGATGGGGATGGCACAGGAAGGGATGGGGATGGGGATGGGAATGGGGATGGGGATGGCACAGGCAGGGATGCAGGGATGGGGATGGCACAGGCAGGGATGGGAATGGGGATGGGGATGGGGATGGGGATGGCACAAGCAGGGATGCGGATGGCACAGGCAGGGATGCAGGAATGGGGATGGCACAGGCAGGGATGGGGATGGCACAGGCAGGGATGGGGATGGGGATGGGGATGGGGATGGGGATGGGGATGGGGATGGGGATGGGGATGGGGATGGCACAGGAAGGGATGGGGATGGCACAGGAAGGGATGGGGATGGGGATGGGGATGGGGATGGGGATGGGGATGGGGATGGCACAGGCAGGGATGGGGATGGGGATGGCACAGGCAGGGATGCAGGGATGGGGATGGCACAAGCAGGGATGGGGATGGCACAGGCAGGGACGGGGATGGGGATGGCACAGGCAGGGATGCAGGGATGGGGATGGCACAAGCAGGGATGGGGATGGCACAGGCAGGGACGGGGATGGGGATGGCACAGGCAGGGATGCAGGGATGGGGATGGCACAGGCAGGGATGGGGATGGCACAGGCAGGGATGGGGATGGGGATGGCACAGGCAGGGATGCAGGGATGCAGGATATGGGATGCAGGATGGGGGACGGCAGTGGTGAGGGATGCAGGATGCTGCAAACAGGGTTATGGGATGGGATGTGGGATGCTGCAGGCGGGGTTATGGGATGCTCCATCTGGGAATGAGGGACCTGCAGGCAGTGGTGAGGGACACTGCAGGTGGGATGGTGCAGGCAGGGCTGCAGGCAGAGGTGCAGGATGGGATGCAGGATGCTGCAGGCAGGGTTATGGGACATGGGATGCTGCCGGTGGGATGCAGGACGTGGCAGCTGGGATGGTGAGGGCTGCTGCAGCTGGGATGCTGCAGGGAGCAGAGGGGATGCCCCAGGGAGCAGTGCTGGGTGCTGCAGGCAGGGATGGGGGCTGAGGGGTGGCAGAGGGGTGGGATGCTGCTGGCAGCGGTGCAGGATGTGGATGCTGCAGGTGGGATCCAGGATTCCCCCGCTGGGATAAGGGGCCATCCCCACACCTCCCCCCAGGCAGGACAAGGATGCCCCCGGCGGGCTGCGGACACTGCCTGGCTCCCAGGCCCGCAGCACCAGGTGCCGCTGCTTGGCCCCCGCTGCCAGCCCGCCCCGGCCCAGCCCGGCCCAGCCCGGCCCAGCCCAGCCCGGCCCAGCCCAGCCCAGCCCAGCCCAGCCCAGCCCGGCCCAGCCCGGCCCAGCCCAGCCCGGCCCAGCCCTGCCCAGCCCAGCCCGGCCCAGCCCAGCCCAGCCCAGCCCAGCCCAGCCCGGCCCAGCCCGGCCCAGCCCGGCCCAGCCCGGCCCAGCCCGGCCCAGCCCAGCCCGGCCCAGCCCTGCCCAGCCCAGCCCCGGCCCGGCCCAGCCCGGCCCAGCCCAGCCCGGCCCGGCCCGGCTCAGGCTGAGCTTTCTCCCGCAGCCGTTCGTGTCCTGCAGCCGCTGGCCCGGCTCAGCCGATCCCGGGACCATCGGTGCTTTTCCCTCAGCACCGACCACGGCCCCGCTCCCTGCTCCGGAGCCTCCCCGGGCCTGCACAGCCCGGCATTGCCATCCCAGCCCGGCATTCCCATTCCAGGCATTCCCATCCCGGGTCAGCATTCCCAGTTCGGGGGCCGGTATTCCCATTCCAGACCAGCATTCCCATCCTGGGCCACCATTCCCAGTTCAGATCAGCATTCCCATCCTGGGCCACCATTCCCAGTTCAGATCAGCATTCTCATCCCATCCCAGCATTCCCATCACAGATCAGCATTCCTATCCCGGGTCAGCATTCCTATCCCAGGCATTCCCATCCCGGATTATCATTCCTATCCCAGCCCAGCATTCCCATCCCAGCCCATCATTCCCATCCCGGCCCGGCACTCGCTGGAGCCCCACCAGCCCAGCAGCAGCCGCTGACTTTGGGCTGTCCCGGCTCGGAACGGCTCCTCCCGGCGGCGGGACACAATCCCGGGACACAATCCGGGGACACAATCCATTGCCTTTCCCACCTCCGGGGCATTCCCGGAGCCGTGCCGGGCTGGCGCCTTCCGTCCAGGCGCCGCGGAGCACTTTGCAAACTTTAATTAAAGCTCCGGGAGCGGAGAAGTCGCCTTATCCCTGAATTGTGGAAGGGGAACCGAGGCACAAAGCGATTAAATCATTAAATGTGCCCGAGCAGTTCAATCTGTGCCCGAGCGGGGCGGGGGAGCGGCTCTGCCCGGCTCGGCTCGGCCCGGCCCGGTTCCTGCGGGCTCCCCGGGATTCCCGGCTGGGAGCGGGGCTGTTCCCGGGCTGGAGGAGCTCCCGGGCCGCGTCCCTCGCTCCAAAGGCCGCAGCCACGGCGGGAGAACTGCGGGAGCTCCCCGTGGGATGAGCTGGCCCCGAGCTCCGGAGGAATCGCTCTAAACCCCCGAGCCCGGGGTTTGATCCCTTCCCAAATTAACCCTTCTATCTTTTATCCCTTCCCAAATTAACCCTTCTCATGCCGGGTGTTTGTGCCAGGTCCCGGCATCGCCACTTCCCGGAGCTGGCTCTGTCCCCCGGGGTCACCTCCCGCCCCGAGACCCTGCTGTGGTACGGGGACAGGGATGGGACAGGGACAGGGATGGGACCAGGACAGGGATGGGACAGGGATAGGGATGGGACACGGATGGGACAGGGACAGTCCCCGAGGTGTCTCCTGCATCCCTACATCCCTGTCCTGTCCCTAAGCCTAGCTCCCGTCCCTTTTTCCCTCCACATTCCCAGCTGTGCCCTGCCCTGAGGGCCACCACGGCCACCGGGACATCTGATGGCACCTGGGGGAATCAGCTCTAGCCCCAAGGTGACATTACCATCCCCACTTGGGGACAGTTAAAATCCCCGAGGAGCTTCCCCCGGCAGTGACACAAAGGGTGAGGGTGGCCCTGGATGGGGACAGGAAGGAGCAGCCCCACTGTCAGAGGGTGACACTGCCTGTGCCAGGTTGTCACCCAAAGTGCCACCACCCCGGTGCCATCGCCGCACCTCTGCCTGTTCCTGCGGGGACTTTCCCCATAAAAAAACCCCAAAACTTCTCAGGTTTGTTTTTGGGGCCAACTCTCAGGGCAGGGGCCACTGCCAGCCCTGGGCCTCGCTCTGCAGCTCTATCTGGGCATCTTTCTCCTCCCGTGATTCCCAGGCATTCGCTCCGTTAATTATTAATTATTAATTACAGCCAGCGCCGAGCCCCCCGCCAGGGCTGCTCCATACCTGCAGGGACAGCTCCAGGAGGGGACAGCACAACATCCAGGGGCTCCAAAATCACCCCAAGAACCAGGAGGGGACAGCAGGATATCCAGGGATTCCATAGTCACCCCAAAACCAGGAGGGCATATCCAGGGATTCCATAATCACCCCAAAACTGTGAGAGGATACTGGGATATCTGGGAACTCCATAATCACCCCAAAAGCAGGAGGGGATACCCAGGGAGTCCACAGTCACCCCAAAGCTGTGAGGGGACAGTGGGACACACCGTGGCTCCACAACCACCCCAAGCTCCCCTCTGCAGCAGCCAGGGAGAGGCCTGCATTTAGGGAATGCAGATTGGAGACCCCGAGTGGGGTTTGCCCCATGAGCTGCCAGGTTGGAGCTGCTCTGCTGGGAATTCTGAGCTCCATCGTGCCAGAGGAACCCAGGGAAGCGCCTTCCCAGCCCAGGCTGCTCCCAAGGCAGGGGAACAGACCTGGTGCCACCTGTGAAGCCATGCCCAACACAGCAGGACACAGCACGGTGCCCCCAGCTCGTCCCATTGCCAGCACACATCCCAGATCCCAGCCTGGCACAGCCCTGGGCACCACAGGGCATGGGAGCCCTGCTGATCCCAGAATACTCACAGGGCCTGGGGTCCTTGCTGATCCCAGAGCCTGTCAGGGAATGGGGACCCTGCTGATCCCAAAGAACCCACAGGGCGTGGGGGCCCTGCTGATCCCAGTGCCAGCACAGTGCCCGGGATCCCTGCTGATCCCATAGAACCCACAGGGCATGGGGACCCTGCTGATCCCAGAATACTCACAGGGCATGGGGGCCCTGCTGATCCCAGAGCCTGTCACGGAATGGGGACCCTGCTGATCCCAAAGAACCCACGGGGCATGGGGACCCTGCTGATCCCAGTGACAGCACAGTACCCAGGATCCCTGCTGATCCCAGAGCATGTCAGAGCCTGGGATCCCCAATGATTCCAGTTACACCACAGAACCTGAAATCCCTGCTGATCCTGGTGCCCATGATCCCCGCTGATCCCAGAGCACCCCCAGTGCCCAGGATCCCTGCTGATCCCAGTGCCAGCACCATGCCCAGGATCCCTGCTGATCCCAGTGCCCAGCATCCCCGCTGATCCCAATGCCCAGGATCTCTGCTGATCCCGGTGTCCCCACCCAGCCCAGACCCCCCACACGCCTGGCTCGATGTCACCTGTGTCACACTCCTGTGACCCCATCACACCCAAACCCCCCTGAGGGCTCCCCTTGCTCAGACCATCCCAGATTCCCTTCGGAGCCCTCCCTGCACCTTCCCCACCCCGATCCCACTTTTGGGTTTCCCTCAGGGCCCTGAGCTGTGTTTTGCTCCCCCGGCCCCTTTGATTTTGCTGTTCTGGGCCTGTCGTTCCAATCTCACCCCGAATTAACGCAGCTCCTCAGCAGGAGAGCGGCTGGGAAGGGGTTAAACACCTGCACCATCCCCAGCCCATATCCCACGGCATTTCCTGGTGCTGGGCAGGACCTGAACCCTCCTCACCTGCCCTGGGCTGCTCCAGGTGCTGCTCCCTGCCTGGGGACCCGGAGCTGGCATAGCCAGGGGGCAAAATTCCATTTTCCAGGGGAAAAGCAGCTGAGAAATAGGGCCAGGCACAGCCATGAGCTGCAGCCCTTCTGGGAATTGTTAAATCCGTGAAAAAATGGTAAAATCCCCCAAACTGTGGGTTCAGATGTGGGGCCCCAGGTGAAAACACACCAGTGTCACACCAGGATGGGTGTCATGGGTAAAGCAGGCTGGTTTTCCATGGGAGTTTGATCCCATGCAGGATTTATCACTGAATATTTAATTAGTAATAATTATAATAATGGTAATAATAATAGTGATAATATCCTGGGTTTGGCACAGCCACCAGCCCCTGGCTGTCCCACTTCTCCAATCCCAATACCCGTCTGTCCCCAAACCCTCGGCACTCTGAAATTATTTCCCTCCAGGTAATTAAAACAGATTTAAAAAAAAATAAATTTTTCAAAGCCATATAACAGAAAGGAAAAACGTTTCCCTGCAGGCTGAATCCCTACAGCCGGGTGCTGTTCCCGGATGGATCCGTGGAGCCTTTCCCGGCCCCGCCGCTGCCTCCCCGTGCTCATTCCCTGCCAGCAGCATCAGCTTCCCAAAATCACGGAAACACCACACAACCGAACACCCTGCAGCACCCAAAAAATGAAAATTTCAAACATCTCCGTGGCCTCTTTGCACCCTGAAAGCTCCCTGGGATTTGGGCTGGATGCCGCTGCTGCGCTTCCCCTGGAAATGGCATTACTGCATTCAGGCTCCAGGCAGCCCTGGGAAAGGCCAGGGAATGGCCAAGCTGCCCCTGGGGCATCCCACAGCTGCCCTTTCCACCCCGACAAGTTCCTGGCTGTTCTTTGACCTTTGGGTTTTGTCCTTTTTCTCCCTTTTTCCCCCATTCCAACCAGAAATGTGGCGGCAGCAGCGGGAAGGGCCTTGAGCCGGTGTCAGCGCTGAGCCCTGCGAGCCGTGAGCTGGGGCAGCTTCACCCTCAGGATCCAAACACCCTGGGGATTTTGGGGGGCTCAGTCCCTGCTTCCCGACACCCACAGCTGCTCCTTTCCTCCGACCCCGTGCCGGTGACATTTTCCTCCCAGGAAGTTCCTGCTCCCAGGGACGCGTCTGGAGGTTTTGTTTGGCAGAGCCTGGGCAAGGATGAGCCAGGCGGGTACTGGGAACACCCACGGCTCCAGCTTTATTTCCCAACTAAATTTAAGCTTAAAATTTCAATTAATTCAGCACATAGGCCCAACCACCTCACCAGAATTTGGGGAAAACTTTCTCCCTTCCTGGGAAATAAAACTCCTTCCCCTGGAGTGTTTGGGAACAGCCGCTCACCGGGACACCACGCTCGGACACTCAGATGCTCAGCCCCAGCTCCTGCATTTTCCCCCAGCTCTGTACACTTTTCCTTTCATCCTCATGTTTCTCCTGGGTCTCCTTACATCTAAATTCCTGTGAAATGTCTGTTCTGATCCCAAAAACTATCATCCAACACCAGCGCCCTGCGGCAGCACGGTCTCACACCCATCCTGAATCCCGGGTGCTGGTGCGCAGACCCGGAGCTGTTCGGCTCAGCCACGGTTTTCCAGTTTCCAGGGAAGCCTTCAGCCTGCTGCTCCTTTCCTAGATGGATTTTTGAACCCTTAAATTGCTCCCAAGGAAAACAACCCAAACCAGCAAGGAAAAACACCGCAAAAGCGCTCCGGAGAGCGGGACAACACCAGAGCCACCTCCCCAACCCCAAACCTGCCACAGCTCCTGGAGCACCAAAAGCTGAATCACAAAAGCCCCAAACCCACCCCGAGGAGCCCCAGAACTCCTGCAGGCTCTGGGGGTCCTGCGGAGTGCCAGCTGGGGTTTCATATGGGAGCGATGCGCGGGTCTGGGGCCGCTGCTGGGACAGGGTGGGACACGATGGGACAGCCAGGAGGGACACGGAGGGACAGGCGGGTGGCAGTACCTGTGTCTCGGAGAGGCTGAGGCTGCTGGCCAGCTGCTTGCGCTCGGCTCCCACCACGTAGTGATTCTTCTCGAAGGCTCTCTCCAGGCGCAGCAGCTGCGACGGGGAAAAGGCCGTGCGGATGCGCTTGGGCTTGCGGGCGAAGGGGCCGTGCAGCAGGAGGCTCTCCTGGGACACCTCGCTCCCTGCGGGCACACACAGAGCTCAGCGCGGCCCCCTCGGGGTCCCTGCCCGGCCCTGGGACTCGGCAAGGGCACAAAAAAGGGGAATTTTTGGGAGATTTCCCCACCCTGAAATTGATGGTTTTGCGCTACGTTCTGGATGCTCTCAGCCCCACGGTGGGGTTGGACACGGCGCCAAAGGGAGGGCAGGGAGAGAAAGAAAGAAATAAAGAGAAGGGATGGACGGGGAGAGCAGCAGGAAGGGGAAAGGGAGGAAGAGAAGGTGGAGGCAGAGAAAAAGCTGAGACAGAGAGAAAAAGAAATTATAAAATAGGAGGAAAACTGAGAAAGTGACAGGAAAAAATAGAGAAGGAAAACTAAGGAAGAAAAAAAAGTGGAGGGAAGAAAGAAAAAGGGAAGGGGACGCGGAAAGAGAGGAGAAAAGTGGGAAAGCAATTTTTAAAAGAGGAGAAGAAAGAGAAAGGAAAACAGAAGGAAAAGAAAGTGAAAGGAGAAAGAAAGCAAGAGACAAGAAGTAGGAAAGGAAAAAAAAGAAAAAGAAGGAAAGAAGCAAAGAATAACGAGCGAGAGAAGGAAATCTGTAAAGCAAGCGAGCGAAACAAGGTAGAAAGAAACGAAAACGAGGGAAGAAAGAGAAAATTAAAGGCGGAGGGAGAAGGCAGGAGAGAGGGGCGGCTCGGGAGAGCGGCGGGCCGGGCTCGGGGCCGGGGGGGACCCGGAGCCGCTCCCGGGGCCGAGGGGGCCGGGCCGGAGCCCCCGGGCGCCGCCGGCAGCGGAGCCCCGGGGAACAGCGAGGGGTTGGTGCCGAGCAGATAAAACTAATCCGGGCTGCGGGACCCCCCGGCACCGCGGCGGGACAGAGGGGACGGCGTGCAGGGGAAACGGAGAGGCAAAAAGAGAGAGGGAAAAAAAAAAAAAAAAAAAAAAAAGGAAAAAATAAAGAGAAAGAAAAAACATGGGAAAAAAGAGGAAAGAAAAGGACGCAGCAACAGAAAGGAAAAGGAAAAGGAAAAGAAAGAGGTTAGAAAGGAACGGAGAGAAAGAAAATAAAGATAAAAGAAATAGAGGCAGAATCGGAAAATTAAGAGAAAGAAAGAATGAACGAAGGGAAGAAAGAACGAAAGAAGCCAAACAAGAAAGTGAGAAAAAGAAAGAGAAGAAAGAAATAAAGAGAAGAAAAGGAATCGAGGGAAAATCTACAGAACCAAACAAACATCTCTCTGCGCAGCCGAGATCCACCGCACCGAAATCCTTCCCTTCGTTCCCGGGAAGGAGAAAACCAAATTCCCGGCTCGGCTGCGCACGGAGGCGGCGGCGCCGGTCCCGTGCCCCGGAGCTCCGCGATGCTCGGCCGGCTCTGTGCGGGGCCGTGAACGGCACCAGCACCGGGGTGCGGAGACACCGGGGGTGCGGAGACAGCGAGTGCTCGGAAGCACCGGGTATGAAGAGGCACCAGGGCTCGGAGGCACCGGGAGTGCAGAGGCACCGAGTGTTCGGAGACACTGGGTGCTCGGAAGCACCGGGCTTTCGGAGGAACCGGGCGCTCGGAGGAACCGGGAGTTCGGAGGATCCGGGGGTTCGGAGGCACCGGCCCCGGTACGGAGCGCCCGGGGGCCCCGGCCGTGCGTGCGGGCACGGCAGCAACAGGTCCTGCGGTGCAGTCGGGCCCCCCGAGCAGCCCCCGGGGCCCCGGCAGCGCCCGGCCCGAGCCCCCCGCGGCCCCCGCTCACCTTGGAAGCGGTGGCCGAAGAAGCGGTTCCGCAGCACCCAGGGGTAAAAGTTGAGCGGGTCGCGGTGCTGCGGCCCGAAGAAGGGGTGCGGGTGCGGCAGGGCCGACCCCCCCAGCTGGGGGGGCCCGACGGGCAGCGCCGGGTGCCCCACGGCCTCGGGGAAGACGAGCTCGGCGCTGCCGTACAGGGCCCGGCCGGCGGCTCCCTGGAAGCCGGGGGCGAAGGCGGCGGCGTCGGCGGCGGCGGCGGGGCCGGGGTAGGCGAGGGCGGCGGGGCGCGGGGGGTCCTCGGGGCCCAGGGGGGTGTCCTTGCCCACCAGGGACTCGATGGTGAAGCAGCGCTTCGCGGACGGCTGGAACATGGTGTGAGCCGGGAGCGGGGGGGGGGGGCCGGAGCGGGGCCGGTCCTGCGGGTGCGCGCGTGTGTGCGGTGTGTGTGTGTGTGCGTGTGCAAGAAACCTCCCCCTGGGCACGGCACACACACGCGGGCCCGCGGCCCGCACCCCTCCCTCCCTCCGCCCCCGCCCCGCCGCCCACCCGCGGGCGCCCACGCAGCCCCGAGCCCCGCGCGGCCGCTCCGGCGGCGGGCGGGACCTGCGGGACCACGGGGGCGGCCGCACCTGAGCCCCCGCCGGGAGGGGAGGCCCGCGGAGGCAGGGCCGGGATGGGGAGGGCAGGGATTGCGGGGATGGGATGGGATGGGATGGGATGGGATGGGATGGGATGGGATGGGATGGGATGGGATGGGATGGGATGGGATGGGATGGGATGGGATGGGATGGGATGGGATGGGATGGGATGGGATGGGATGGGATGGGATGGGAGAGCAGGGCCGGGATAGGAGAGCAGGGCCGGGATGGGGAGAGCGCGAATTGTGGGAATGGGATGGGAGAGCAGGGCCGGGATGGGGAGAGCGGGGATTGTGGGGATGGGAGAGCAGGGCCGGGATAGGAGAGCAGGGATTGCGGGGATGGGAGAGCAGGGTCGGGATAGGGAGAGCAGGGAATGCAGGAATGGGATGGGAGAGCAGCAGGAATGGGATGGGAGAGCAGGGCCGGGATAGGAGAGCAGGGATTGTGGGGATGGAATGGGATGGGAGAGAAGGGCCGGGATGGAGAATGCAGGGATGGGATGCAGAGTGCAGAGACGGGATGGGGAGGGCAGGGATTGCAGGAATGGGATGGAAGAACAGGGCCGGGATGGGACGGGATGGGATGGGAGAGCAAGGAATGCAGCAATGGGATGGGATGAGAGAGCAGGGCCGAGATAGGGAGAGCAGGGATTGCAGGAGTGCGATGGGGAGGGCAGAGAATGTAGGGATGGGATGGGAAAGCAGGGCCGGGATGGGATGGAAGTGAAGGGCCGGGATGGGGAAGCCAGAGGAGGCAGGGCCGGGATGGAAGAGCGGGGGCAAGTAGAGATGGGATGGGAGAGCAGATCAAGGTAGGGATAGGTCGGGGTAGGATGGGGAGAGCAGGGACGGACAGGACGGGCAGTGGGAGGAAGAGGAGGCAGAGGAAGGTAAGGACAGGCAGGGGAAGCAAAGGGAAGCAAGAGGAGGCCGGGGGAGGACAAGGGCAGCCAGGAAGAGTCAGGGGAGGCCGGGGGAGGCACGGGAGGTACGGACGGGCAGGGGAGGACAAGGAGAGGCAGCGGAGGACACGGGGAGATGGGGCAGGAAGGGGAGGCAGAGGAGGCAAAAGGACGCAGAGAGCGCCCGAAAAACTGGACTGGAGCCGCTCCCGCCGGCACGCCGCGAACTTGTGGCAAAAGGAAAGGGCTCCGGCTGCGCGGGGCTGGGCGGGGGGGTTCCCTCCGTATTAAAAAAAGAAAATTTAAAAATCCTTTTAAAATTCCTCATTTTTTCTTCTTCTTTTGGTTTTCTTTTTTCCTTTTTTTTTTTTTTTTGTCTTTTTTTTTTTTTTTCCTATTTAAATGAATGAACCAGCCCTGCCCTCAGCGGCGGAGCGGATCCCGGCCCGCGGGGGCAGCACAGGTGAAGCCTCCCCCTCCTCTCCCACCCCGCGCAAGCTCCGCTCCCCTCCGCGTGTCCCCCTTCCCCCGGCCGAAACCTCTTCCCACCGCTCCGATCCTGCTCCAGGGATGGGAGGGAAAAAGAAAAACCAACCAAATCTCCCAAAAGTGGCAATTTTGGCCGTTTTGCCCGGCGCGGGGGATGCGCGGGCGCGCAGCCCCTGCGCGGGCCGGTCCCGAGTTCACTCCGCAGTTTGGCTCTGCTCGGAGTTTGGTCGGGCCGCGGAGGCGGGGGCCAGCCCTCCCCTCCCGCACAAAGGGGGTTGAAAGTCTATTTTCCACTTGGCTGGATCGAAATGCTCCGCGCGGGATCCTTCCCCCCGCGGAGAGCAGAGCGCTGCTGCGCGCCCGCGGGCGCTGCGCGGACTCGCTCCCGCAAGAGGCTGCGGGGAGAAGGATGGGGGCAGGAAAAGCAAAATTCCGCGAAATCCCAGAGAACTGAAAACCTTAAAATGGAGCGAGAGCGTCGGCAAAGCGGTTTTTTTTTTTTTTTAATTTTTATTTTCGTTTCCGCAAGAAAGAGAGAGGAAAAAAATAATCGACATTCGAAATATTTTATAAATAGATTTTAAAATATATATTTCCTTTATTTTTTTTTAATAGGAAAAGTGGAAATAAGGAAGAGGAGTTGGGTGAGAGAGCTGGCGGAGAGGGCAGCGGGAGCGGAGCCGCGGGGGGACGGGGATGGGAAGGGAAGGGATGGGAAGAAGGGGAAGGGAAGGGATGGGGAGGAAGGGGAAGGGATGGGGTCGGGAAGGGGAAGGAGAAGGGGACACGGGGACAGCTCGGCTCAGCCGCGGAAACTGCCCGGCTCCGGACCGTTTGTGGAATTTCATTTAAATCAATTTAATCCGACTGAATTCAATTGAATTTCTGTTTTTCTCTCCTTTTATTTTATTTTTTTCCCTCTCGACCTTTTCGCCGCCCCCGGGGCCGGGGGGGGGACGCGGCCCCTCCGGCCCTGCCCTGCGGCAGCCGCGGGTGCGGAGCGGGCGCTGCGGGATCCGCGGCCCCGGAGCGCGGCGCGGGGCCGGGATTTCGTTTCGTGCGGATCTCCCTCATTTCAGCATCTTCCGAGGGAGACCAGCGGGAAAGGCGGCCGGGCTGCGGCTGCTCCCCGCGGGATCCCCGGTGCCCGCAGCTCCCCCGGGCTCCCCGGCCGCAGCCGAGCATTGTCCGGCTCCGCTCTGGGGTGAATGCCCCTCTAGGGAATTTACAAACCCTTCACCTGATTTTGGGCTTTCCCCATCTCGCCCCGGTGGTTTTCAGCCCCGGCTCAGTGTCCAGGCGAGGCTCGGGTGCTCCGAAGGGAACCGCGGAGCTGCTACGCTAGGACCGACCAAGAACCCCAAATTTATCTTTAAATTTCTTTTTCCCCTCAGCTCCCAGGCCTGTCCCAGCTCCAGGAGAGCTCAAGCAGGATTTTTATCCCTTCGGGAATGAACCCGGAGCCGCAGAGCCGGGGTCTTGCTCGGGCTGGAGATGCCCCTGGCTGGAGAGGAAAACTTTATCCGCGGAATGCCCGGAGAGGGGAACCGGGATGGATCCTCCCCGCGGGATTCCGGCCGGGAACGGCTCCGGGAAGGGGAAAAATCCATTTTCCTTTCTAACGAAAGAGCCGCCGGCCGTGCGAGCGCAGCCGAGGGCCCGCAGGGGCCGGGCAGGAGCGGCTGCACCGCGATCGGGGGCAAAGGGGGGTCTGGAAAACCCAACCGGGGCGTCCTGCAAGGAGCAAACGAGAGAGGAGGAAAAGGAGAGGGAAAGAGGGACAGGACAGACACCGAACACCGGCGGCGGGATGGGAGTAAAGGGTCATTTATGGGGTGGCAGAGGGACAGCGGAGCCACTCTGTGTCCGTGTCCGTCCGCACCCCAGAATCAGAGCCCGCAGGTGCTGTCCCCGAGCAGAGCGGTGTCCCCGAGCAGAGCCGTGTCCCCGAGCCGGGCCGTGCCCCCTGAGCGGAGCGATGTCCCCAATGCCGAGCGGCGTCCCCGGAGCCCGGCGATGTCCCCGGAGCGGAGCGGTGTCCCCGGAGCGGAGCGGTGTCCCCGGAGCCAGGCGGTGTCCCCGGAGCGGAGCGGTGTCCCCGGAGCGGAGCGGTGTCCCCGAGCAGAGCCGTGTCCCCGGAGCGGAGCGGTGTCCCCGGAGCGGAGCGGTGTCCCCAGAGCCCGGCGATGTCCCTGAGCAAAGCGGTGTCCCCGGGCCGGCCCCGCAGCCGCTGTCCCCTCGTCGTTAATCGGTAACGCAGCGGCCCCGCCATCAAAAGGCACCGCGGGGAGCGCGGCCCCGGGCCCGGAGCGGGCACGGCTCGGCCCCACGTTAAAAGTTGACCAGACTTCAAAGCGCTGCAGCTTTTCCTCCTCTGCTCTGCCACCTGCTCCTCCCGCGGGCACCGCTCCTGCCCGGCCCCGTTCCTTCTCGCCGGCCATCCAGGGCAGCCCCGAGGGGCACAGGGGGAAATTTAGGGTTGGGAGGTTAACGAGGTCCTTTTCCTGCTTCCTCGGATTTAATTTAATTCTAATTTTTGTGTTTTCTTTAGTTCGGGAATGGTCTGGATTGGAATAAATTGTCCCTGAAGCCTCAGCTTCCAGCAGGTCATTGCTGTCACCTCCCTCAGGGCCCTTCAGTCAGGGGATTTTGGGAACTGGTGTGTGGAGGGATGGACGGAGGGATGGATGGATGGATGGATGGATCCATGGATGGATGATGGATGGATGGATGGATGGATGGATGGATGGATGGATGGATGGATGGATGATGGATGGATGGATGGATGGATGGATGGATGGATGGATGGATGGATGGATGCAGGGATGGATGGATGGATGGATGGATGATGGATGGATGATGGATGGATGATGGATGGATGGATGGATGGATGGATGGATGGATGGATGGATGATGGATGGATGGATGGATGGATGGATGGATCATGGATGGATGGATGGATGGATGGATGGATGGATGGATGGATGATGGATGGATGGATGGATGGATGGATGGATGGATGGATGGATGATGGATGGATGGATGGATGGATGGATGGATGGATGGATGGACGGGGATTGAGTGGAGGGATGGATGGACAGATGGATGGATGGATGGCAGAATCACAGAGTCAGACTATCCTGAGCTGAAAGGAATTTACAGAGATCATCCAGTCCAACTCCTGGCCCTGCGCAGCACCTCAACAATGCCACCCTGTCATGGATGGGTGGATGGATGGATGATGGATGGGGATTGAATGGAGGGATGGATGGACAGATGGATGGATGGATGATGGATGGATGGATGGATGGATGGATGGATGGATGATGGATGGACGGACGGATGGGGAATGGATGGATGGATGGATGGATGGATGGATGGATGGATGGATGGATGGATGGATGGACAGATGGATGGACAGATGGATGGATGGATGGATGGATGGATGGATGGATGGATGGATGATGGATGGATGGATGGATGGATGGATGGATGGATGGATGGATGATGGATGGATGGATGATGGATGGAAGGATGGATTGATGGATGGATGGATGGATGGATGGATGGATGGATGGATGGATGATGGATGGATGATGGATGGATGGATGGATGGATGGATGGATGGATGGATGGATGGAGTCTAGGAGAAGGAATCCATGCCAATTCTCCAGTTCCAGACTGGGAGAGCCCATTCCAGCAGGGAAAGAGGCTGCTGGGCTCTCACCCACCTCCACAGGCTCTCCTTGGCCTTTCCACGGGGCTGCATCCCCCTCCCCTCTCCAAACCTCCAAACCCTGCCCAGGCCTGCTGGGATCAGCTGGGACAGGCCCTGGGCACACTCAGGGGCGCCACATCCTGAGGGTCCTTGGAGGGTCCTGTGTCATGGGAGTGACCAGAGCTGTCCCTGTCCTGTGTCACTGTGTCACGGGAGTGACCAGAGCTGTCCCTGTCCTGTGTCACTGTGTCACAGGAGTGACCAGAGCTGTCCCTGTGGCCCTGGTGGCTGCAGGGAACAGGAATGCTGGGCCTGCAAAGCAAACAGGATCTGGCAGCCAGGCCCTGGTAGAAGTTGAACATCCAGCTCCTGGTGGGATCATCTCCAGCCTGGGAGCACCTCCAGGGGATTGGGAGGAGCCCATGATCCCGAGAAAGCCTTTCCAGGAGCTGGGACATCCCAGCCCTTGGTGGCCTGGGCTGTCCCTGGGACAGGGACAGCTTGGGTCACTCCTGTGACACAGGACAGGGACTGCTCTGGTCACCTCTCCCAGCAGTGACACAGCACATGGATTTTGGGAAACCCATCCACACTCCATGGGTGCAAAGTGCTGTGTGTGGCACTGCCATGTCCTGTGTCACTGCCATCCCCTGTGTCACTGCCATGCCCTGTGTCACTGCCACGTCCCTGTGTCACTGCTATGCCCTGTGTCACTGCCATCTCTGTGTCACTGCCATGTCTGTGTGTCACTGCCATGTCCCCGTGTCACTGCCATGGTCCTGTATCACTGCCATGGCCCTGTGTCACTGCCATGTCTGTGTGTCACTGCCATGGCCCTGTGGCACTGCCATGTCTGTGTCACTGCTATCCCCTGTGTCACTGCCATGTCTGTGTGTCACTGTCATGTCCCTGTGTAACAGCCATGTCCCTGTGTCACTGCCATGTCCCTGTGGCACTGCCATGTCCCTGTATCATTGCAATGCCCCTGTGTCACTGCCATGTCTGTGTGTCACTGCCATGGCCCTGTGGCACTGCCATGTCCCTGTGACACTGCCCTGTGTCACTGCCGTGTCCCTGTGTCACTGCCATGTCCCTGTGTCACTGCCATGGCCCTGTGTCACTGCCATGCCCTGTGTCACTGCCATCCCCTGTGTCACTGCTATGCCCTGTGTCACTGCCCTGTCCCTGTGTCACTGCCCTGTCCCTGTGTCACTGCTATGCCCTGTGTCACTGCCATCTCTGTGTCACTGCCCTGTGTCACTGTCATGCCCTGTGTCACTGCCCTGTATCACTGCCCTGTCCCTGTGTCACTGCCATGTCCCTGTGTCACTGCCATCCCCTGTGTGTCACTGCCATGCCCTGTGTCACTGCCATGCCCTGTGTCACTGCCATCCCGTGTGTCACTGTCCTGCCCTGTGTCACTGCCATCCCCTGTGTGTCACTGCCATGCCCTGTGTCACTGCTGTGCCCCGTGTCATTGCAATGCCTCTGTGTCACTGCCATGCCCTGTGTCACTGCTGTGCCCCGTGTCATTGCAATGCCTCTGTGTCACTGCCATGCCCTGTGTCACTGCCATGTCCCTGTATCATTGCAATGCCCCTGTGTCACTGTCATCCCCTGTGTGTCACTGCCATGCCCTGTATCACTGCAATGTCCTATGTCACTGCCATGCCCCGTGGCACTGCCATGCCCTGTGTGACTGGCATAGCCCTTGTGTCACTGCCATGTCCCTTTGTCACTGCTGTGCCCTGTGTCACTGCCATGTCCCTGTGTCACTGCTGTGCCCTGTGTCACTGCCACGTCCCTGTGTCACTGCCATCTCTGTCACTGCCATGTCCCTGTGACACTGCCCTGTGTCACTGCCATGCCCTGTGTCACTGCTATGCCCTGTGTCACTGCCATCTCTGTGTCACTGCTCTGTGTCACTGCCATGTCCCTGTGACACTGCCCTGTGTCACTGCCCTGTCCCTGTGTCACTGCAATGTCCCTGTGTCACTGCCATGTCCCTGTATCACTGCAATGTCCCTGTGTCACTGTTATCCCCTGTGTCACTGCCATGTCCCTGTGTTACTGCCATGTCCCTGTATCACTGCAATGTCCCTGTGTCACTGCCATCCCCTGTGTGTCACTGCTGTGCCCTGTATCACTGCCCTGTCCTGTGTCACTGCCATGCCCTGTGGCACTGGCATAGCCCTTGTGTCACTGCCATGTCCCTGTGTCACTGCTGTGCCCTGTGTCATTGCAATGCCCCTGTGTCACTGCCATGTCCCTGTGTCACTGCCATGCCCTGTGTCACTGCCATGTCCCTGTGTCATTGCAATGCCCCTGTGTCACTGCTATCCCCTGTGTGTCACTGCCATGCCCTGAATCACTGCAATGTCCTATGTCACTGCCATGCCCCGTGGCACTGCCATGCCCTGTGTGACTGGCATAGCCCTTTTGTCACTGCCATGTCCCTGTGTCACTGCTGTGCCCTGTGTCACTGCCATGTTCCTGTGTCTCTGCCATGCCCTGTGTCACTGCCATGCCCTCAGCACCATCCCCTGCCAGCCTGCAGGGCCAGGAACCCTCGGGGACAGGAGCTGTGGGACCCCAGGAGAGTCCCCAAAACCCCCGGGGGCCCTGGCAGTGCCAGTCAGGGCAGTTCAGTAGAACCAGCCGCCCTCCCATGCCCAAAATCCCATCGGATGGCACCGGGACACTGCTCCAAATGTCACTCCTGACACCAGCCTTCCTGCAGAGCCAAACCACAGCTGGGAGTTTTCCTGCTTTCCCACTCTGTTGGGAATTTTCCTGCTTTCCCACATGGAGCATTCCCCTGCTGGAAGCACCTGGGCACCTCCTCTGGGAACACCGGTGCTGCTTTTCCAGGAAAACCCACCCAGAAATGGCTCAGCCTGTCTCTCCCAGCCCTGGGGACACCTCAGGGTGGGGGGTTAAAGCCAATCCTACCCCCATGCAGGAGGAAATGAGTTTTTCCAGGGGGTTCTGCTGGATCCTGGAGGATTCCTGTGGTCTCCCCCACCCCCAAAGCCCGCAGATTCCTCTCCCTCCTCCCTCGGGGAGTGGTCGGAGGGGGCCCCTGGCTGAGTCATTTATTTATTTTGCCGGTGCCATATGAAAGGCAGCCCCGGGTGTTTCCATACCAGGCGGATAGGTGCTTCCAACACTGACATTCTCCAGGAGAAAAATAGGCAGGAAAGCTCCTGGCGCAGCAGTTTTATTGTGTTAATAAGTTTGGCGTCTATAAGCACCATATGTAAATGACTGCTATAGTGCCTTGCTGCCATTTAACATTATGTTGGGGAGGTGAGCTGGAGCCAAGTCTGCAGCTTTTCCATTAATACACCACGAGCTGCCAATTCCCAAGGGGCTTTTTTCCCTCTTTTTATATATTTTTTTTCTCTTTTTTTCAAAAATGGGAAAGAGCCCGGCGCCAAAATGCTGCCTCGGACCCTTCAGTTGGGTGGGAAATGGGTAAATATTGTGTTCATTCAGGCCTGGAGGCAGCTCCAGAGCTTGGAGCTGTGCTGGGAAATTCCCTGTGCTGAGCGTGCCCATCCTGGGAGAGGGGCTGAGGGGTGGGCAGAGTGGGGCTGGGTTTTGGGGCTCATCACATCATTTTTGGGGGTTTATCCCATTGTGTTTGGGGGTTTATCCCACCGTGTTTTGGGGTTTATCCCACTGTGTTTGTGGGTCTATCCCACTGTGTTTGTGGGTTTATGCCATCATTTTTTGTGGGTTTATCCCACTGTGTTTGTGGGTTTAACCCACTGTGTTTGTGGGTTTATCCCACTGTGTTTGTGGCTTTATCCCATCATTTTTTGTGGGTTTATCCCACTGTGTTTGTAGGTTTATCCCACTGTGTTTGTGACTTTATCCCACTGTATTTGTGGGTTTATCCCACTGTGTTTGTGGCTTTATCCCATCATTTTTTGTGGGTCTATCCCACTGTGTTTGTGGCTTTATCCCACTGTGTTTGTGGGTTTATCCCACTGTGTTTGTGGCTTTATCCCATCATTTTTTGTGGGTTTATCCCACTGTGTTTGTAGGTTTATCCCACTGTGTTTGTGACTTTATCCCACTGTATTTGTGGGTTTATCCCACTGTGTTTGTGGCTTTATCCCATCATTTTTTGTGGGTCTATCCCACTGTGTTTGTGGCTTTATCCCACTGTGTTTGTGGGTCTATCCCACTGTGTTTGTGGGTTTATCCCATCATTTTTGTGGGTTTATCCCACTGTGTTTGTGGGTCTATCCCACCGTGTTTAGGGGTTTAACCCACTATGTTTGGGGCTTTATGCCACTGTGTTTGTGGGTCTATCCCTGCTCCCCCTTCCCTGACAATGAGGGGAAAAAAGAAAAAAAAACCAAGGGGGAAAAACAGAAATGTGAAGCTCTGTGAGTTTGTTCCTCGTGCGAGGGATTTGCAGGGAGTTTGTGCTGAATCGATGGCTCCGTGCAGTCATATGGATGGCAGGCTCCCAGCCATTATTAGTGTAAACAGATTTGTGAGCAGTATATTTAGCTGTTCCATATTGCTTTTAGGAAATGTGCACATTTCCATGGCACACACTTGCAGAGGGCCATACCCTGCCACGGCTCTGCAGGTGGGCACGGAGCCTCCCGAGCCCCCCAGGCTCCCCCAAACTCTGCCCCATGAGCTGCTCAGAGGGGTTTGTGTGCCCTGCTGCTGGCTGTCCCACCTGTGTGTCACCTGGAGGGGACACCCTGGCCTGGCCACACTGCTCCCTGAGGTGGCAGAGCCAGGGTGCAGCTCCTGCAGGGAGTGGTGGCAGCAGCAGAGCTCCTGGGGGTGCCCAGCGTAGGTTTGGGGCTCCAGGGCACCCAGCCCTGCCCAGAGCCCTGCAGAGGGGTGAGCTGGGGCATCCTCAGGGGCACTGCCAGGGTGAGGAGGCACCCAGGGGGTGCTCTGAGAAATGGGTGAGACTGACACCCAGAGATTGCATCAAGATCCAGGGGACACAGCCACCCAGGGAACACTCTGGGAAACGGGTGACAGACACCCAGGGAATGCTCTGGGAAACAGGTGACACAGACAGCCAGGGATTGCGTCAGGATCCAGGGGACAAAAACATCCAGGGAATGCTCTGGAATCCAGATGACACAGACACCCGGGGATTGTGCCGTGATCCAGGTGACACAGACATCCAGGGAACGTTCTGAGATCCAGGGGACACAGACACCCAGGGAATGCTCTGGGACACAGGTGACACAGACATTCAGGGATTGTGTCAGGATCCACGTGACACAGCCACCTGTGGAACACTCTGAGATCCAGGTGGCACAGCAACTAGAGATTGTGCCAGGATCCCGGTGGCACAGCCAGCCAAGGAACGCTCTGGGAAACAGGTGACACAGACACCCAGAGGCCACGCTGGAATCCAGGTGACACAGACACCCAGGGATTGTGTCAGGATCCAGGGGACAAAGACATCCAGGGAACAGGCTGGGACACAGGTGACACAGCCACCCACAGGCCACGGCAGGGTGCAGGTGACCCGGGAGTCCTGCAGGATGGATCCTGTCCCCAAATCCTTCCACAATCCCTGTTTCCCATGGGAGCCAGCAGGACCAGCCCCTTGCAGCCCCCAAACCCGCCATGGGCACGGGACAGCGGGAATGTGGCACAGTCTCTGTGCCAGGCAGGGGGCACCGAGCGGCCCGAGGGGCTTTGCTGCTCTGCCTTCCCCTTGCTGCTCTCCCCTTGATGGTCTTTTTTTCCCTTTGCTGCTCTCCCCTTGCACTTCTCCCTTTCCTGCTTTCCCTTTCCTGCTTTCCCTTTGCTGCTCTCCCTTTGCTGCTCTCCCCTTGCACTTCTCCCTTTCCTGCTCTCTCTCCACTGCTCTCCCTTTGCCTCTCTCCTCTTGCAATTTTCCCTTTGCTGCTCTCCCCTTGCACTTCTCCCTTTCCTGCTTTCCCTTTCCTGCTTTCCCTTTGCTGCTCTCCCTTTGCTGCTCTCCCCTTGCACTTCTCCCTTTCCTGCTCTCCCTTTGACTCTCTCCCCTTGCAATTTCCCCTTGCCGGTTTTTTCCCCCTTGCTGCTCTCCCTTTACTGTTTTTTATTTTCCCCTGCAATTTTCCCCTTGCGGTTTTCCCTTTCCTGTTGTCCCCTTGCAGTTTCCCTTCTCTGCTTTCCCTCTGCTGCTCTCCCTCTCCGTCCCTTGTCCCGCAATAGCGGCTGGCCCGGCAGGCACGGCAGAGCCTGGCACGGCCCGGGAGAGGCTGGCACGGCAGAGCCTGGCACGGCAGGCCAGCAGAGCCTTACCCAGCCCGGCAGAGGCTGTCCCAGCCCAGCTACCATGGCTACCCATCCCCGGCGGAGGCATCCGGGCTCGGGGGGAGCCGCCGGCCCCTTTCATGCCGCAGAAAGCCGCGACATCAGCGCTCTCTTGTTGGATGTCACCGTCTCCCTCCCAGCGGCGTGAAAAATCAATTAGGAAGAATTAGCGACGTGTCACCGGGGCTCGGGAGGGGACAATCGCGGGGCCCGTCCTGCGCACCGAGACGCGGCTCTGTGTCACCGCTCTGTGTCACCGCTCTGTGTCACCGCTGTCCCCAGCGCCCTGGCACAGCTCCAGCCGCCAAGGCGGGATGCCCAGGCACCCAAATCCTTTGGGATGCGATTCCGAGGGAGCGGGGTCGCTCCAGCACTCCCCGCCTCGCTTTCTCCATCCTTGTGAGGGTTTTGGCAGCACCGCGGCCCCAAAGCCGCAGCATCCCCGGCTGGAGGTGCCGTTCCCGCGGCTCCAGGCTGGAACGGCTCTCTGGGAATGTGACTCGCACCGTGTCGCCTCTTTTCCCTCCTCTTCCCATGTGCGTGTGTATATATATAAACCAGAAAAGGAAAAAAAATTCCCAAACTCTGATTAAAATCCCTTTTTTTATTCACCTGCCCATCTTTCCTGTCTGCATCTCCCCTTCTATCCAAACTCATAATTAATCGCTCAAGGCAAAAGTAATGAATGTTAATTGGCCATCTGTACAAAGACTAATTAAAATCTACCATGCTGGGGATTAAAACATACCTATAGCAACTGCCTGAATTGAGAATGAGACAGAGGAGAGATTGAGAAAACAGCTGAAAGGCTTGTGCAAAACGCAATCTCGCTTAGGTGTGAGATGAGTTGCAGCTCCGAGATCTGAGATGCTTTATTATTAAATTAAAAAAAAAAAAAAAAACCAACAAACCACAACCAAAAAACGGGGAGGGGGGGAGGGTGGGGAAGAAACTTCTGAGCTGGGAGCTGGTTTAATGGGAAGAAAGGCCGCGGGGGATTTCAAAGGAGGAGCAACCCCAACATTTCGCGTCGGGTTTGGAAGAGGATAAAAACTGCCCGCTCCCCTCCCCGCCCGCAGGAAATATTCGGTGGCGTTTGCAGCTTTTTGAGGGTTTGCGGCTGTGATTAAAGGGAGTGGGGAGAGCAGCATCGCATGGATTTGGGGTGAGGGATGGAGCAGGCGATGGGGCACTGCCGGGGCTGTGCCCGCTCTGCCCTTGGCCACCCCATCCCCTCTTTGTCCCAAACCCGCGGCTTTTCAGCGGCCGCCCCTTTGTTGGAGCCTTTGGGAGTTGGGGGAATGTTCCCAAACGAAGAAACGGCAATGACGGCTCCCAGAGCTGCTCTTCCTCCTCTTCCTCCTCCTCCCCCTCGGGGCTGCAGCCTCACGAACCCCCCGGTCCCTCCCCGTGCTGCTGCCGAGCCCGCTCCGTCCCACCTGGCCCAGTGTCCCCTCCGGCGCTGGTGACACCGCTGGGGTGGCAGGAGGAGCGCAGGGCTCCCGGGGGATGCTGAGGGGTGACAGGGAGGCTGGACCCTCACTCCGAACAGGCTCAGGGATGTGCAAAACTCCATTTTTTAAGCTCCAAAAATCAGAACCAAGCGCTGGGGCTGTTTGTGCTGGAAGTCACCGAGCTGCGGCTCCACCGCCTCGTGTCCCCGAGCAGCTGCAGGCCAGGGACGTCCCTGCATGTCCCAAACAGCCCCTTTTGAAGCCCGGATCACATTCCGGGGGTGCCGGGCAGCGCCCCCATCCCCGGGGGGGTTTTTGGGGCGGGCGGCGGGGGCAGCCCGGGCAGCGCCCCCGGGAGCGGCGGGGCTGTGCCGCCGTGCCGGGAGCTCGGGGCTCTGCTCTTGTTTTCTCAGATTCCGCTGTGTTTACTCCCAACACGAGTGACCGCCGTGGCCCCATTACGGCGGCACTGACAGCTCGGCTGACAAGTGCGCTCGCGGCAGGAATGTGAATGCGGCTCCCGGCCCCGCTCCGCGCCCAACCGCGCACGGCCCCGAGCGGGGACCGCGGAGAGACCGGGAGAGGGGACCGGGGAGGGATACGGGGAGAGGGAACCGGGGAGGGATACGGGGAGAGGGGACCGGGGAAGGACACGGGGAGAGAGGGACACGGGGAGGGACACGGGGAGAGAGGGACACGGGGAGCGGGGACAGGGAGTGACGCGGGGAGAGAGGGACACGGGGAGAGGGGACCAGGGAGGGACACCGGGAGGGACACGGGGAGAGAGGGACACGGGGGGGGGACACGGGGAGAGGGACACGGGGAGCGAGCCCCGGGGAGCCACAAGGGCAGCGGGTACCGGGAGGGACACGGCCCGCCCGAGCGGCCCCGGGGAGAGACACGGAGACAGAGGGACACGGGAAGGGACACGGGGAGAGAGGGATCGGGGAGGGACATGGAGAGAGAGGGACACGAGGAGCAGGGAGCGGGAAGCCATACGGGGAGCGGGTACTGGGGAGGGACACAGGGAGCGAGCCCCGGGGAGGGACACGGCCCGCCCGAGCGGCCCCGGGGAGAGAGGGACACGGGGAGAGAGGGACAAGGGGAGAGAGGGACACGGGGAGCGATCCCCGGGGAACCACAAGGACTGCGGGTCCCGGGCGGCGACACAGGCTGCGTGTCCCCGGGAGGGACACGGGGAGAGAGCCCAGGGAAGGGACACTGGCTGCGGGCCCCGGGGAGAGACACGGTCTGCCCGACATGGGGAGGGACACCGGGAGGGACACGGGCTGCGAGACCCGGGGAGAGACACGGGCCGTGGGTACCAGGGAGCCACACGGGCTGCGAGCCCCGGGGAAGGACACAGAGAGGGACACGGGCTGCGAGCCCAGGGAGGGACAGGAGTTGCGAGCCCTGGTGAGGGACACGGGCTGCGAGCCCCAGGGCATCCCACTCGGGGTGGGAGCAGCGAGGGGGGATCACCCTTCCTGCCTGAACTTGGAGCTGGGGTCTTCCAAAAGCATGGGAAGGACAGGGATTCACTGGGATTACCAGCACAGGAGGGATGGACACGGTTTTCTTGCTCTTTCTGTCTGAACTCAGAGCTGGGATCTTCCTGAGCCTGCCTGGACCCCAACAGGTTGGTAATGCTGGGAATTCTCTGGGATTATCCCATGCTCAGGAAGGTTTTGAGGGCAGGTGGAGGATGAGGAGTGCAGGTGTGCTGGTTGTGCCCCTGCTCATCTGGTGTTGGATGAAGGTTTTTATTTTATTTAGAGATGGGGTAATTGAGAGGTGTTTTAAAAACTGCTGCCCAGGACAGGGGGTTGGGGCTGGAGGAGCTTTAAGGTCCATTCCAACCCAAACCATTCTGGCATTCCAGGATTCAGGGAAGGAGGCTTGAAAGGCACCAGGCTGAGCAAGACAGAGTCTGGCTTTGGGTGGTGTACAGAAAAACCAAGGGAAAACCAATTTCTGCAGCTTTTCCCACTGGGATGGGGGAGGCTGCTGGTCTGCAGGGCCCACTCCAACCTCTGGTGGGATTGGTAGGTCCAGACCAGCTCCAGGAGCGATGCCAAGGTCAGGATCCATCCCTAGGCCCAGTTTGGATCCAGCCCTAGGCCCAGCTTGGATCCATCCTTAGGCCCAGCTTGGATCCATCCCTAGGCCCAGTTCAGATCCAGCCCTATTCCAACCTAAGATCCAACCCTAATTCCACCTTAGATCCAGCCCTAGGCCCAGTTTAGATCCAGCCCTACTCCCAGTTTTGATCCATCCCTAGTCCCACCTTAGATCCATCCCTAGGCCCAGTTTGGATCCATCCCTAGGCCCAGCTCAGCTCCAGCCCTAATCCCAGTTTGGACCCCGCCTTAGTCCCAGCTCAGCCCCAGCCCTAATCCCACTTTAGATCCATCCCTAGTCCCAGTTTGGATCCAGCCCTAGGCTCAGTTTGGATCCACCCCTAGTCCCAACTTGGATCCAGCCCTAGGCCCAGCTCCAGCCCAGCCCAGCTCAGCTGCTGTGCCTGCCCAGCTCAAGGTGGTTTAATTAATCACAGATCGTTTCTGCAGTGCCTCCTCATTAACCTCCACAGCAAACTAATTAATTACTCATTAAGGCGGGGGAGCTCCGTGGGCCAGGACAGCTCAGCCCAGAGCTCTGCTCAGCTCAGGCCTGGGTTAATCTGTGAGCTCCTCGCTGGCCTCGTTACCCATTAATGGGGCCCTGACCCATCAAAGGGATGGGGGGACCTCAAGGATCATCTTGTTCCATGGGCAGGGACACTTCCCATTGTCCCAGGTGGAGGAAGAATTCCATATTCCAAATAGGAATCCTGGAATGTCCCAATGGGAAGAATTCCATGTTCCAAATAGGAATCCTGGAATATCACAATGGAAAGAATTCCATATTCCACACAGGAATCCTGGAATGTCCCAATGGGAAGAATTACATATTCCACATGAGAATGTCCCAATCAGAAGAGTTCCATCGAGGAATCCTGGAATGCCCTGATGGGAAGGAAGCCACAGGATCTGGGATGCAGCTTCCAGCCCTGAAGGGAAAATTCCTCCCCAGCATCCCTGGAGCTCCAGCAGCCTCAGGATTCCCTGGATTCCTGGGAACCCAGCAGGGAGCTGCTCCTGTGCCATGGACCAGGAGAGTCATTCCAGGGAATTAGCACAGCCAGGGAACAGCAGGAGGTGCTGGAAGCCCAGAAACCCCCCAGAGAGAGGCAGTGGGGAGAGAAGAGCCTGAGAGAATCCATGGAATGGGTTGGGTTGGGAAGGACCCTAAATCCCATTCCCATTCCTTCCCATCCATGGGCAGGAGGATGATTCCATGATCCCAGGTGGATCCAACCCCAATGTCCAACCTGGCCTTAGGCATTCCCAGGGATCCAGGGGCAGCCACAGCAAATCTGGGAATTCCAGCACAGCCAGCAATTCCTTGCCAAGATCCCAGCCCAGTCTCCCCTTTCCCAGTGGGAGCCATTCCCTGGATCCTGTCCCTCTGTCCCTTGTCCCCAGTCCCTCTGCAGCTCTCCTGGAGCCCCTGCAGGCCCTGCCAGGGGCTCTGAGCTCTGCCTGGAGCCTTCCCTTCTCCAGGGGAACATTCCCAGCCCTGCCAGCCTGGCTCCAGAGCAGAGGGGCTCCAGCCCTGCAGCAGCTCCGGGGCCTCCTCTGGGCTCTCTGCAGCAGCTCCACGTCCTCCTGCTGTTGGCCCCAGGGCTGGGGCAGCTCTGCAGGTGGGCTCTCACCTGAGGGAGGGCACAGGGACACAATTCCCACCTTGTCTTTACCTGAGGGAGGGCACAGGGACACAATTCCCACCTTGTCTTTGGCATCAGGCCAGGGCTGGGGCAGCTCTGCAGGTGTGGCCTCACCTGAGGGCAGAACCCCCCTACCCCCCCCCCCCCCCCCCGTGCTGGAGCTGCTTCTGAGGCCACCAAAGCCAGGGGACGGCGAGGAGGGGACATGGCTGGAAATGGGTCACAGGGTTGAGAGTGAGGACGGACAGAGGGACAGGAGGGGAACAGGCAGGGGCTCCAGCCCACAGGAGGAGCCTCTGTGAGGACCCAGCTCAGCAGGAAGGGGTTTGTTGTTCTAACACTCTCAGGTTCACTCCTGCCCATGCCAGCACAGCTCCAGGACATCCCAAACAGCTCCTGACTTGTGCCTTTGGATGCAGAACGTGTCTCCAGGGGCATCCTGCACAGTGGGGGTCCCTATGTGGGCACCTCCAGCCCTTTCCCCCCCTTCACCCTGATTTTTAAAGATTTCCAAAGCCTTCTGATGTCTGCATTCTTGTAACAAACTTTCACACACACTTTCTGTAAATAACTCCTTGTTTTGCGTTCTTTTATAGAGGAGGAAAAATCTGGTGGGCCGTTGGTTTGTCCAGTGTCATTGGAGAGGCGGCACTGTCACCCTCTGATCCACTGCCACTTTTAGAAATCTATAAATGCTGGAATCAGAAAATAAACTTTCCTTTTTCCACCTTGGTGTGGGCACTCATGTTGTTTTGGGTCCTTTAGTGCCATCCCCTGGCGGGAGCAGCTCCTGGGTCCCACAGTGCCATCCTGCACTAAAGGACTAAGTTGGGCCTAGGGATGGATCCAAGCTGAGCCTAGGGATGGGTCAAGGCTGGGATTAGGGATGGATCCAAACTGGGGCTAGGGCTGGATTCAAGATGGGATTAGGGATGAATCCAAACTGGGCCTAGAGCTGGATCCAAACTGGGCCTAGGGATGGATCCAAACTGGGACTAGAGATGGATCCAAGCTGGGCCTAGGGCTGGATCCCAACTGGGCCTACGGCTGGATCCAAGCTGGGCCTAGGGCTGGATCCAAACTGGGCCTAGGGATGGATCCTGACCTTGGCATCGCTCCTGGAGCTGGTCTGGACCTACCAATCCCACCAGAGGTTGGAGTGGGCCCTGCAGACCAGCAGCCTCCCCCATCCCAGTGGGAAAAGCTGCAGAAATTGGTTTCCCTTTGGTTTTTCCGTACACCACCCAAAGCCAGACTCTGTCTTGCTCAGCCTGGTGCCTTTCAAGCCTCCTTCCCTGAATCCTGGAATGCCAGAATGGTTTGGGTTGGAATGGACCTTAAAGCTCCTCCAGCCCCAACTCCCTGCCCTGGGCAGCAGTTTTTAAAACTCCTCTCAATTACTCCCACAGTGCCGTTCCCTGGCAGGGCAGCAGCTCCTGGGTCCTTTAGCGCTATCCCTCCCCTGAACCTTTGGCCCTGGGCACGAAGGGACTGGCAAAGCCAAGCTCAGGGCTGGCAAAGCCAAGCTCAGCATTTCTGGGCTCAGGGAAAGGGAGGTGTCCTCTCCTCCATGCTGGGAAAGCTCTCAGGAGGGGCACAGGAGCTCCTGCTGAACTAGGGCAGCTGCCCGGCTTTGGGAGGGGTCAGGGGTGAGCTGGGTTTCATTTTGGGGGGATTTAGGGGCTTTTGGTGCTGCCCTGCTCACAACAAAACCCAGCCCCGGCTTTGGCTCCTGCCTGAGATGGCTCAGCCCAGCCCAGCACGGGCACAAAGGGCACAGTGTGTCCCCAGCACGGGGAGGGGGCTCAGGGGGGTCACCCCAAAGCACAGAGCCCTGCCCTCCTGCCCCAAACTGCTCCTGAGGCCAGCACGGGGCTCTCTGCAGCATTTTTTAGGGATTTCAGCCCAGGATGCACCTGCACAGCTCCTGCTGCAGCTTTATCTCCCTGCTCAGGGAGAAAGAAAAGGGGGGAAAGAAGGAAAAGGGATGAAATGCCCTGCACAGGGTTTTGCTGCAGGAGGCAGGGTGGGAAACTGTGGAATTTGGGGGGGAATCAGAACTACCTGTGGGACACCCCAGGGCTGGAGGGGTTTTTGGGCTGGAAAGCTGCACTTGATTCCCAGCAGGAATTTCTCTCTCCAAGGCCTTTTAGGGATAAACTGTCCAGGTAAGAAATGACACCTGAATTAATTTTACTTTTAACCCCATGGCCTGCAATGGGGACTTTTTTATCCAATGACACAAAAACACCCAAACCCATGGAGGAGAAGGAGAAGAGAAGGAGAAGGAGAAAAGGAGAAGGAGAAGGAGAATGAGAAAAGGAGAAGGAGAAAAGGAAAAGGAGAAGGAGAAGGAGAAAAGGAGAAGGAGATGTAGGAGAGGGTGGCTCATTTTGGGCTCACTCCGTGCAGGGTTCACCCCTAGCCCAGGGAACATCGCTGCCCAAACCCCGTGGCTCCCCAGGGATCCATGGGGACACACCTGCCCAGGTGAGCTGTGGGAATTAGGAGAGCTCTGGGGAGTTCCAAACTCCTTTATTTTTAACGCCCTTCTGTATTTCCCCTCCTCGAGCCTCTGGCAAAGCCCCCGGAGCCGGGACACGGATCCCTAATTACAAAATGATGCCAAAGGATGGGTGTGGAGGCCGGAGGAGGCAGGAACCCCGCTCCATGCCCTCCCCACACCGCGCTGCTTTTCCAGAGGCATTCCCGGGCTCCCAGCTCCAGCCGGGCTCTGTTCCCCGGTCTCGGGACGCCCTCAGCTGGTGACAGAAATTCCGGGAAAGGGAAATAAAAGTTACAGTGGCATTTTGTCTTCTCATCCCGCAGCACCCACCGGGCACGGGCTGGTTCCCCGGGAACTCCAGAACCCAGGGAGTGCTGGCACCCAGAGAACCCTGGCATCCGCAGTGATGCTGGCACCCAGGGGGTGCTGGTACCCAAAAATGCTGGTACCCAGGGGATTTTGATACCCAAATATGCTGGCACCCAGGGGATTTGGGTACCCAGGGGATTCTGCTACCCAGAGGATTTGGCACCCAGGGGATGCTGGCACCCAGAGGATTTTGGCACCCAGGGGATTTTGGTAGCCAGGGGATTTTGGTACCCAGGGGATGCTGGCACCCAGGGTATTTTGGTACCCAGGGGATGCTGGCACCCAAGGGATGCTGGCACCCAGGAGATTTTGGTACCCAAAGGTGCTGGTCCATGGGGGATGTTGGTACCTGGAGGATTGATACCCAGAGAATGATGATGTCCAGGGGATGCTGGCACCTGGGAGTGCTGGTACCTGGTGGGTGTTGACATCCAGGTGATATTTGTACACAGGAGATGCTGGTACCCAGGTGTGTAGTCTGAATTTCTTTTTCCAAGGTCGGGATTAAATGTGTAGATGGAATTTCTTGTTGGGACTCAGATGTTTTTTTTCCAAGGTCGGGATTAAAGGTGTAGATGGAATTTCTTGTTGGGACTCAGATGTTTGTTAGTTCTTATCTCTGTCACAGTCTCACAAACCCTGAGTTCTGCAGCACTTCACTCTCACAAGCCAAAAATGGAGCCTCATCTCTCTATCTCCAAGGCTTTTTAATGATAAACTGTCCAATGAAGAAATGACACCTGAATTATTTTTACTTTTAACCCAATAACCAACTACCTGTGCCCTGCAATGGGGACTTTTTATCCAATGACACAAAAACACCCAAACCCGAGGAGGAGGAGGAGGAGGAGGAGGAGGAGGAGGAGGAGAAGGAAAAGGAGAAGGAGAAGGAGAAGGAGAAGGAGCAGCCTCCACCCCAAACCCTCCATTTTGCTCCATATACATCACTACATTCCAAACGTTTAAACTCTGATTTTCCCACCCTGTGATATCGCACACTTCTGTTCAAACTCCACACCCACAATCCCAGTTCCACCGTTCCATTCTGGAAGATTCTCTGCAGCCTCAGGCCAATGCAATATTCTCCTGGGGATCAGAGCCTGTCAGCACAGAAAGTCTGGAATTCTCAGCAATTCCCAGGATTTCAGCTCCCAGGGGATGCTGACACCCAGGAACAGCGACACCCAGGGGACATTGGGACCTGTTGAATGGTCCCTGAAAATGACCCAGGCCAGCACAGAGGACATGGACCTGTCCCTGCAGGGTCAGAGGAGACCCTGGAGCTGCTCTGGAGCCAGGCTGGGAGAGCTGGGAATGTTCCCCTGGAGAAGGGAAAAATCCAGGGAATCCTCAGAGTCCCTGCAGGGGCTCCAGGAGGGCTGGAGAGGGACTGGGGACAAGGCCTGCAGGGACAGGAGCCAGGGAATGGCTCCCACTGGGAAAGGGGAGATTGGGCTGGGATCTTGGCAAGGAATTGCTGGCTGGGAGGGTGGGCAGGGGCTGGGCTGGAATTCCCAGATTTGCTGTGGCTGCCCCTGGATCCCTGGCAGTGCCCAAGGCCAGGTTGGACATTGGGGCTTGGATCCACCTGGGACAGTGGGAGGCGTCCCTGCCATGGATGGGGTGGGATGGGACAAGATTTAAGGTCCCTTCCAACCCAAACCATTCCAGGATTCTGGAGCCCCTCTGCTCTGGAGCCAGGCTGGCAGAGCTGGGAATGTTCCCCTGGAGAAGGAAAGGCTCCAGGCAGAGCTCAGAGCCCCTGACAGGCCTGGAGGGGCTCCAGAAGAGCTGGAGAGGGACTGGGGACAAGGGACAGAGGGACAGAGCACAGAGAACACCCAGAGGACAGGAAAATTGGGATCTTGGGAAGCTCTGAGGTTCTTTTATGCAGAGAGCCAGATCCCAAAATATCCCTGCCCAAAAGGGGATGGGGAAAGCCCCCAGGGATGCAGGTGAGGAGAGGGGGGACATTTCAGCACGAGCCAGCCCAGGGAGGCTTCCCAGCCCCATAAACCCAGCAGGAATCAAATCCCAACATTCCCAGTGCCAGGGTGGGGATCTCAGAGGGATTTTTGCTAATGAAAGTCCTAGGCAGGAAGGAAAGCTGAAAGCAGACAGCAGGGCTGGCTGGGGAGGAGGGATTTAGGAGCTTGGCAGGATTAAATGAACACAGAATTAATGAAAAGGCTCGGAGAGGGGAGGCCAGGACTCCAGGAGGGAATTCTGGTGCTTGCTGGGTGAAACCAGGGCTTAACCCAGGATCCTCCTCCCACCCTGGCAGGAATTCACCCACCCTGCTAGACACAGCAGAAACCCCAGAGCAGACAGGCCTCAGGATTTGAATGATTTTAGAATTTTAATGATTGGAGAGCCAGGGGGGGCAAAATCTGAGCTGCAGGGTTGGGGTGGAGGGGGCACAGAGGGGCATTTCCAGGGCATATTTCAGGACTTCAAAACAACTCTTCTGCATCAGCTTTCCAGAGGAAAAGTCTCTGTGTGTCTGTGCCTGCTGCAATCTGAAGGAAAAGTGACAAAAAACCCCCACAAATAATTAAAAGGAAGGGGCTGAAGCCCCAGAGCAAGGCTTGGACCCAAACCCTGCACAGGCAGCAGGGCAGGAACTCAGGGCTGTGCCTTTGCTGCGAGCTCTGCTCAGTTTCTGTGAACTGGTGACCTCAGCCAAAATTCCCAATTCCTCCAAGGCTGCTCCCTCTCCTGGCGGTCACTGGTGTTTGTGGGAAAAGCACCGGGAGAGGCTTTGCTGCTCCTTGCCCAGTGTGTGAGAGTCTGTTTGAATTTTCCCTCATCTGCCTCACGGTCATCATTGGGGGACCACTGAAGAGAAGACCCCCCTGTCTAAAATCTCTGGCTCTGAAGGAGAAAGTTACACACGCCAAAGGCCCTGAGACCGGAGAGCTCAGTGTTAAGCTTTTGTTTTCACAGGTGTGTTTGCTGTGTGCTACACTGAGCCCAATGAGAAGAAGAAGGGGGCACCGTGCCCTGTTTGCAACAGCAGCCTTGGAAGCTCTCCCACCTCTCGGCCTGGCTGGACTTCTCCTGAGTTTCGGGTGGTCTCCCACAGAAGACCCTCACCTGTTTTACAACCACCGTGTCAGACAGACTGGGATGGAAGGAGCCTCTCCATCAAGGACTGACACATGGAACCTCCATGTGAAAAGGCTCCTCTGCTCCTTCCAAGGGCTGGGACTGAAACCCCCATGTGCAAAGGCCCCTCTGCTCCATCAAGGACTGACACATGGAACCCCCATGTGCAAAGGCCCCTCTGCTCCTTGCAAGGACTGAGACATGGAACCCCCATGTGAAAAGGTCCCTCTGCTCCATCAGGGACTGAGACATGGAACCCCCATGTGAAAAGGCTCCTCTGCTCCTTCCAAGGACTGAGACTTGGAACCCCCATGTGAAAAGGCTCCTCTGCTCCATCAAGGACTGACACATGGAACCCCCATGTGCAAAGGCCTCTCTGCTCCTTCCAAGGACTGAGACTTGGAACCCCCATGTGAAAAGGCTCCTCTGCTCCATCAAGGACTGAGACATGGAACCCCCATGTGCAAAGGTCCCTCTGCTCCATCAGGGACTGAGACATGAAACCCCCAGCCCGGGGAGGTGTGTGGGGAACCAAAGCTGACCAAAGTGAGATGTTTGCCTGCAGGTTGTGACCGCTGGACCAAGAAGACAATGGCTCTGTTTACTGCTGAGAGCATGGACTGCCTGTTACATCAATTCCTTATTGTACCTGTTTCCCCCTGCACAATTTCCAATAGAGTTATCATAATAAAAACCTCTGAGTTAGATCGAGATTTTGAGATCTCCCCGATGTAACAGGCGGGTCCTCAACTGGACTGGACCAAAGGACTTCGTCTCTATGTTTGGTAGCTCTATCCCCTTCTTTCACTCTCTCTTTTCTCTCCCTTATCTTTTTCCTCTCCCTTAATCCCTCTATTTTGCTGTGCTCATTCAACAAAGGTGCATTTGTTTTATCACTGCAAACCCCCTTGTACCATGTTGGTTCTTTTGCACCCTGAGATCACCCCACAAACCATCACAAACCCCGTTCATAAGGACAGATCATGACAACCAGAACCCAGCCCAGCCCTGCAGGAGCCCCAGGGGAGCAGGGACATAGCCAGGGATCCAGGATTGTCACTGATATCTCCTGGAAAATCCCTTTGCCAGGATTTTCCTCCTGAGAAGCCTCAGAAATAAATGTAAACAAGAATTATCTGATTGCTTGGAATGTGCTCTGGATGTTGATCACCCACAGGTGCATCTCTGATTGGTTTAATGGGAAATGTTTTCAATTAATGACCAATCCCAGTCCAGCTGTGTGGGACTCTCTGGTCAGCCACAAAATTTTATTATTTCTTATATTATTTATTATTTATATTATTCCTTTCTACCCTTCTGATGTATCCTTCCTCTTTTCTTGAGTATAGTTTTAGTATATAATTTTCTTATAATATCATATAATATTATATCATATCATATAATGAAATAATAAATCAGCCTTCTGAAACATGGAATCAAGATTCTCATCTCTTCCCTCATCCTGGGCACCCTCAAACACGACACAGGGGACATCCCAGCCCAGGAATGGCTCCTTGGGGGACACAGGGGGACACAGGTCCTGCTGGGGCCTCTGTGGGGCTGGCACAAACTCCTTTGGCTCCCACAAACTCCTGAATTTGAGCCTTCCAGGGCAATTCCATCAGGAAAAATCCCAAATCCCTGGGAGTGAGGGATTGCAGCCCTGCCAGTGAGGGCTCAGTAGCAGGAGCTGCTGCCCAGTCTCAAAAGGGCACTAAAGGGCACACAGAGACCAAAAAGGGGCATCACAAGGCACACAGAGCCAAAAAAAGGGCACCAAAGGGCACAGAAAGACCAAAAAGGGCACCACAAGACACACAGAGATGAAAAAGGGCACCAAAAGGCGCACAGAGACCAAAAAGGGCACTAAAGGGCACAAAGAGCCCAAAAAGGGCACCACAAGGCATACAGAACCCAAAAAAGGGCACCACAAGGCACACAGAGATGAAAAAGGGCACCACAAGGC
Organism: Melospiza georgiana; assembly: GCF_028018845.1. Classification (NCBI taxonomy): domain Eukaryota; kingdom Metazoa; phylum Chordata; class Aves; order Passeriformes; family Passerellidae; genus Melospiza; species Melospiza georgiana. The sequence goes on from NC_080434.1 coordinate 67,618,719, forward strand.
ACACAGAGACCAAAAAGGGCACCACAAGGCACACAGGGACCAAAAAGGCACACAGAGATCCCAAATCCCAGGATTTGAACAAGGTCCCACTGGAGGCACCAGGGAAAGGCTCAGCTGGAAGCAAAGCAGGGAGGCAAAAGTGGAGGGGGTCAGATGTCAAAGAAATCCACGTGAGCTCCGGAGGGAAAGGAATCCTCCTGCAGGAGCTGGAGCAGCTTCTGGGCTGACACAGAGCTCGGGATGAGCTGGCCCTGCTCCTGCAGCCTCTGGAAGCGCTGGCGCAGCCCAGGGTCCCGAGTCCTGCTCCGGGCCAGGAGCTGCATGTCCGTGTCCAGGGGGCCTGGGGAAAGGAAAAATCACCCAAACAATTCACTTCAGGAGAGAGGAAAATCCAGGGGTTGTGTTCCCCTCTGGAGCCAGGCTGGGAGAGCTGGGAATGTTCCCCTGGAGAAGGGAAAAACCCAGGGAATCCTCAAAGTTCCTAAAGGGGCTCCAGGAGAGCTGGAGAGGGACTGGGGACAAGGGACAGAGGGACAGGAGCCAGGGAATGGCTTCCAGTGCCAGAGGGCAGGGAAGGATGGGATACTGGAAATTAGGAATTCCTGGCTGGGCTGGAATTGCCAGATTTGCTGTGGCTGCCCCTGGATCCCTGGCAGTGCCCAAGGCCAGGTTGGACATTGGGGCTTGGATCCACCTGGGACAGTGGGAGGTGTCCCTGCCATGGATGGGGTGGGATGGGATGGGATTTAAGGTCCCTCCCAACCCAAACCGTTCCAGGATTCTGGAGCCCCTCTGCTCTGGAGCCAGGCTGGCAGAGCTGGGAATGTGCCCCTGGAGAAGGGAAAAATCCAGGGAATCCTCAGAGCCCCTGAAGGGGCTCCAGGAGAGCTGGAGAGGGACTGGGGACAAGGCCTGCAGGGACAGGAGCCAGGGAATGGCTCCCACTGGGAAAGGGGAGATTGGGCTGGGATCTTGGCAAGGAATTGCTGGCTGGGAGGGTGGGCAGGGGCTGGGCTGGAATTCCCAGATTTGCTGTGGCTGCCCCTGGAACCCTGGCAGTGCCCAAGGCCAGGTTGGACATTGGGATAGTGGCACCCATAGGTGTCCCTGCCCATGGATGGGGTGGGATAGGATGGGGTGGGATGGGATGGAATAATGGGATGGGTTTTCACATTTCTTCTCCCCAACCCAAGCTGGAATTCCATGATCCCAACGTAAAAGCCAGCTGGGAGATAGCCTTGGAGTGCAGCACAGGGAACTGGGCTCCCAGCTGTGCTGCTGGGGGCTGGAGGGGCAGGAGCAGGGCTGGGCTGCAGGAATGCCCATCCCAAAGGCAGGAGAAGGTGGAGCTGCTCTCCTCACCTGGGGCATAGTTGAGCACACGCACTCCGGGTTCCTCCAGGGCCAGCACACGGAACATCATGTCCCTGGCAGCCTTGCCAGAGCAGTACAGGGCCCAGCTGGGGAAGGGCTCCAGGGCACACAGGGATGAGATGTTCACCACGGTCCTGCTGCAGCCAGGCCGGGCCCCAAAGGCCCTCAGGGCCGTGGAGGTCAGGCAGAGGGCTGAGCTGATGTTGAAGGAGAAGTAGGAGTTGATCTCCTCCAGGTCGGTCAGGTCCAGGAAGGATTTGGAGATGTCTCCCAAGGAGCCTGGGAATTGCAAATGTGGAATGGTTTGGGATGGGGGGATGTTAAACAACGTCCTTCCACTGTGCCAGGGTGCTTCCAGTGTCCAGCCTGGCCCAGGACACCTCCAGAAAGGTGGAAAATGAGTTCTTACAGATCAACCCCACAGCCGATCCCTCTGGCTGCCACGTTCCACACCCAACAACCCCAGAGCTTTGGGGCCCAGCCCTGCCAGGGCCCACAGCAGCCTGAGGAGCCCAGCCCGGCCCATTTCAGGTCACAGTGACCCAGCAGTGACAGGGGACAGGGACCTGCCCTGCCAGCCTTGTGCCAATGCAAACAGCTCCCAGGCTGGAGCACAATGTCCCCAAGGGCCACCACGGGCCCTGCGCCAGAGCACTCCCAGATCCTGGAACCCCTATGGAACCCACGGGTGATTTACAGCCATAATGGGTAAAAAGGGCACTGAAGGCATTAAAGGTACGAGAAAGAACCCACAAGGTGGGGCTGGAATTTTGTCTGAAGCTTTGGATTCGGGGAGCAGGGGGATGAGAAGGTGCAGGAGGGCACAGCAAAACCTTGGGAGCAGCAAAGCACTCCAGGAACCCCCCAATTAATTCCTTTAATAAACCCACACCGGGACAGGGGGAAATCCCGCAGCTCCTTCTCTCTTTTGGGGTATTTGCTGGCATCCCAAGCCCGGAGCCGCGCGGGGCTGGCCCGGCTGTCCCCGCGGACGGAGGGCAGAGCTCGGGGAGGGGACAGACGGGGACAGAGGGGGACAGGCGGGGACAGCGGTGTCGTACCGGCATTATTGACCAGCAGCAGGCGGCCGAAGGACGCGTCCTGCAGCAGCTCCCGCAGGGCAGCGCTCGCCCTCCGCAGCCCCTCCTCGGAGCCCAGGTCAGCGGGCACGCACTGCACCCGCAGCTCGCTGCTCCCGGTGCCGCACCCGGTGTCATTGCCGGTGGCCCCGGCGCGCAGCTCGGTCGCCAGCTCGGCCAGCGCATCCGCGGATCGCGCCAGCAGCATCAGCACCGAGCCGGGCCCGAGCTGCGGCGCCAGCAGCCGCGCCAGGCTGCGCCCGAAGCCGCGGGAAGCGCCCGTCACCACGCAGGCGGTGGCGGCCCAGCGCCCCGGTACCGATCCCGGTCCCGGTCCCGGTCGCGCTCCCGACCCCGATCCCGAACCTGACCCCGACCCTGATCCTGATCCCGATCCCGATCCTGACCCAGAGCCAGAGCCCGACCCCGACCCCGACCCCGATCCCGATCCCGACCCCGACCCCGACCCCGACCCCGATCCCGATCCCGATCCCAGCCCTGCTCCCGATCCCGCTCCCGGTGCCCGCTCCATCCCGGAACCCAGAGGAGGGGGCGTGGGAACGCGCCTACCCACGTGACCCGCCCCATTCATGCCACCGCCGCTTTGTGAATGGCCGCTGGGAGAGCGCGGGCAGCGCCGCCGGCTCTGATTGGTCGGTGCCAGAGGGCTGGGCCCGCTGCGCGCTAGCGGGGCGTGGTCGGAGCGGGGCGCCCCCTGGCGGCCGCTGTGAGGCGGGGCGGCTTCCGTGAGGGAGCGGCGGGGCGGGAACGGGCCCGGGACCGGGAATAGGAACGGGACCGGGAAAGGAACGGGAACGAGACCGGGAATGAGCCCGGCACCAGGAACAGCCACGGAACCGGGATCAGAACCAGCAAGAGCGTGAACAGGACCGGATCTGGAAATGTGGCTGCATCCCTGGAGCGCCGGGCCTCGCCTGCCCACAGCGCGGCTGCCCCTGGCCTTTCCCCCGTTACGTTTATTCAGCGCACTTTTCAACATATTTTTCAAATTATGTTTTTATCAAATTTTGAATATTTAAAAAAAACTTTAAAAATATTTTAAAAAAATATTTCTTTTTAATTTTTTTAAAATACATTTTAAATTTTTTCCCCCTCGCAGATATAAATTCCCTTTTATTGTGCCTGCCCAGCCTTGTCCCCACCTCCTCACTCCTGCAGGGCACAAGAGCCTTCCCTCCCCTTTTCCCTCTGCAATCCCGACTTTTGGCACCCAGCACTGCTACTTTACTAGGGAATAAAAGCCTGCTCTCATCACAAAAAGCCCTAAAATCCTTTTAAAAAAATAAATATCTCTGTCCATGAAGGTGCAGACGATTTTCAGGGAGGGTTTTTCCAAGGAATACCTGGTCTGTATGGAAGGGGCTGGCAGCAGGGCTTTCATTCCCAGCTGTTCAATGCCAGATGGTTCCAGGCAGGTAATGGAGTGGGATTTCACTCAATTAAGCAGCCACAGACTGGGCTGGAACCCTCCAGCACTCTAATAAAGCATTAAAAATTCATGGCATGGCAAAAACCCAAGAGCGCTATTTGTTTTGCTAAAGCAAATCTTACACATTCGGCGAAATTAAGATCATCAGCAAAAAAAATAAGACAGCAAATGTGTATTTTTTTCACAAGTAGCTTCTTGATGGCAGAACTTGCTTCAGTCACTGCCAGTTCCCCCCTTCCCGCTTTGGCAGCTCCAGTCTCCTGCATCCATCAGGATTGCTGCCCTGCTTCCCAGGCTGGCACCCACAGGGGCTGGAAACGGGCAGCGATTGCTGGAATGCCCTTCCAGCAGCCCAGCCCTGCACCAGGACATTCCTGATCCCTGCAGGTGTTCAGGGACACTTGGAATTGCCTTTGGAAGGTGTTCCTGCCCACTGTAGGAGTTGGAATAGGATGGGGTTTAAGGGTGGATCCCAACCCAAACCATTCTGTGGTTTAGGAAGGATTTTATTTTCAGCTGCTAAAAGTTGCTCCTGCTAAATTAAATTTTTTCAAAAGTAAAAATCAGTGGGAGGGAAGTAGTGACCAAACAAGCCCAGAGCTGTGTGAAAAACGCCAATCACTTGTTTTTAAAATTTTAAAAGTTTAATAGTAATAAAATGGTTATAAAAATAGAAATACAATTAGAGTAATAATAATTTGGACAAATTGAATTAGGACAATATGAGACAATAAAGACAAAGAGTTACGGATGTCCGAGTACCTTTCTCTGGGCAGCACAAGCCCAAAAAAGACCCACGTTAACAGAGGATTAACCCTTAAAACCAACAGCCTGTTGCATATTCATACACGTCATACATGATGCATAAATTCCATTCAAACACAGGATTCTGTCTGGTCATCGGTCAACTTCTTCCTCTGAATCTTAACAGCGCCTTCGAGGCGGGAAGAAGTTTGTTTGTTCTGATAAGAGGGCAATAAATTCTTTTTCTCTGAAAGATTCAGGTGTCCTGTGGCTGCTATCTCGCTGCGAGTCCTTTCTTTAAAAAAGTATCCTACATAGCATAGTTTCTATTTTAACATTTTTTACAACCTAAAACTATATTTAACACACTACTTAAGAGAATTAATACAGCATTACTTTCTAACACAACACATATACTATTCGTTTTAATATTTGAGAAAAGCCAATCATAAAATACATGCATTTTCCACAGCTGGAACTGGAGACTTGAGAAATGATCATGGAATTCCAGAATAGTTTGGGTTGGAAGGGATCTTAAAGATCATCTCATCCCAGGGCAAGGACACCTCCTGCTATCCCAGGTGGCTCCAAGCCCAGTCCAGCCTGGCCTGGGGCATTCTCAGGGATCCAGGGGCGGCCCCAGCTGCTCTGGGAATCCTATTCCAGCCTCTTCCAGGGTGGATCAGTCTCTACAATTCCCGAGGCTGCTCTGGGAGTCCCATTCCAGCCTCTCCCAGGGTGGATCAGTCTCTACAATTCCCGAGGCTGCTCTGGGAGTCCCATTCCAGCCTCTCCCAGGGTGGATCAGCCTCTACAATTCCCGAGGCTGCCCTGCATCCCTCGCAGCCGGCGCTGGGGGGACTCATTGCACTCCAAGCCCCGGGAGGTGACAGGGACAGGTCCCAGGGAACCCTCTGGCGCTGGGAATGCGGGGCTGGCACCTCCTGGCCTGGATCCGGACAGGGATCAGCAGGAAATCCACAGAACTGTCCCATCCGTGCTCAGGCTCGGGCTCAGGCTCTTCTCTTGGTGTCAGGGAATCACAGAACCCTCCGGGGTGGAAAAGATCTCTGGGATCAGTGAGTCCAACCACCCCAGCACTGCCAGGGCCACCACTGCCCCTGTCCCCAAGGGCCACAGCCACAGGGCTGTGAAATCCCTGAAGGGATGGGGAATCCAGCCCTGCCCTGGGGAACTTGTACAGGTTTGGTTTTGTCAGGGACACCGAAAATCCTGAGGGATGTGAGGGGATTCCCTCAGGGGGAACCCCTTCCACAGGGAAACCCCATCCCAGGGATGTGGGAACACCGTGGAGCTGGCACTGCCCCGCTGTGGCACCACCCTGTGACATTGTGCTGCTGTGACACTGCCCTGTGACATTGTCCTGTGGCACTGCCCTGGTGTGGCACTGTCCTGCTGTGACACTGCCCTGCTGTGGCACTGCCATGCTGTGACACTGTCCTGTGACACTGCCCTGTGACATTGTCCTGCTGTGACACTGCCCTGCTGTGGCACTGCTCTGGTGCGATAATGTCCTGTGGCACTGCCATGTTGTGACACTGTCCTGCTGTGGCACTGCCATGCTGTGACACTGTCCTGCTGTGACACTGTCCTGCTGTGGCACTGCCATGCTGTGGCACTGCCCTGCTGTGACACTACCCTGTGACACTGCCCTGTGACACTGCCCTGCTGTGGCACTGCCAGGGCTCCTTGGAGAGGAGCCTCTCAATTCTTGGGGCACAGGAGTGGCACCGACGGCTTTCAGGAGGAGCCCTGGGGGTTTCTGTCCCTGCAGCAGGGCAGGGCTGGCAGCCACTCCAGGTGACTTTGGCTTCTGTCACCGCTGACGTGGCTCCCGAGGTGGCCCTGCCTGTTGTCCCTATTGTCATTGTGGCTGTGGCTCTGCAGCAGGGTGGGGCTGGCAGTTGTCACCTTGGCTGTTGTCACCGTGGCTGTAGCTTTGAAGGTGTCCCTGGCTGTTGTCACTGTTGCCACGACTCCCAGGGTGACCCTGGCAGTTGTCACCATTGCTGTGACTCCCGAGGTGGCCCTGGCTGTTGTCACCAGTGTTGTAACTCCCGAGGTGTCCCTGACTGCTGTGACCATAGCCATGGCTCCCAAAGTGGCCCTGTCACTTGTCCCCGTGGCCGTGGCTCCCAGCGCTGACTCCTGAGTTGCCCGAAGGCCACCCTGGCTGTGGGACCCCCGGGTGTCTGTCCCCACAGCTCATTGTGTCACCTCCCCAGACAGCCTGAGGACTGACCCCGGGTCCGGCTGCATCCAGCTGGATTCCTGGCAGGAAGGAGGGTGGGATGGAGTGATGGGATGGGATGGGATGGGATAATGGGATGGGATGGGATGGGATGGGATGGGATGGGATGGGATGGGATGGGATGGGATGGGATGGGATGGGATGGGATGGGGTGGGATGGGATGGGATGGGGTGGGATGGGATGGGATGGGATGGGATGGGATGGGATGGGATGGGGTGGGGTGGGATAATGGGATGGGGTGGGATGGGATGGGGTGGGATGGGATAATGGGATGTGATGGGATGGGGTGGGATGGGATGGGGTGGGATGGGATAATGAGATGGGATGGGTGGGATAATGGGATGGGATGGGGTGGGATGGGATGTGGGATGGGATGGGATGGGGTGGGGTGGGATAATGAGATGGGATGGGATGGGATGGGGTGGGATGGGATAATGGGATGTGATGGGATGGGGTGGGATGGGATGGGGTGGGATGGGATAATGAGATGGGATGGGGTGGGATAATGAGATGAGATGGGATAATGGGATGGGATGTGATGGGATGGGATGGGATGGAGTGGGATGGGATGGGATGGGGTGGGATGGGATAATGGGATGGGATGGGATGGGATGGGATGGGATGGGATGGGATGGGATGGGATGGGATGGGATGGGATGGGATGGGATGTGATGGGATGGGATAATGAGATGGGATGGGATAATGGGATGGGATGGGATGGGCTGAGAGGCACAGCAGGATCCCCCCTCCTGCAGCTATGAGGAGAAGAGGAGCCTGCAGGGAGGGAATCTCTTCCCCCCTCTCATCCCAGAGATCTCTCATCTCTGGGATGAGAGGGGAGATCTCCCTCCTACTCATAAACTGTGGCCCCTCCTTTGCCATCCTGCAGCCCAAGCACAGAATTCTCACATGGAACAGCCCTCGGGTGGGATTCACCTCTTAGGTCTTCAAATCCTGCCTCGATGGAGCTAAGCCCTTCCTGTGGGATTTGGGAGCACTTTAGAGACCCCAGCACACCTTGCCAAAAGATCTTCACCCCAAATCTCCACTGGAGATCCCAGAGCTGGATTTAATGAAAGCAGGAACTCAGATTTGAAAAATTCTTCACAAATGTTGGTTTTAGTTAAGGTGTCAGGGCATGGGTTGGACTTATTGATCTTGAAGGTCTCTTCCAACCTTGTCATTCGGGGAATTCTGTGATTTCTGCAAATTCTGGGAAGGTTGAAGCCAGAACTCCATGGCTGAAATCCATCTCCAGTCTGCCCAGATAATAATTTCCTGTAGCCAGATGAAAAAGTGGAATAAAATCCACACAGATACAGAAGTTGTGATTTGGAGCATCCAGGTGTGTCCCAAACAGGGATTTGGGGAACACTACAAAAATATTAGGCTTAAAAATTGATTTCAGACTTTAAATGTAACACTGAGTGCTGTGACTGCAAAATGAGTTTATCCTGCAAAAATACCTTGTGGAAGAGTCGAATATTCGGAATATTACACTTAAAATATTAGGCCTAAAAACTGATTTCAGTCGTTAAACATAACACAAAGCAGGACTTTAACCACTGACTGCTATGACTGGAAAATGTGGATTTATCCTGCAGAAATACCCTGTGGAAGAGTGGAATATTTGGAATATTAGGCTTAGAGATTGATTTCAGTCATTAAATGTAACATAGAGCATGATTTCGACATCTGAGTGCAGTGGCTGCAAAATGTGGATTTATCCTGCAAAAATACTTTGTGGAGACTGGAATATTTGGAATATTAGGCTTAAAATATTAGGCTGAAAATTTGATTTCAGTCGTTCAATGTAACACAGAGCAGGACTTTAACCACTGAATGCTGTGGCTGGAAAATGTAGATTTATCCTGCAGAAATACCCTGTGGAAGAGTGGAATATTTGGAATATTAGGCTTAAAATATTAGGCTGAAAATTTGATTTCAGTCATTCAATGTAACACAGAGCAGGACTTTAACCACTGAGTGCTGTGTCTGGAAAACATGGATTAGTCCTGCAGAAATACCTTGTGAAAGAGTGGAATATTTGGAATATTACACTTAAAATATTAGGCCTAAAAACTGATTTCTGTTGTTAAACATAACACAAAGCAGGACTTTAACCACTGACTGCTATGGCTGGAAAATGTGGATTTATCCTGCAGAAATACCCTGTGGAAGAGCGGAATATTTGGAATATTAGGCTTAGAGATTGATTTCAGTCATTAAATGTAACATAGAGCATGATTTTAACATCTGAGTGCTGTGGCTGCAAAATGTGGATTTATCCTGCAAAAATACTTTGTGGAGACTGGAATATTTGGAATATTAGGCTTAAAATATTAAGCTTAAAAACTGATTTCAGTCATTAAATATAACACAGAGCAGGACTTTAAGCACTGAGTGCTGTGGCTGGAAAATGTAGATTTATCCTGCAGAAATACCTTGTGGAGATTGGAATATTTGGAAGTCTGGACTATTTTGTGGTTATGTGGATGAATCCACGTGAGGCCAACAAACCCCTCTACTCACTGGTCATGAGAGACAAACAAAGTGCTCATTGGAGTAGGAAGTTGCAGGTTTCTCTTATTTATCCTTGTTTCCTTCTTGGTTTCTGTGTCAGTGACCTTGGTAGGAAATTCTTTCAGGGGTAAACGTGGATCCTTTTATCAGACTCCTCTGTGGCTCACAGGAGTGGCTGTAAAACCTCTTCCATATGCTCTGGGAAGGGAAACTGAGCCCTGAGCGTGTCCAGCTGGGAGCTGGGGCTTGCTGAGGGCAGCAGGGAGAGCAGGAGGAGCTGGGGATGGAGGGGAGGAGCAGGGAAGCAGCTCCAGGGCTTCAGGTCACAGCCCAAAAGGAGTGCCCTGCCCAGGGAGATCCCCTGAGTGTCCTGCAGGAGGGGTTTTCCAGGTCTGGCCTTGTTTGATTCCCGGATTTGTGGCTAAACCCGTGATCCCACTGGGAAATGTTTTCCTGAATGGCACCAGAGAGAGCAGATTGAAGCCTGGCTTGGCCTCCTGCCTGTCACTGCTGGATGAAGGGAGGAGAGCACAGAGCCACTGGAAAATCCAGCAGGAAGAAGGGGAAAAGGAAGGAGAAAAGCCAGGAGAGGTTGCAGGAGCTGACCAAACCACAGCACAAAACAAAACCTCGAAATTAACACAAAAAGTAAGAGGTTGTGAAGTTAAAAACAAAATAAAATTAAATAAATTCTGATAATTGTGTTGCTCCAGGGATTTGGGACAGCTGCTCCTGGCTTTGGGAAGTCATGGACAGAGGTGATTGTTGAACCAGAGAGGAACTTGCACACGAGGCTTCTCTGACTCATCCCATTGATTTTTTAGGAAGTTTTGGCCCACTGGGGAAGTTCTGGAGGGCTGGCAAACACTGCGAGGTCAGCAATTAAAAGGGGGAGATTTTAAAGCATTACCAGGCTGTTGTCAGCTCCATAAAACCCAATTATCTGGAGCTTCATTAGGAGGAAATTAAGGGAACATAAAGGGGTTAATGGCAGCCAGAAGGGTTTAAGGCCAATAGAATCTGTCAGGCAAAGCCAATCCCATTTTTTAGGATTATGAGCCATCTTTGCTACACCCGTGTTGGCCTTGCCCGATGATTTGATTAATAAATTCCAACAATACCCATTCAGCATGGCTATGGCAGTGACTGGGGAGAAGAAATAAATAAATCAACTTCTTGTGGACAGGCTCTGAAACGGGACAAAGTTTGTGTGGCAGCAAATAATGAGGACAAATCCCAGGCAGACGCCAGCAATGAATATTCATGTGAAGGTGACAAATGCTACAGGCTGGGGACAAAGAGTGGAGCTTTTCTTACAGAATGGAACATTTTATCCCGGGCAGAGCTGGAGGTGGTGGTGGGGAATCAGCTGGACATGGGGCTGGGGTGATGCTGTGGCCACACAATGTCAGGGAGGAGCTGATGGATGGGGTTCCCTTTGGGTTTTGGTTTTAGGGACCATTTGATTTCTGTTCCTTGCCAATCCCATCCTGAGCTCATCCTGAGCTGCACCAGGGGTTGAGGGAGGGGATTCTGCCCCTCTGCCCTGCCCAGGTGAGACCCCACCTGCAGAGCTGCCCCAGCCCTGGGGAGGACGTGGAGCTGCTGAAACCAGGCCAGAGGAGGAACCCAAAGATGTTTGGAGGGCTAGAACAAAATATGAACATCAGAGCAGCTCTGCTCTAGAGCCAGGCTGGGAAAGCTGGGGGTGCTCACTTGGAGAGGCAAAGGGTCCAGGGAAAACTTACTGCAGCCTTCCAGTGCTATGAAAAATAGAGAGAGAGCAACTTTTTATACAGGACAGGGGAAATGGTTTTAAACTGAAAGAGGAGGGATTTAGATGGGATCTTGGCAAGGAACTGCTGGCTGGGAGGGTGGGCAGGGGCTGGGCTGGAATTGCCAGATTTGCTGTGGCTGCCCCTGGATCCCTGGCAGTGCCCAAGGCCAGGTTGGACACTGGGGCTTGGATCCACCTGGGACAGTGGGAAGTGTCCCTGCCATGGCAGGGGTGGAATGGGATGGGCTTTAAGGTCCTGTGGAGGCTCCATAGGATCTGTGGAGGCTCTGCCACACTTGCCTGAGAACAGCTTCTGATCCAGCCTCAGATCAGGATCCACGCTGGGATTTTCACCCCCATTCCTCCCACTGCTGATGTGTCTCTTCGATTCCTGGTCCTAGGAAAACTTCTACAGATCCCCATGGTGACACTGGCAGAGGACACATCTCCCTGGTGTCACATCCAAAGTGACACCGTGCTTGGGAAGCGGCAGGGACAGTTGTGAGCTCCATGTGAGCTGAGGGAGCTGGAGCAGGAGTGTGGTGAGAATGGCTGAGGGAGCTGGGAAGGGGCTGGAGAATCCCTGAGGGAGCTGGGAAGGGGCTGCAGAATCCCTGAGGGAGCTGGGAAGGGGCTGCACAATCCCTGAGGGAGCTGGGCAGGGGCTCAGCCTGGAGCAAAGGAGGCTCAGGGGGCCCTTGTGGCTCTGCACAGCTCCTGCCAGGAGGGCACAGCCGGGGGGGATTTGGGATCTTATCCCAGGGAACAGGGACAGGAGCAGAGGGAACAGCTCAGGGGAGGGTCCGGGTGGACAGTGGGGAAATTCCTCATGGAAAGGGCAGGGCTGGAGTCCCCATCCATGGGGGGATTTCAAAGCCTTGTGGATGTGGCACTCAGGGACAGGGTCAGTGGTGGCAGTGCTGCAGGATGGTTGGACTGGATGATCTCAAAGGTCTTTTCCAACCTTAATAACTCAGAGTTTTCACCAGGCTTTCCTCACTCTGCCTGTGTTGTTTCAGTCCTGGAGCCTCATTCTGAGGAGTTCTTTTATCCCCTTCTCATTTCATAAAGTGACAATGGCAGTGTCCCTGCCCTTGGCAGGGAGGTTGGAACGAGATGATCTTTGGTCCCTTTGAACCCCACCCATTCCATAGTTCCACATTATTTACACCAGCAGCGTTCCACCCTCACAAGCAGCGCTGAGGGAGGCCCAGGTGTGCTCACACAGCTGGAGAAATTTATTTCTATCTCAGAAGGTGAAACAACAAAAGCAAAGGCAGAGCCCTCGGTGGTGCCACAATCTGGGATTCCTGCTCTCCATTCCCGTGCAAGGACAGCACCTGATAAGGTGTGCTGGGAACGGGACATTCCAGCGCTGTTTTCCAAGAAACTGATAACAGGAACTCTCTCCGGGGGGAGAGGGTGCCTGGGAGCAGCTTTGAGATGGGGCTTAATGATTCTAGCGACTTCGGGCAGCGTGCTTGTCACGGAGTGGGGACAGACGCCTGACACAGACCAGTGGGAACTCCTGAAATTTGGGGTTATTTCACCCTGATTCCTGACACAGACAAGTGGGAACTCCTGAACTTTGGGGTTATTTCACCCTGATTCCTGACACAGACCAGTGGGAACTCCTGAAATTTGGGGTTCATTTCAAGGGTTTGTCACAGAACCCGGACAGACCCCTGAAACAGGCAAGTGGGACTTCCTGAGCTTTGGGGTTAATTTCTAATTGTCACAGAGAGGAGACAGATGCCTGAAACAGATAAGTGGGAACTCCTGAACTGGATTAATTTCACTCTGACTCCTGAAACAGACAGATGGGAGCTCCTGAACTTTGGGGTTGATTTCAACCAACAAGTTTGTCACAGAGCCCAGAGAGACTCCTGACACAGACAAGTGGAAACTCCTGAAATTTGGGGTTAATTTCAAACTGTGGGTTTGTCACAGAGTGTGGTGAGACTCCTGAAACAGATAAATGGGACTTCCTGAGCTTTGGGGCTAATTTCACCCTGACTCCTGAAACAGACAAGTGGAACTTCCTGAATGAATTAACTTCTGGTTAATTTAAAGCCGCTTTGGAGTTAATTTCAAGGGTTTGTCACAGAGCCTGGCCAGTCTCCTGAAACTCGAGACAAGTGGGAGCTCCTGAGCTTTGGGGTTAATTTCAAAGGTTTGTCACAGAGCCCAGACAGACTCCTGAAACTCCAGAGAAGTGGGAACTTCTGAAATTTGGGGTTAATTTCACCCTGACTCCTGACACAGACAAGTGGGAACTTCTGAAATTTGGGGTTAATTTCACCCTGACTCCTGACACAGACAAGTGGGAACTCCTGAAATTTGGGGCTAATTTCAAATTGTGGGTTTGTCACAGAGTGTGGTGAGACTCCTGAAACAGATAAATGGGACTTCCTGAGCTTTGGGGTTAATTTCACCCTGACTCCTGAAACAGATAAATGGGACTTCCTGAATGAATTAACTTCTGGTTAATTTAAAGCCGCTTTGGAGTTAATTTCAAGGGTTTGTCACAGAGCCTGGACAGACTCCTGAAACTCCAGAGAAGTGGGAGCTCCTGAGCTTTGGGGTTAATTTCACCCTGACTCCTGAAACAGACAAGTGGGAGCTCCTGAACTTTGGGGATAATTTCAAGGGTTTGTCACAGAGCCCAGACAGACTCCTGAAACTCCAGAGAAGCGGGAACAGCTGAAATTTGGGGTTATTTCACCCTGATTCCTGACACAGACAAGTGGGAACTTCTGAAATTTGGGGTTAATTTCACCCTGACTCCTGACACAGACAAGTGGGAACTCCTGAAATTTGGGGTTAATTTCAAACTGTGGGTTTGTCACAGAGTGTGGTGAGACTCCTGAAACTCCAGACAAGTGGGAGCTACTGAGCTTTGGGTTTAATTTCACCCTGACTCCTGAAACAGACAAGTGGGAGGGAGCTCCTGAACTTTGGGGTTAATTTCAACCAGCAGATTTGTCACAAGCATGGGCATCCTGATTCTTGAAACAGACAAGTGGGGCTTCCTGAATGAATTAACTTTTGGTTAATTTCAAGCCGCTTTGGAGTTAATTTCAAGGGTTTGTCACAGATCCTGGACACCCTGACTCCTGAAACAGATGGGGCTGCACAAGCTGGAGTTCCTGAACTTTGGGGTGAAATGTGCGGTTCAAGAGGGGAGAGGGAGCAGGCAGGTTGGGAAAGCTGCACCTTCCTCGGCAATGGGGAAGGGATGGGGCAAGCAACAGGTGGCCGGAGTTTGGGATAAAAGGGAGGCTGCACCCTCTGAAACTGAGATACAGAGAGAGAAAACCCCTCAGGCTGTGCCTGGTGAACTCCCCATTTATCTGAATAAAGCTGCAGGACTCCTCTGTCTCTTTGAGGGACACTGGCTGTTTCCAGCAGCATTTTCCTCACACTTTGGGACCGCAGTCACCTTTACATCACTTATGGGGCTGAGGGACAGCATGGGGCAGGAGGGGACAGGATGGGGCAGGAGGAGCAGGGGCTGCCTCTGCTCGGGACGGGGACACAGGTTCTGTCCTGCTGGGATGTCACTACGGTGTCACTGCCGTGGGGCTGTGTCCTTTCCTGGGTACAGCACCGGGACAGTGCCATGGGACTGTGTCCCCTAAGGAGGTGTCTAAACCATGGGGAATAACACGAGGCAGTGCCATAGGGCTGTGTCTTTTCATGGGGAGGACAAGGGGACACTGCCATGGGGCTGTGTCATTCACAGAGATGTCCAAGCCATAGAGCTCTGTCCTCTCACGGAGGAGGACACAGGGACAATGCCATGGGGCTGTGTCCTTTCCTGGGTACAACACAGGGACAGTGCCATGGGGCTGTGTCTCCTTCATGGGCACAACACGGGGACAGTGCCATGGGGCTGTGTCCTCTCCTGGGAACAGCATGGGGACAGTGCCATGGTGCTCTGTCATTCACGGAGATGTCCAAGCCATAGGGCTCTGTCCTCTCACGGAGGAGGACACAGGGACAATGCCATGGGGCTGTGTCCTTTCCTGGGTACAACACAGGGACAGTGCCATGGGGCTGTGTCTCCTTCATGGGCACAACACGGGGACAGTGCCATGGGGCTGTGTCCTCTCCTGGGAACAGCATGGGGACAGTGCCATGGTGCTCTGTCATTCACGGAGATGTCCAAGCCATAGGGCTCTGTCCTCTCACGGAGGAGGACACAGGGACAATGCCATGGGGCTGTGTCCTTTCCTGGGTACAACACAGGGACAGTGCCATGGGGCTGTGTCCCCTTCATGGGCACAACACGGGGACTGTGTCATGGGTCTGTGTCCTCTCCTGGGCACAACACGGCGACAGTGCCAAGGGACTCTGTCATTCACGGAGATGTCCAAGCCATGGGGCTCTGTCCTCTCACGGAGGAGGACACAGGGACAGTGCCATGGGGCTGTGTCCTCTCCTGGGAACAGCATGGGGACAGTGCCATGGTGCTCTGTCATTCACGGAGATGTCCAAGCCATGGCGCTCTGTCCTCACGGGGAGGACACACGGCTGTGTCCCCTTCATGGGTACAACACCCTCCCCACCCAATCTCCCGCCGCTCCCCCAGTCCCGGGGCCGCGCTGCTCCGTCCGTCCCTCCCTGGGCGGAGCGGCCGCGCAGGCCCGGCCCCCTCCCGCACTACATCTCCCATGGTTCCTGGCGCGGCGCGGGCCCCTCCCGCACTACATCTCCCATGGTGCCGCGCGGCCCAGCCCCGCTCCCGGACTACATCTCCCATGGTTCCTGGCGCGGCGCGGGCCCCTCCCGCACTACATGTCCCGTGGTGCCCCGCGCGGGTGGCGGAGCGGGGCCGAGCAGCCCCGGCGGTGCCGCTGGCGGCCGGGCCGGGCCGGGCGGGGCCGCGCAGGTGGAGCGGCCCCATGGAGCGGCCGAAGATGGCGGAGCTGGAGAGCCTGGAGACGGCGGCGGAGCACGAGCGGATCCTGCGCGAGATCGAGAGCACCGACACGGCCTGCATCGGCCCCACGCTCAGGTGCGGGAGCGCGGGGGAACCGGGCGGGGAGCGCGCATCCTGCTCCGCTCGGGGGGATGCGGGGGGCGCTCCCGGCGGGGCTGTGCGGGGTCACCGGGGCAGCGCCGCCCGTGCCCTGTGCCAGCCGGTGTCACCGTGTCACCCCCGGGCTGCTCCTTTGTTCTCCGAGCCCCCCGGGACAGCCCCGCTCCCTGCCGGGGTTCGCCCCTTCCCCGCTCCGTCACGTCCTTCCCGTCCCTCCGGAGCCGCCGTTCCCGGGGTTCGCTTTGGGCAGCGCGGCTCCGGCCCCGGTGCCCGGTGTGGTGTTAGTGGTCCGATGAGGAATCGCCCGATTTCCTAAAAAATGGCATTATTTTAGATCAGTTATCCACATCCGTGCCCTGTTGTGGCTTGCTGGACCAAGTCAGCATCGCTACCCTGAGATAATTTATCCATCCTTGTCAATTCCCCCCATCCTTGTCAATTCCCCCCATCCTTGTCAATTCCCCCCATCCTTGTCAATTCCCCCCATCCTTGTCAATTCCCCCCATCCTTGTCAATTCCCCCCATCCTTGTCAATTCCCCCATCCTTGTAATTCCCCCGTCGTTCCCCGCCCTGGAAGTGCTGCAGAAGTTCTCTCAAGGACTTGGAGTCCCCCCGAAGCGTTTGCCGAGGCAGGTGTGTATGTGATACCCCAATGGATGGGGGGATTGTTTGTGATACCCAAACGGATGGGGGTAATTCCAGCTCCTCCCGGTCACCGGGAGCATCACGGAAACCCTCAGCAATCCCGGGGTTAAACCGCGAGCAGATAACGCCGTTATCTCGGAGCTCAGCTCGGTGCCTCCGGGAGGGGAATTCGGGCTTTGGGCTGCTCCGCATCAGCCCCAGCTGGGCAGGGCTGGCTGCACTCAGGGCTGGAGCTTCCCCTGGATTTATTTCTGTTCCCAATTTCCCCGTTGGAACCCCTGGAGCAGCCCCTGGGGCCTCTGTGCCCAGCCAGGCTCGGAGCTCTGGGCTTTGCAGCGATGCTGCAGCGCTGGCACCGAGCTGGGCACGGAAACTTTGGGATTTATGGAGCAGCAGAGCCCTGGGTGTGCTCCAGCATCGCCCATCTCCTGGTTTATTGGGAATTCTTGCACTTTGCTTCCTGGAGTTCTCCCGTGAAGCTTCTCAAGGCAAACTGAGCAGTGGGAATGAGATTTATTATTCTGCAAAAACTGGTTTGGATGGGTGGGAGCTGCCAGGGTGAGGAGTGTGGGTGGTTTTTTTCCATTTCAGAGGACAAAAAGCGCAGCTGATCTCGTCTCTTGATATTGAAGTTAGGTGAGGAGCTGGGTTTGATGTGGAGCTTTGCATTTCCACAGGAGAAACACAGAACTCGCTTGACTCTGTTAAATATCCGGGCTGGGAAGGATTTGAGTTTTATTAATTCACTGCTGGATGTGGGGAACGTTTAATTATAATTAATGATCAGCAAGAATGGCAGAGTTAAACTGGCCCAGCTCGGGGTAAACACCCGAGGCAGGAAAAGAGGATGGTGGAAACTTTATTTTTATTTTTATTTTTTTTAGAAAAGGTGACTCATTTCTTGTGGGCATCATGGAATAATTGTGTGTCCAGAAGCC
Organism: Melospiza georgiana; assembly: GCF_028018845.1. Lineage (NCBI taxonomy): Eukaryota > Metazoa > Chordata > Aves > Passeriformes > Passerellidae > Melospiza > Melospiza georgiana. The sequence continues at coordinate 67,636,567 of NC_080434.1, forward strand.
AGGCTGGCTTCTCTTCCAGGAACTCCCAGGGCTCAGCTCAGGGCCAGGCTGGAGTGCTGGGGCTTGGGTTGGCAGAACTGGGCTGTTACTGATCCCTTGGCTTGGCAGAATTGGGCTTTTATTGATGCAGAACTGGGCTTTTATTGATTTCCTTTGGTTTCCAGAATTGGGATTTTATTGATGCAGAACTGGGGTTTTATTGGTGTGGAATTGGGCTTTCATTGGTTTGTTTTTGTTTCCAGAACTGGACTTTTATTGGTTCCTTTGATTTGCAGAATTGGGTTTTTATTGGTTCCTTTAGTTTTAGAATTGGGCTTTGGCTGGTGCAGAATTGAACTTTTACTGGGTTTTTTGGTTTCCAGAATTGGGTTTTTATCAGTTCCTTTAGGTTTCTAGAATTGGACTTTTATTGATTCCTTTGGTTTGCAGAATTTGGTTTTTATCAGTTCCTGTCCGCCCTTGGTTTGCAGAATTGTGCTTTTTTGGTTCAGAATTGGGTTTTTATCGGTTCCTGATCCCTTTGGTTTGTAGAATTAGACTTTTAATAGTGCAGAATTGGGTTTTTATGTATTCCGTTGTTGTGCAGAATTTGACTTTTTTTGGTGCAGAATTGGGTTTTTTTTTGACTCCTTTGGTTTGCAGAACTTGGCTTTTTTCAGTTCCTGTCCCCCCTTGGTTTGCAGAATTGTGCTTTTTTTGGTTCAGAATTGGGTTTTATTGGTTCCTGATCCCTTTGGTTTGTAGAGTTTGACTTTTAATGGTGCAGAATTGGGTTTTTATTGGTTCCTTTGATTTGCAGAATTGGGTTTTCATTGGTTCCTTTAGTTTGTAGAATTGGGCTTTTACTGGTGCAGAATTGGGCTTTGACTGGGTTTTTTGGTTTCCAGAATTGGGTTTTTATCAAATCCTTTAGATTTCTAGAATTGGACTTTTATTGATTCCTTTGGTTTGCAGAATTTGGTTTTTATCAGTTCCTGTTCCCTTTGCTTTGCAGAATTGTGCTTTTGTTGGTTCAGCATTGGATTTTATTGGTGCCTGATCCCTTTGGTTTGTAGAATTAGACTTTTAATGGTGCAGAATTGGACTTTTATGGGTTCCTTTGTTGTGCAGAATTGGACTTTTATTGGTGTAGAATTGAACTTTTATGGGTTCCTTTGGTTTGCAGAATTGTACTTTTATTGGTGCAGAATTGGGCTTTTATGGGTTCCTTTGGTTTGCAGAATTGTACTTTTATTGGTGCAGAATTGGGCTTTTATGGGTTCTTGACCCCCTTGTGCAGAATTGGCATTTTATAGATGCACAATTGGGTTTTTATGAGTTCCTGACTCCGTTGGTTTGCAGATTTGGCCTTTTATAGGTACAGAATTGAGCTTTCATCAGTTCCTGACCCTTTTGGTTTGCAGAATTGGGCTTTTATTGATTCCTTTGGTGTCTAGATTGTACTTCTGTAGGTGCAGAATTGGGTTTTTATGGGTTCCTGGCTCCTTTGGTTTGCAGATTTGGCCTTTTATTGCTGCAGAATTGGGCTTTTCTTCATTCCTTTGGTGTGTAGAATTGTACTTCTGTAGGTGCAGAATTGGGCTTTTATGAATTCCTGACCCCCTTGGTTTCCAGAATTGGGCTTTTATCGACTCCTTTGGTTTGCAGAATCGGCATTTTGTAGATGCAGAATTGGGGCTTTATGGGTTCCTGACCCCTTAGCTGTGCACATTTGGCATTTCATAGGTGCAGGATTGTGCTTTTATTGGTTCCTTTGGTGTGCAAGATTGTCATTTTATAGCTGCACAATTGGATTTTGTCACTTCCTGGCCGCTGGGGACATTCCCAGGGCTCAGATGGGAGCTGCAGGGCCCAGCACATGCCAGGGGCACAAATTCCTGCCAGGAGGGGCCTCCTTGGGGTCCCTCCCAGCTCTGCTCCAGCGCGGGGAGCAGCCCAGCCCTGCTGGGGACGGGAATTGGGGACCCCAGTGGGGGATTTGGGATCCTGGTGGGCACTGGGGACCCCAATGGGGGAATTGAGGACCTCTCTGGGGCAGTGGGGACCTCTGTGAGGGGCCCTGGGGATCCCAGTGGGGGAATTGGGGATCCCAGTGGGGGAATTGGGGATCCCAGTGGGGGAATTGGGGATCCCAGTGGGGGAATTGGGATCCCAGTGGAGGAATTGGGGATCCCTGATGGGGGAACTGGGGATCCCTGATGGGGGAATTGGGGATCCCCGCTGGGGAATTGGGACCCTGCTGGTGGCACTGGGGACCCTGATGGGGGAATGGGGACCCCAGTGGAGAACTGGGGACCTCACTGGGGGCACTGGAATCCTGATGAGGGAATTGGGATCCTGATGGGGCACTGGGACCCCACTGGGGAAATTGGGGATCCCTGATGAGGGAACTGGGATCCTGATGAGGGAATTGGGACCCCACTGGGGATCCCTGATGGGGGAATTGGGACCTCACTGGTGGCACTGGGGATCCCTGATGGGGGAATTGGGGATCCCCAATGGGAGGAACTGGGGACCCCGCTGGGGAATTAGGACCCCACTGGTGACACTGGGGACCCTGATGAGGGGCACTGGGACCCTGATGAGGGAACTGGGATCCTGACGGGGCACTGGGACCCGGATGGGAGAACTGGGGACCCCACTTGCTGGCACTGGCAGTGCAGCCCAGTGCTCTGTGCCCTGCCAGGGCTCGGTGGCACTGAGGGACCCCGAGCTCAGCACGCTGGGATGCTCTGGGATCCAAGCCAGGATGTTCTCCCTGCCCTCCAGCCTCTCCTAATTACACCCTGCTGCTAATTACATCTCCTGCTCTCATTGCCCTTCTCTCTTACACCTGAATTTCCAGAGGGGTTTGGGGTCCCCTCTTGGTCTGGGCTTGGGAGATTCCTTTGATTCTGCAGGGTCAGAAATCCTGTTAGGGGAAGAGAAACTGTAATTCAAAACCAGCTCTTGGCTGACTGGGATACCCCCAGTGCTGTCACTTTTATTGTGTGCAATTGAATCTTTGCTTTCTGTCCCCTTGAGCTGGGGTTTGTATTTAGAGATATATAATATATATAGATTATATATGGATATATATTTATATGTTTTATATATTTATATATTTTATATATTTTTATATATTTATATATTTTTATATATTTATATATAAAATATATTTATATATAGAAGATGGAATTATATTTATATATAGATATATTTAAAATGTTTTAGTATGATGTATTACAAAATAAAAACGTTTGAAGAACTTTCTCTAACCTAAAACCAGCTCTTGGCTGTGATACCCCAGGGCTCTCATTTTTATTTTTGTTTATTGAAGTTTTTTCTTTCTGTATCCTTGAGATGAGTTTTGTATTTAGAGATATTTTATATATATATTTTTTGAATATATTTTATATATTTATATATAAATCTCTATATATTTATATATATATATATACACAGATATATTTCAAAATATTTTTAATATGGTGTATTACTAAAAATGTTTATAATAAAAATGCTTGAAGAAATTTTTTTAACTTAAAACCAGCTCTTGGCTGTGATACCCAGGTGCTCTCATTTTTATTGTGTTTAATTAAAATTTGTTGCTCTTTCTCTCCCGTTGAGCTGGGTTTTGTATTTAGATATATATATTATTTATATATATATTTATATATGTATTATTTTATATCTTTATATATACAAATATTTTAATTCTTATATATTACAAAAATGTTTGTAATAAAAATGTTTGAAGACTTTTTAGGGGAAGAGAAACTTTCTAACTTAGAGTTAGCCAAGAGCTGGTTTTGATACCCAAGTGCTCTAATGTTTGTTGTGTTTAATTCAAGTTTGTTGCTCTTGCTGTCCCTTCGAGCTGGGGTATGTATTTAGAGATCTATTTATTTATATATTTATAGAGTTATATTATTTTTATAGAGATATATATTCATATATAGTTATTATATATATTTATATAGTATATATATTCTATATAATCATATATAAATATATATTTTATATAGATATATATTGATATATTTAAATATTTTTAGTATTAGATATTACAAAAATGTTTGTAATAAAAATGCTTGAAGGTCTTTTAGGGGAAGAGAAACTTTCTAACTTAAAACCAGCTCTTGGCTAACTGTGATACCCCAGTGCTCTCATTTTTATTGTGTTTAATTGAAGTTTGTTGCTCTTTCTGCCCCCTTGAGCTGGGGTTTGTATTTAGATATATATATATTTATAGATATTTTATATATATTTGATATATTTATATATGTTAATATTTTACATAGATATATATTGCTATATTTAAAATAATTTTAGTATTATATATTACACAAAATATTTGTAATAAAAATGCTTGAAGACCTTTTAGGGGAAGAGAAACTTTCTAACTTAAAACCAGCTCTGGGCTAAGTGTGATACACAAGTGCTTTCATTTCTTTTATGTTTAATTAAAATTTGTTGCTCTTTGTGTCCCCTTGAGCTGGGGTTTGTATTTAGAGATTTATATATGTGTATGTATATATATATTTTTTATAAATATATGAAATATATACACATATAATTATATAGATATATATAGATATATTTAAATATATTTCGTATTATATATTACAAAAAATATCTGTAAGAAAAATGTTTGAAAAGCTTTTAAAGAAAGAGAAACCTTCTAACTTAAAACCAGCTCTTGGCTAACTGTGATACCCCAGTGCTCTCATTTTTATTGTGTTTAATTGAAGTTTCTCGCTCCTTCTGTCCCTTTGAGCTGGGGTTTGTATTTATTTTTGTGTTATATATTACAAAAACTGTTTGTATTACTTTTAATCAGTGCTGGCCTGTGTCATTCTAGAGATGGGTGACAGTGGGGTTTCCTTATGGCACCCCATAAAATGGGAGTAAAACCTCACCCATTTCCCTGCAATCTGAGGGCTGTCCCAATAATATCTGAATTTAAAAGCAGTTTAAGTCATTTAAAAGCAGTTTAAATAATTTAAAATCAGTTTAAATAATTTAAAGCAGCTTTTATTCTCCCCCTGGGGACGTTTTGCTGTCCTTGCTGCTCTGCAGTGTCCTTGCACACCTGGTGTCACCTCCTGGCTCAAGCCCAGCCTGGATTAAGTCACTTTTTAATCCTCTCTGCTTCAGCACCCTGAGCTGTGCGAGCCCTGCAGAGCCCTGGGCAGCTCCTGCAGCATCTTTAAGCCGCCTTTGATAAATTCCAGAGGTTTTTAATCAACATTTGAGGAGTTAAAGCAGCCCTGGGAGCCACCCAGGTGCGCTCACCGTGGTTTTGTGTCTTCTCTCTGCTTTAAAATCCCATCAGGCTGCAAACCCCTCCTGCTTTCCCTTTCCCAGCAGGAATTGCCCCGGTCCCAGCAGGAATTGCCCCTCTCAGTGGTTTCATTGCCCTGCCAGCTCAGCTGTGGCTCCTGTCCCTGCACCTCTGACTGCAATTCCCTGCCTGATTTTGTGGCTTTTTTCTTCCTCTTCAAACAATTTCCTGGTGATTCTTTTTATTCCCTGCCTGATTCTGTGGCCTTTTTGTCCTCTTACGATTATTTCCAGGTGATTCTGGTTATTCCTTGCCTGATTCCATGCCTTTTGTGTCCCCTGGCAATGATTTCAGGTGATTCTTGTTATTCCTTCCTTGATTCTGTGGCTTTTTTTTTTTGTAATCTTCAGATGATGTCCAGGTGATTCTTGTTATTCCTTGCCTGATTCCCTGGCTTTTTTTTTTTTTTTTCTTTTCAAATTATTTTCAGGTGATTTTGTAATTCCATGCCTGATTTTGTACCTTTTAGTCCTATTCACGTGATATCCAGGTGATTCTTGTTATTTCTTGCTTGATTCCATGACTTTTTTTATCCTCTGGAAACAATTTCCAGGTGATTCTTGTAATTCCCTACTTTTGTGTCCTCTGGAAATGACATCCAGGTGATTCTTGTAATCCCCTGCCTGATTTTGTGCCTTTTTGTCCTATTCACTTGATATCCAGGTGATTCTTGTTATTCCTTCCTTGATCCTGTGGCTTTTTTTCGTCTTCTTGCAATGATTTCCAGGTGATTCTTTTTATTCCCTGCCTGATTCTGTGGCTTTTTTTGTCATCTTCAGATGATTTCCAAGTGATTTTTGTAATTCTCTGCCTGATTCCCTGGCTTTTTTTGTCCTCTTCAAGTGATTTCCAGGTGTTTCTTGTTATTCCCTGCCTGATTCTGTGACTTTTGTCCACTTCAAACAATTTCCAGGTGATTCTTTAATTCCCTGCCTGATTCTGTGGCTTTTTTGTCCTCTTCAAATGATATCCAGGTGATTCTTTTTATTCCTTACTTGATACTGTTATGTTTTTTGTCCAAATTATTTTCAGGTGATTCTTGTTATTCCCTGCCTGATTCTGTGACTTTTGTGTCCCCTGGAAACAATTTCCAGGTGATCCTTGCAATTCCTTGCTTGAGTCTTTGGCCTTTTTTGTCATCTTCAAATGATTTCCAGGTGATTCTTGCAATTCCCTGCCGGATTCTGTGGCATTTTGTCTTCTTCAAATGATATCCAGGTGATTCTTGTAATCTTGTAATTCCTTCCTTGATTCTGATGCCTTTTTTTGTCCTCTTCAAATGATTTCCAGGTGATTTTTGTTATTCCTTGCCTGATTCCCTGGCTTTTTTTTTTTTTTTTTTTTGGTGCTTTTCAAATAATTTCCAGGTGATTTTTGTTATTCCCTGCCTTTTGTGTCCTCTTCAAACAACATCCAGGTGATTCTTGTTATTCCCTGTCTGATTCTGTGACTTTTGTGTCCCCTGGCAATGACAGCCAGGTGATTCTTGTAATTTCTTGCTTGATTCTGTGACGTTTTTGTCACCTGGCAATGATTTCCTGGTGACTCTTGTTATTCCCTGCCTTTTGTGTCCTCTTCTAATTATTTCCAGGTGATTCTTGTAATTCCCTGCCTGATTTTGTGACTTTTTTGTCCTCTGGAAACAATTTCCTGGTGATTTTTGTTATTCCCTACTTTTGTGTCCCCTGGCAATGATTCTTGTTATTCCCTGCCTGATTCTGTGACTTTTTTTGTCCCCTGGCAATGATTTCCAGGTGATTCCTGTACTTCCCTGCCTGATCCTGTGGTTTTTGTGTCCTGCAAGCAGCTCCTCCCTGGGTTTTGTTCCCTCCCAGGCATGTGTTTGCTTTCCAGGCTGTTCCTTGGTGCTCTTTATCAGCCCTGTTTGGTGTTTCCCAGTGCCCTGCAGGAGAATCAGGAATGTTCTACCTGGGCATGGATCAGCCAGGCTGGGATTTCAGCCAGAATCGTGGAGATGTGAAACTCAGGAACAGAAAATGGGAATTTTCAGGGATCAGAGCAGTGAAAGGAGGCTCAGTGAGGTCCTGGGCAGCTCCTGAGTGGATTAAGGCAGGGCTGGGATTAAGCTGAGCTCCCTAATTCCTGCCTCAGCTCCTGCCTGGCCTGGGTGTTTTCCGTGGCCATTCCCTGCTTGGCACCTCCCTGTGCCCAGCTGGGACACTCTAGCTCCTCTTTTTTGGTTTTTTTTTTTTTGTTTTTTTTTTTTTTTTTTTTAGGATTATGTGTATATATTTATTAGCATTATTATTTCCATAATATTATGTTATGTTAGGATTGTGTTAGATATTTGTTATTTTTAGGATTATGTGTATTATATTTATTAGGGTTTTATGTCTGGGGTGGTTGACACATCAGGGAATCCTGGAGTGGTTTGGGTGGGAAGGGACCTTAAGGATGATCCTGTTCCTCCACTTTCCACTGTCCCAGGTGGATCCAACCTGGATTGGGATCAGGGGCAGCCCCAGCTGCTCTGGGAATTCCATCCCAGCTCCTCCCAGCCTGGAATTTTTGCTCCTGAGTTCGGGCTGGTGCTGTGGACAGGGAATGTTCTCTGGGTTATTTTCTGCTGTATTTTCCAATGGAGCTGGGTTGGAATTCTGACAGTCCTGTGGCATCCAGGATTCTGGAGCTGAACTTGGAAAACTGAGCCCAGAAACTCCTGTGGCATCCAGGATTCTGGAGATGAATTTGGGAAACTGAGCCCAGAAACTCCTGTGGCATCCAGGCTTCTGGAGCTGAATTTGGGAAACTGAGCACAGAAACTGGTATAAAAGTGCTGGCAAACCAGAGAAACTCCAGGTTTGATACAGCAGTGATTTCTCAGTCATGTCAGGTGCTCTGCTTGCCATGCACAGTTTTGGATCTTGCTCGGTTCCTCTCAACTATAAAACAACCAACTTTTCCCACCTCACAGCATTGTGACTTTCAATTGCTCCTTAAAAGCATTTTGCACTTTAGCAAAGGACTTTAAAATTTTGCAAAAGGAATTTAAGGGAGGAAAAGTACCAAAACAACCCCCAAAAATTGTATTCAGTAGCTGAACACAACTTATTTCCTGTGTGCCACCCAGATATGGCTCAAGCAAGTCCTGGGATTCTTCTTTATCCCCTCTGGGCTCCCTAAAATGGAAGTTGTTTTACAACTTTCTAAAAATCTTCTGAGTTTTGCTGTTTCCCACAGCTGTCCCTTGGTACAGGATGGAGAAATTACCCAAAAAGCTGAAGGAGGTTTGGCTGTGGGCTATCCCAGATTTCCAGCCCAGGCAGGAGCTGGCACACAGGGATTTGTGGGGCCGGAGCCAGGACTGAGTTTTGGTGAATTTGGGGAAGTTCAGGAGCTTTGGGCAGGCACAAACCCGGCTCATTCCTGCTCATGGGGAGGGGTTTTGTCCTCTCCCACCTCCTGGGAGTTGTTTTCCAGCTGGATCTGCTCCCTCCACTCATGCTGGGCTCCTTTGTGGCTTCCCAGTGTCTAGACTGGCCCTGGGGTCTGGGGCTCTGGGTTCCAGCTGTGCTCTCACATCCTGAGCTCGGCTCTGTCCCTTCCCTGCCCTCCCCGAGTCTCTGGAATTCTGGTTCTGAATGAGCAGGGAGAGCACAGGGCAGGAGCATCCCTGGGACTGGAGCAGGGGTGGCCAGACTGTCCTAATTTGGGAATTCTGGTTCTGAATGAGCAGGGAGAGCACGGAGCTGGAGCATCCCTGGGTGGCCAGGCTGTCCTAATTTGGGAATTCTGGTTCTGGATAAGCAGGGAGAGCAGGAGGATCCCTGGGGATGGAAGCAGGGGTGGCCAGGCTGTCCCAGTTTGGGAATTTTGGTTCCCCTGGGTGAGCAGAGAGAGCACAGAGCAGGAGCATCTCTGGAGCAGGGGTGGCCAGGCTGTCCCAATTTGGGAATTCTGATTCTGAATGAGCAAGGAGAACAGGAGCATTCTTGGGGCTGGGATAGAGCAGGGGTGGCCAGGCTGTTTCAGTTTGGGAATTCGGGTTCCCCTGGATGAGCATGGAGAGCAGGAGCATCCCTGGGGCTGGAGCAGGGGTGGCCAGGCTGTCCCAGTCTTACAATTTTGGTTCCCTTAGATGAGCATGGAGAGCAGGAGCATCCCTGGAGCAGGGGTGGCCAGGCTGTCCCAACCTGGGAATTCTGGTTCCAGGGAATTCTGGTTCTAAATGAGCAGGGAGAGCAGAGTGGGAGCATCCCTGGAGCAGGGGGTTGGGTCCCAGCCTGGGAATTCTGGTTCCAGAATTCTTGGATGAGCATGGAAAGGATAGAGCAGGAGCATCCCTGGAGCTGGGATGGAGCAGGGGTGGCCAGGCTGTTTCAGTTTGGGAATTCTGGTTCCCCTGGGTGAGCAGGGAGAGCACAGAGCAGTTGCTTCCCTGGAGCAGGGATGGACGGCCAGGCTGTCCTAATTTGGGAATTTTGGTTCCCTTGGATGAACAGGGAGAGCAGGAGCATCTCTGGAGCAGGGGTGACCAGGCTGTCCCAGTTTGGGAATTCTGGTTCTGAATGAGCAGGGAGAACAGGAGCATCCTTGGGGCTGGGATGGATCAAGGGTGACCAGGCTGTCCCAGATTGGGAATTCTGCTTCCCTTGGATGAGCAGGAACATCCCTGGAACTGCTGGGATGGAACAGGAGTGGCCAGGCTGTTTCAGTTTGGGAATTCTGGTTCCCTTGGTGGTGAGCATGGAAAGGACAGAGCAGGAGCACCCCTGGAACTGCTGGGATGGAGCAGGGGTGGTCAGGCTGTCCCATCTGGGAATTCTGGTTCCAGGGAATTCTGGTTCCCTTGGGGGTGAGCATGGAGAGCACAGAGCAGGAGCATCCCTGGGGGATGGAGCAGGAGTGGCCATGATAGTGGAACCCTGGAAAAAGTTAAAGATGGAATCTAAAATATCAGGCTTTGTGCTTTCCCAGATCAACTGCACCTGTGTATGATACATTATATAATGATTTATATTATTATATATGATATATATATAATTATATAAATCAGTATGATAAATTATATAATTGTTAGATGTGATGATTGTTTAGTAATTAAATGTAATTATTATATAACCATAAGAAGAATAGTGAGAAACTATGTTGGAAATTCAGAGAGGGGCTAAATTTATGTATACAATAGAACAATATAAGTTTAATAATTAACATGAAAGTTATGTAACGATAGAGTATAAAACATGATCATTTCGGATGCATGGTCGGAGTCAGATTTGGGTTGAATATACCCCTGACACCCAGAGCTCTTAATAAAAATCACCACATATAATCCCCCGTGATTATGTGTTTTTGAACACTAACAGCCAGGCTGTCCCAGTCTGGGAGTTCTGGTGCTGGATGAGCAGGGAGAGCACAGAGCAGGAGCATCCCTGCAGCAGGGATGGCCAGGCTGTCCTAATTTGGGAATTCTTGTTCCCCTGGATGAGCAGGGAGAGCAGGAGCATCCCTGGAGTTGGGATATGGAGCAGGGTGGCCAGGCTGTCCCAGCTGGGAATTCTGGTTTCCTTAGAGGAGCAGGGAGAGCAGGGATGGCCAGACTGCCCCAGTTTGGGAATTCTGGTTCCCCTGGATGAGCAGGGAGAGCAGGAGCATCCCTGGAGTTGGGATATGGAGCAAGGTGGCCAGACTGCCCCAGTTTGGGAATTCTGGTTCCCCTGGATGAGCAGGGAGAGCAGGAGCATCCCTGGAGTTGGGATATGGAGCAGGGTGGCCAGGCTGTCCCAGTTTGGGAATTCTGGTTCCCCTGGATGACCATGGAGAGCAGGAGCACCCCTGGAGCTGCTGGGATGGATCAGGGGTGGCCAGGCTGTCCCAGCCCGTCCTGGGTGACACGGGGACAACGTTCTGTGGTGCAGATGTGCAGAGGAGGAAGCCCAGCCCATGGATGAAGGGCTGCCCTGGGTTTATCCCAGGCTGGGGAGGGAATTCTGCTCCTCCTGGGACAGCCCTGCTGGGAGAGAGGAAGGAGAGCCTGGAGCAGCTTTGGGATGGAGGGGATTTTCCTTTCCTCGCTCAGAAGTGTCTCCTGAGGGTCCCATCATGAGGGAAATCATTGAAAAATCATCCCCAGCATCTGTAAAACCCCTGGGGCTGCACACTGAGCTGGAATCACACTGAGTGCTCCACACTTTGCCTGGGCTCCATGAATCCCATCCCCAGCAATCCCATCATTTTTTTCAGGCAGGAATTCAGGAATATCAGCACACTGAGCTGGAATGACGCTGAGTGGTCCAGACTTTGCCTGAGCTCTATGAATCCCATCTCTTTTCCAGGCACTAATTCAGGAATATCAGCACACTGAGCTGGAATCACACTGAGTGCTCCAGACTTGGCCTCGGCTCCATGAATCCCCTCCCCAGCAATCCCATCCCTTTTCCAGGCAGTAATTCATGGACTATCAGCACACTGAGTTAAAATCACCCTGAATGCTCCAGACTTGGCCTGGGCTCCATGAATCCCATCTTCAGTGATCCCATCCTTTTTTCAGGCAGTAATTAATGGAATATCAGCACACTGAGCTGGAATCACACTGAATGCTCCAGACTTTGCCTGAGCTCCATGAATCCCATCTTCAGTGATCCCATCCTTTTTTCAGGCAGGATTTCAGGAATATCAGCACGAGTTAAAATCAAACTTTTCCTGGGCTCCATTAATCCCAGCAGCCCCACCCCTTTTTCCAGGCAGTAATTCAGGAATATCAGCACAGTGAGTTAAAATCACACTGAGTGCTCCAGACTACGTGGGCTCCATGAATCCCATCTCTATTTTCCAGGCAGTAATTCAGGAGTATCAGCACAGTGAGCTGGAATCACACTGAATGCTCCAGACTTTGCCTGGGCTCCCTGAATCCCATCCCTTTTCCAGGCAGTAATTCAGGAATATCAGCGCACTGAGCTAAAATCACACTGAGTACTCCAGACTTTGCCTGAGCTCTATGAATCCCATCCCCTTTTTCCAGGCAGGAATTCATGGAATATCAGCACACTGAGTGCTCCAGACTTTGTCTGGGCTCCATGAATCCCATCCCTTTTCCAGGCAGGAATTCAGAAATATCAGCGCAATGAGCTGAAATGACACCGAGGGCTCCAGACTTTACGTGGGCTCCATGAATTCCATCCTTTTTTTCCAGGCAGTAATTCAGGAATATCAGCACAATGAGCTGGAATCACACTGAATGCTCCAGACTTTGCCTGGGCTCCCTGAATCCCATCCCTTTTCCAGGCAGGAATTCAGGAATATCATCTCCCAGCAGGGGCTGTCTGGCCACAGGGCTCTCTCAGCAATCTGCCTGCAACAACTGTAAATTGTCAGCTCATAAAAACCTCCCAGGAGCTTTTGAAGGAGCTTTCAGCCCATTTTCTTGCCACCCACATAGGGAATCTGCAAAAAAAAAAATCCCAAATCCTGACTTTGCCTCCTGAAAAGCAGCCTTGGTGTGTCCAGAATTAATTGGGTTTTAAAGGATTTTTATCCTTGCAGTGCTGCTGGAATTGTGCTGTTGTTCCCTTCTCAGGCTGGTGCTGTGCAGATCCCAAGATTTTTGGTGAAGAGGAAAGAATATCAGGAATTTCTCCTGGGAAATAATCAGTATTTACGGTCTGGCTCAATGTGTGGAGCATTTATCTCTGCCCTTTAAAATCCCAGGTTTTATGGATAATTTCTCCTCACCAGTGCTGAGGTTCTCCAGACAACTCAGAGCTGGTGAATCTCTGTAATTCCCAGATTTCCCTTTTCTCCCAGCCCTGCTGAAATTCCTGAAATAATATAATGGGTTTTTCCTGGGAAATAATTGGCATTTATGATCCAGACAGGTCTGGCTCAATGTGTGATCTCTGCCTGAAGGAATATCCTGAAATGATCCCAGATTTTATGGATAATTTCCCTTCACCTGAGGTTCTGTACACAGCTCTGAGATGTGAATCTCTGTAATTCCCAGATTTCCCAGTTCTCCCAGCCCTGCTGTGATTCCTGAAAAAAAATCAGGAGATTTTCCTGGGAAATAATTGGCATTTATGATCCAGACTGGTCTGGCTCAATATGTGGAGCACTGGCATCCACACCTGAAGAGATAAAGCTGAAATTATCCCAGGTTTGATGGATCATTTTAATGGATAATTTTACCAGTGCTGAGGTTCTGTACAAGGCTCCACAGTGAATCTCTGTAATTCCCAGATTTTCCTTTTCTCCCTGCCCTGCTGCATTTCCTGAAAGAAAATCAGGAATTTCTCCTGGGAAATAATTGGTATTTAGGACCCAGACAAGTTTGGCTCAATGTGTTACCTCTGCCTGAAGCAATGTCCTGAAATTATCCCAGGTTTGATGGATAATTTCTCCTCACCAGTGTTGAGGTTCTTCAGAGCTGGTGAATCCCTGTCATTCCCAGATTTCCCTTTTCTCCCAGCCCTGCTGCCAATCCTGAAAAAAAAAGGAAACTCCAATATGAGGAGTTTTTCCTGGGAAATAATTGGCATTTATGATCTGGACTGGTCTGGCTTAATTTGTTGGCTCTGCCTGAAGGAATATCCTGAAATGATCCCAGATTTTATGGATAATTTCATCTCACCTGAGGTTCTGTACACAGCTCTGAGATGTGAATCTCTGTAATTCCCAGATTTCCCTTTTCTCCCAGCCCTGCTGCCATTCCTGAAAAAATCCAGGAATTCTCCTGATCCAGAGCTCTCCTGGATTCTCCTGCCTTGGGGTGGAGGAGTGGAGCTGCTCCAGGGTCACGCAGCAAACCCAGCCAGGGCCCCCAGGGATCTCCAGGGATCTCCAGGCTGAGCTTGGGCTCGGTTTATGCTGGAGATTCCCTGGCCAGGAGCTTCCCAAGGATCCTTCCTGGATCACTGGAGCCCTTTCACTCAGGGGGATGAGTCCTGGCGTGCCTGGAGGGCTGGGATGTGCTGCCTTTGGTTCCTAGGAGCAGCTCTAGGGTTAGGAGAGGACTGGGGGCAGGTTTAGGCTGTTCCAGAGGACCAGGGGCAGGTCTAGGCTGTCCCAGAGGGTCAGGACCAGCTCTAGGCTGTCCCAGAGCATTAGGAGGAATTTTAACTCACTCATATTTTGGTTTTTGCCTCCCCAGGCTCAGGTTTTTAGTGAATTCCCATTTTTTCTGCTGGCAGAGCCCTTTGGGTGACCCCTTGTCCTGCTCTGCCTCTCCCCACTGAGCTCTCACCTCCCAGGGAAGGTTCTGGAAGGATCAGAGGGCTGGGATGGAGGGGGGACAAGGGCACAGGGACCTTTCCTGCTTTGCTTTCCCTGCTCCTGCAGGCTGAGCTGAGCTGGGAGCCCAGGGCTGCTTCGCCTGGGGCTGGGGGTTTAAAGGGGTTTGAAAAAAATGGGTTTAAAGGGTTTTTAAAGAGGGGTTTTAAAGGGTTTTTTTAAAAGGGATTTTTAAGTGTGTTTAAAGAAGGGTTTTAAAGGGCTTTTAAAGAGGAGGCTAAAGGGTTTTTAAAGAGGGGTTTTAAAGGGTTCTTAGGAGTTTTAAAGGGTTTTTAAAAAGGGGCTTAAAGGGGTTTTAGAAAGAGGTTTTTAAGGGTTTTTTAAAAGGGTTTTAAAAAGGTTTTTAGAAAGGGGTTTTAAAGGGTTTTTAAAAAGGAGTTTTAAAGAGTTTTTAGAAAGGGGTTTTTAAAGAGAGGTTTTAAAGGGTTTTTAGAAGAGGTTTGTCCCCTCTGAGTGTCCCTCTGCCCCTTTTGTCCCTCTGTCACCTGATCCTCCCTCAGTGCTGGCAGCTCCTCTTTGGCTCTGGAGCTGCTCCAGGCTTCTGTGTCCTCTGCAGAGCTTCAGCTCATGGTCCTGCCCTGTGGAAACCCCTGGGGAGCCTGTGCTGGAGGAGCAGAGATTTATTAGCACATTTGTGCTGTTTTTTTGGGATTCTCACAATGCTTTCAACATTCGAGTGAATTTGGGTGTCCACATCCCCCTGGTGAGCAAGTCTGGCTCCTTCCAAGAGTCCTGGGGAAGGAAATGTGGGAATGCCACCCAGAGAATCTCTTGTCTCCTTTGCTCTATTGTGCTTTTTACATATTTATTAACTAGTCCTTAAAAAAAAGGAAAAAAAAAAATCCCTTTTTCTACTTTGCCCAGTCATGTAGAGGAGTTGAAGGAGAACTCCCACTCTCTTGCTCTGCCAGCTTTTCTGCTCCTGATGTTTGAAGGAGCTCCTCATTATTCAGATATTAACTAATTAGCTCTGCTTCTGAATAATTTTAATTTTGCACGTGTGCTTAGCTGCACTCCAGCCTCTTGAATTTTCCAGGGTAGGATTTTTTTGTCTTTTTATTCCTTGAAATTCTCCTCTGTTGCTGTTTAACCCTGGTGAGGGGGGTGAATGCAGAAATTCTCTTTGCAGAGTTACCTCAGAGCAGAGAAATGCCTTGGGAGCAGCTTTGCTGCCACCCACCAGCATTCGATGCTCTGAGCTGCTCCTCTGGAACCCCACAATTCCTGTTGTAATTCCTGCTGGAATTCCATCACACTGCTGCAATTCTGGATATGGGGTTTATCCCAGCAGCTTTGGGAGTTTGCTTCCATCCTTAAAACCTTGCAGGGGTGGAGGGGCAGCATTTCCCATGCTGGATTTTCCTCTGGGAGGGAAATGCTGGGGCAAAGCCAAGCCCAGAGCCTGAATCTGAAATCCCTGGGGTTTGATCCCATCATTAACACCTGAATCCCAAATCCGTGGAGTTACTCCCATCCTTACACCTCGCAGGGATGGAGGAGCAGCACTTCCCACTGTGGGTTCTCCTCTGGAAGGAAAATCCTGGGACAGACTCAAGCCCAGAGCCTCAATCCCAAATCCGTGGGATTTCTCCCATTCTTAGCACCTTGAGAGATGGAGGGGGAGCGCTTCCCACTGAGGATTTTCCTTTGGGAGGAAAATCCTGGGACAAAGCCAAGCCCAGAGGCTGAATCCAAACAAAATCCATGGAGTTTGCTCCCATCATTAACACCTCACAGGGATGGAGGAGCGGTACTTCCCACACTGGGTTCTCCTCTGGGAGTGAAATCCTGGGGCAAACCCAAGCCCAGAGCCTGAATCCTGAATCCTGGCCCAGAGCCTCAATCCCAGGGAAGGGATTCCCAGAATCTCCCCCTCCCCATCCTGCTGCCAGCCCCAATCTCAAACCCTCCCCCAGAAGCTGGGCAGGGGCTGGAGAATCCCTGAGGGAGCTGAGAAGGGGCTGCACAATCCCTGAGGGAGCTGGGAAGGGGCTGCAGAATCCCTGAGGGAGCTGGGAAGGGGCTGCAGAATCCCTGAGGGAGCTGGGCAGGGGCTGCAGAATCCCTGAGGGAGCTGGGCAGGGGCTGCACAATCCCTGAGGGAGCTGGGAAGGGGCTGCACAATCCCTGAGGGAGCTGGGCAGGGGCTGGAGAATCCCTGAGGGAGCTGGGCAGGGGCTGCACAATCCCTGAGGGAGCTGGGCAGGGGCTGCACAATCCCTGAGGGAGCTGGGCAGGGGCTCAGCCTGGAGCAAAGGAGGCTCAGGGGGCCCTTGTGGCTCTGCACAGCTCCTGCCAGGAGGGCACAGCCGGGGGGATTTGGGATCTTATCCCAGGGAACAGGGACAGGAGCAGAGAGAACAGCCTCAGGGTGGATTATTGGGAATATTCCTCATGGAAAGGGGTGTCAGGCCTTGGAAGTGCCCAGGGAGGTTTGGAGTGCCCATCTCTGAAGGATTTCCCGCCCTGTGGATGTGGCACTTGGGGACAGGGGCAGTGCTGGCCCTGGTGCTGCTGCATTTGGGGCTGCACTGGATGGTGTTAAAAATTTTTCCTGAAGGGTTCTGTGGTTCCAGGGAGGAGCTCTCCAGACCTCCTGTCCTGCTCTCTGTGGGGTTGAGCACCACCAGAAGGGCTCCTGTGGGACTGTGCTGCCACCAGAGCTGTCCCTTGTCACCCTGGCAGGGCAGGAGCTGTTCTGGGCTGACCTTTCTGCTGACACTGTCCTGCTCAAGATGCTTCCTCCCTGGGGGCCAGAATTCCTTGAAAAATCAGGATCCAGGACCCCTGGCTGCACAGGATTTCCTGTGGCTGTGCTTTCCAAAAGAACCTCCTTTAATAAATCTTCTGATGCAGCTCTAAAAGATTAATTTGGACAAAGCTCTTGGGGACAGGGTGGCGATGATGGAGTTGTCCTGGATTAAACTTTTTTTTTTTTTTTGACTGAGAGGTTTTAAAAACTTTTAATTCTATTTTTAGTTTCCTTGGAAGGGTGAGATAATATAGATATATAATAGGTATATAATATAGTTATAGATAGATAAATAGATAACTATAGATATATCTATCTCTATAGATAAAATATAGATATATAATATATAGTTAGAGATACATAGACATATATAGATAATACAGCTAGATTATCTAGATATAGATAGATTATAATTATATATTGATTTATATTAAAAATATAGATAATATAGATAATATAGATATAATATGGATAGATACACATCTAGATATATCTAGATATATGGATAAATTATAATTATTTCTATCTGTATATAAATATGTATATAATGTAGATAATATAGGTAATAGGTATGTAGATAATATAGCTATAATATAGATAAATATATTATTTTATTTAATTATATTATTTATTGTATGTTATATCCCACCTAGACATATAGGTGATATAGCTAGATAATCTATGTATTGATAGATTATAATTATCTATATATTGATAGATTATAATTATCTATATATAGATATATATAGATAATACATATAGAGAAAAAATATATATACAATATAGTTATAATTTGCAGTATTACTATTAAAAGCTCACTATTTCTTAATTACAGTCCACTAGAAGCATTTCTTGGCTTATCAGCTTTTGCCACACCATACTGCAAAGGCTTTAAAGTTCATAATCTAAAATTATTTTTCATGAGTCTTAATGTGTTTTTTATAGATTCCTCTAAAGTTTCCAGGTGTTTTTGTAAAGTCATCTTTTGAAGCTTGTTTTTATTTCTGTTTCTCTCTGAACGATGTCTGTTTCATTCCATGGCATTTCTATCAGCATTTCTTATCTCAAGGCTTGCATACAGATGCACTCTGTGTGTGACTCCTGTCAGGCTTTGAGAATTCTCTATAAATCCATTTCCTACAGGTCAGGAGTTGAATTTGTTGGTCCTCGTGGGTTTTTCCATCTCTGAGTGGTTCCTTGATTTGTTGGGAATGCCCAGGCATTCATTCCCACATTTGTATGGGAATGTGCTGCAGGGTATGGGGCTGGGCATGGAAAAGCTCCAGGATCTGGTGTGGGATTCAGGATGAACCAAAGAGTGTTCAGGTGTTGGAGCAGGACTGGAGGAGCCTTGGGATTTTCAGTCCAGGGGAATTTTCCTGTGCTCTTGGCTTGGAAACCAACGTGGGGAGGTTTCCCTGCAGGAGGGAGGAATTGCCTTTGTGAGAAACAGAAACTCTGTGCTCAGCTCCCTCAGTGAGGAAAGAAAATCCCACACTGACCCTTGAATATTCCAGATTTCCATGCTCAGGATTGGCTTGGAGGGACCTTAAAGTTCATTTATTCCACCCCATCCATGGGCAGGGACATCTCCCTCTGTCCCAGGGGGCTCCATCTGGCCTTGGGCACTGCCAGGGATCCAGGGGCAGCCCCAGAAAATCTGGGAATTCCAGCCCAGCCCCTGCCCACCCTCCCAGCCAGCAATTCCTTGCCAAGATCCCAGCCCAATCTCCCCTTTCCCAGTGGGAGCCATTCCCTGGCTCCTGTCCCTGCAGGCCTTGTCCCCAGTCCCTCTGCAGCTCTCCTGGAGCCTCTTTAGGGATTTTAAATATTCCCTGGAATTTTCCTTTCTCCAGGGGAACATTCCCAGCTCTCGCAGAGCAGAGGGGCTCCAGAATCCTGGAATGGTTTGGGTTGGAAGGGACCTTGAATCCCATCCCACCCCATCCATGGCAGGGACACCTCCCACTGTCCCAGGCTGCTCCAGCCTGGCCTTGGGCACTGCCAGGGATCCAGGGGCAGCCACAGCAAATCTGGGAATTCCAGCCCAGCCAGGAATTCCCAATTCCCAATCTCCCATCCCTCTTTGCCCTCTGGCATTGGAAGCCATTCCCTGTGTCCTGTCCCTCCACCCCTGTCCCCAGTCCCTCTCCTCTCCTTCCTTGTTCCTGCAGTGAAATTCTCTTCAAGCCAAGATTTGGGGTTGAATTTCCCCCTGACAAACCCAACCCCAGATCCCTGCTCTGTGTTTCTCCATTTGTCTCTCCCTGGGCACAGAGCTCCGAGTGCCCATTCCCAGCTGGTGCCACCCATGGGCTGAGCTGTGCCAGGCAAACCAGCCAGGAATTCCAAAATAGGAGCTGGAAGGGAGCTGTGGTGACACATCCCTGCATTCCATGGCTGGGCTTCTTAAAATGCCTTAAATATTACCCTGCAGCTCAGGGGGGGTCAAATTGGCTAAAAATAGTGGTGGTAGGAAAAACCCAGTGGTTATTTAGGTCTGATGGCTGTAAAGTGTTGAGTTTTTACATTTAATCTTCATTTCTTAATTTATGGCAGTGTGAATTAATGACTAAATATTGTCTCATGGGAAGCAAAATCTAATTTCCTTCCTGTTTGAGTCTGTCTAATAATAGAGATCCTTGTAAAATAACCTTGAAATAAAATTGTGTTTTGTGATTTTTCTTAGAATGATCTGTCTGATGGAGATCCAGGGGAGGTTATGGGTATTTAACATCTAATTCCAGGTCATTCCCATAGCTGGGATGTGGGATGCAGCTTTGGTTTTTAGGTTTTCCCTTTTGAAAGGATCTTTGTGTCTTTCCCAGGACAAGATTTAGGTCCTGCAGGTTAGGAGCAAAATCAGAATGATTCTTTTTTCTCCTTCTTAGTGCTGGTGCTCAGATTTGAGTTTGCTGCAGAAGTTTGATGTGCAGGATGCTCTGCTAAATCCTGCTCCAAACTGGGCTTGTTAGGCAGGGCTTTAATTTTTATTGGAAACTAAATAAGAATGGGGATAAAAGGACAAAATAGGAGGGGTGTTGGTGCTTCAGAGCCTGTTTTGCTGCCTGCCCCTCCTCAGATTTTAGAGGGAATCACAACAAACCCTGATTTAATTCTCCCTGGGGCTGAGCTGTGGAGCAGAGGCTGCAGGCAGTGCCCAGGCAGGAAAATCAATGGAAGCTGGAAATAAAAGCAGGAAGTGCAAGAGGAAATCAGCCTGGCTGGGCTGGGTGAGGCTGCTGAGGAAAATAACTCAGGGTGGTCAGGGCACACAGAAATCGGATCAGGCAGAGAAATGGTCCCAGACCAAGAGTCCTGCTGGGATCTGAGCATGGGGAGGGTGCTGTTGTTCTTTAATTAGCTGATGATTAAGTAGGGTAATCCCCAGATTTGTTGTGTTCCAGATGTTGTATCCGATATATATAGAAAACAAATATTTAAATAGAGCTGCTGGAGCTCCAGGGATGCTGGGGAGGGATTTTCCCTGCAGGGCCAGGAGCTGCATCCCAGATCCTCTGGGTTCCTTCCCATTGGGCATTCCAGGATTCCTGGGTGGAATTCTTCCCATTGGGGCATTCCTGGGTGGAATATGGAATTCTTCCCATAAGGAAATTCAAGGATTCCTATTTGGAATATGGAATTCTTCCCATTGGGACGTTCCAGGATTAATATTTGGACTATGGAATTCTTCCCATTGAGATATTCCAGGACTCCCATGTGGAATATGGAATTCTTTTGATCAGGATATCCCAGGATTCTGGTGTGGGACATGGAATTCTTCCCATCAGGGCATTCCAGGATTCCTGTCTGGAATATGGAATTCTTCCTGTTGGGGCATTCTTGGGTGGAATATGGAATTCTTCCCATCAGGGCATTCCAGGATTCCCACGTGGAATATGGAATTCTTTTGATCAGGATATTCCAAGATTCTGGTGTGGGATATGGAATACTTCCCATTGGGGTATTTCAGGATTCATATATGGAATATGGAATTTTTCCCAGTGGGACATTCCTGTGTGGAATATGGAATTCTTCTGATCAGGATATTCCAGTATTCCCTGTGGAATATGGAGTTCTTCCCATTGAGATGTTCCAGGATTCCCATGTGGAATATGGAATTCTTCTGATCAGGACATTCCAGAATTCTGGTGTGGAATATGGAATTCTTCCCATTGGAGCATTTCAGGATTTATATTTGGAATATGGAATTCTTCCCATTAGGACATTCTAGGATTCATATTTGGAATATGGAATTCTTCCCATTGGGACATTCCTGGGTGGAATGTGGAATTCTTTTGATCAGGACATTCCAGGATTCTGGTGTGAAATATGGAATTCTTCCCATCATGACATTCTAGGATTAATATTTAGAATATGGAATTCTTCCTGTAAGGAAATTCCAGGATTCCTGTCTGAATATGGAATTCTTCCCATCAGAACATTCCAGGATTCCCTGTAGAATATGGAATTCTTCCCATCAGGGCATTCCAGGATTCCTGGATGCAATATGGAATTCAGTCCCTGGGAGCACAGACAGGTTCAGGGATTCTGGATGAGTTTTTATTTTTAGCAGTGATTTGCAGCCCCTGATCCCGAGGAATTCCAGGCATTTCCCTGCTCCTGGGGTTGTTTCCTTTTCCGGGAGGGGTTTGGTCACCACGGGCTGGGCCTGGCTTATTTTAATTTATACATCTGGTTTTTAATTCATACTGCTGATTTTTAATTTATTCAATTGGTTTTTAATGTATTCTACTGATTTTCTTAATTTACTCAACTGATTTTTAATTTATGCCACTGAGTTTTTTAATTTATGATCTTGATTTTTTAATTTATGCCACTGAGTTTTTAGTTTATACAAGTGGTTTTAGTCTCTGCTGCAAATCCTTCATGTGGGAACTTTTCCTCCTCTTCTCTCTCCTGTTTTAGTTTTAATTTCTTAATTAGGTGATGATTAATTAGGGTAATCCCCAAATTTGGTGTGTTCCAGCTGTTGTATCAAATATATATAAAACATATATTTAAATAGAGATAAACTGTATCTAATCCAGAAAAAATATAAATATACACAATACACATAAAAGTATAAAAATATAAATATATAAGAAATGTAAAATAAAAATATTAATATACAACATGTGTAAGAAATATATATTTATATACACAGAGAATATTAAAAGAAATATATAATAAACATAACATATATGAAAATAAATATATAAAGAGATGATCAGATCAATTATACATAAAATTATAAAAAATAATTTTTATTCCTGGAGCTTCTTTAGGCCCTGGAATGTGCTGGAATTTCCCCCTGGATCCCTCTCCAGAGGTGATAATTGTATCTCTAGGATTAATTCCTCCTTGCCTGGTTTAATGCCTGAGTTAATCACCCCCTGTGCCCTTCCAAAGCTTTGGGTCATTCCCTAAATCCCATTTGCCCTTTTCCTTAAATCCCCTTTTCCTTAAATCCCATTCTTCCTTTTCCTAAATCCCATTCTCCCTTTTCCCAAAACCTCACCCTCCCTGTCCCTAAATCCCTTTTCCCTGTCCCTAAACCCCACTCTCCCTTTTCCTAAATCCCATTCTCCCTTTCCCTAAATCTTTTCTTCCCTTTTCCCCTAAATCCCATTCTCCCTTCTCCTTAAATCCCTTTTTCCTCTTTTCCCTATGCCCCATTCTCCCTTTCCCTAATTCCTTTTCCCCCCTTTCCCTAAACTCCTTTTTCTTTCCCCTAAATCCCAAAATCCCATTCTCCCTTTTCCTTAAATCTCTTTTTTCTCCTTTTCCCTAAACCCCATTCTCCCTTTTCCCTAAACCTCATTCTCTCTTTTCCCTAAATCCCATTCTCTCTTTTCCCTAAACCCCATTCTCCCTTTTCCCTTAAACCCCATTCTCCTTGTCCCTAGGTCCCTTTTCCCCCTTTTCCCTAAACCCCAACATCCCATTCTCCCTTTTCCTTAAATCCCTTTTCCCCTTTTCCCTCAAATCCTGTTCTCCCTTTTTCTTTAACTCCACTCTCCCTATCCCTAAACCCCATTCTCCCTTTTCCCTATATCCCATTCTCCCTTTCCCTTAAACCCCATTGTCCCTAAACCCCACTCTCCCTGTCCCTAAATCCCTTTTCCCTGTCCCTAAATCCCTTTTCCCTGCTCCAAGCCATCCCCAGGGGCCGGGGTGTGCAGGGCAGGGCCAAGGTGGGGCTGAGGACTCTCCGTGTCCTGATCCTATCAGCAGCCCTATTTATTTTTACACATCCTGTGCGGGGCCGGGGCGTTTTTGGGATTTTCCCAGCTGGAGCAGCATCCCGTGGTGTTTTTCCCTTTGCCCACTTCCCAAACAGGAAAAGTCCTGAGGTTATTTTTGAATCTGGAGGAAAACTCCGGAACTGCCCTGAAGGGCACCGGGTGGGACAGGCCAGGGCTGCGCAGGGCTGGGACACGGGATTGGGGTGGATTTATAGGGTATGGGATTTCCTACATGTGGGCTTGGGGTTTGGGGTTGGTTCACAGATTATGGCATTTCCTACATGTAGGACATGGTTTGGGGGAATGAATTCTGCAGGTTATGGGATTTCCTCCACCTGGGGTGGGATTTGGGGAATGAATTCACAGGATTCTGGGATGGGGCTTGGGGGAATCCATTCCACAGGTTTGTGGGATTCCCTCGATGTGAGATGGGGTCTGGGGAATGAATTCACAGGTTATAGGATCCCCTCTATGTGGGATGGGGCTTGGGGGAAGGAATTCCACAGGTTTGTGGGATTCCCTACATGTGGGATGGGGTTTGAGGAGTGAATTCACAGGTTGTGGGATCCTCTCCACATGGGATGGGATTTGGGGTATGAATTCACAGGTTTGTAGGATTCCTTCCACGTGGGATGGAGTATGGGGGATGGATCCACAGGTTGTGGGATTTCCTACATGTAGGATGGGGTTTGGGGATGGATTCACAGATTATGGGATCCCCTATATGTGGGATGGGATTTGGGAGGATGAATTCACAGGTTTGTGGGGATGAGGCTTTGGGAATGAATTCACAAGGTTATGGGATTCCCTCCACATGGGATGGGATTTGGGGTATGAATTCACAGGTTTGTAGGATTCCTTCCACGTGGGATGGAGTATGGGGGATGGATCCACAGGTTGTGGGATTTCCTACATGTAGGATGGGGTTTGGGGATGGATTCACAGATTATGGGATCCCCTATATGTGGGATGGGATTTGGGAGGATGAATTCACAGGTTTGTGGGGATGAGGCTTTGGGAATGAATTCACAAGGTTATGGGATTCCCTCCACTTGGGATGGGATTTGGGGTATGAATTCATAGGTTTGTAGAATTCCTTCCACGTGGGACGGGGCTTGAAGGTAAGGAATTCACATGTTATGGGATCCCCTCCATGTGGGAGGGGGCTTAGGGGAAGGAATTCACAGCTTATGGGATTCCCTACATGCGGGACACAGGGTTTGGGATGGATCCACAGGGTATGGGATCTCCTACATATGGGATCTGGCTTGGGGGAATGAATTCACAGGCTTGTGGGATTCCCTCCACATGGGATGGGATTTGGGGGAATTAATTCAGAGGTCTGTAGGATGGGGCTTAGAGGAATGAATTCCAAAGGTTTATGGAGTTCCCTCCATGTGGGATGGGATTTGGGGGATGGATTCCTTTGTGGGATTCCCTCATTGCTGACTCCGGGCTGTGGCTTTGGGAGCTGATTTTGTGGAAAACCCTGGGATAAGAGGAGTCATTCCTGATGATGTGGTTGTGGCAGAATTCCCTTCTCCTGGATGCTGGGATATCCCAGGGAATTCCCTCTGATCCTAAAGCCTCCATGGGGCAGATCCCAGCTCTCAGCACCCCTGGCTGAATCCAGAATTCCAGAGTGCTCCAATCCCATGGAATGAGCTCTGTGCCCCTTTGGGGCTGGGGTAGGAATTCCTGGATGGGTTCAGGGTGGTGCTGACATTTTCAATCCCATGGAATGAGCACTGTGCCCCTTTGGGGCTGAGCAGGAATTCCTGGATGGGCTCAGGGTGGTGCTGACATTTTCAATCCCATGGAATGAGCTCTGTGCCCCTTTGGGGCTGAGCAGGAATTCCTGGATGGGCTCAGGGTGGTGCTGACATTTTCAATCCCATGGAATGAGCACTGTGCCCCTCTGGGGCTGGGGCAGGAATTCCTGGATGGGCTCAGGGTGGTGCTGACATTTTCAATCCCATGGAATGAGCTCTGTGCCCCTTTGGGGCTGAGCAGGAATTCCTGGATGGGCTCAGGGTGATGCTCCTGCTCTGGGAATTGCTCCCTGTTCCCTGTGATCAGGGAGCTCATGGAAATGCCTGGACCTGCTGATAACCTCATTATTCTGGGATTCTACGATAAGGAGCAGATAAGGAGCAGCTCCAGAGGATTCCAGGACTGGGGAGCAGCTCCAGGAGCTGGGCTGGGGGATGCAGGACACAAATTCCGTGCAGAATTCCTTTGTTTTCCACATGTTGTTGGGGTTTTTTTGTTTTCTTTTATTCCCCTTCTCCTTAATTTTCCGTGTGGGGACCCCGAGGGCTGTGAAGGGAATTGGCTGCAGGCCTGAGGCAGGAGATGGTGGCTTTTAAAAATTCCTTCTGCACTATCAGCTTCACACAGCATCCTGAGCTTCCTGTGCTTGGGGACAGAGCTGGGAGGGACAACTCTCCAGGAATCCTGGGGATCACGTTTGTTTTTTTTTGTTAATATATAATATATATAATATATATATTATAATATATATAATATATATTATAATATATTATAATATATATAATATATTATATATTATATATATTATATATAATATATAAAATATATATAATGTATAACATACGTATTATATACTCTATAGCATAATTTATACAATATAATAATTATAGTGTATAGAATTATTATATATATTTATTATATTATAATATGATATAATTATAATATATTTAATATTTATATTTTGTTTCATATTTATTATTTTTTTAAAGTTCTAAACTTCATAATTATAAATAGTAAATATATTTAATATATAATATATATTTAAATATATATAATATATATTATATAATATATATTATGTATATTTAATTATATTATTATGTTTAATAAAATATAAACAAAATAGAAATAGTAAATATATTATATCTACAATTTATATTTTGTTTTTGTTTTATTTTGTTTCATTACTATTCATTACTATTATTTTGTTTTATTACTGTTTTTAAAGTTATAAACTTCATAATGTATAAATAGCAAATATATCATATTATATTTACTATCTATATTTTGTTTATATTTTATTTTGTTTCATATTTATTACTATTTTTAAAGTTCTAAACTTCATAATATAGACATAGTAAATATATTTACAATTTATATTTTATTTATATTTTATTTTCTTTCATATTTATTACTGTATTTAAAGTTCGAAACTTCAAATTTTCCACTTTGTGATATTACACCCTTTTAACTAATTATGCACTCTTAATTTTTCGTGGTAGTAATTAATTTTGCAAGTTTGTTTTATGGTTTTAGGTCAAATGTAGTATTTTCCTGGGAGTTAGAGTCTGTTTGTACAGAAAGTTAAAAATTCTTGGCACCTGGAGCTCTAACAAGCTGCTTCCTTTTAGGAATGATGTTCCTGTGCTTGGTGTTGTAGGGTTGGTCCATGGGATGTGCTCTAAAATGGGCTGCTGGGCTTTGGGGTCAGCTGGGGGAGTTTGGGATTGGCCTGGAGGGCTTTGGGATGGGCCATGGGGAGCTTGGGATCAGCCAGGACAAGGAATCCCATCCCTCCCCTGGAATTTCTTGCAGTGCATTTTGGAAAACTCCCCTGGCACTGCCAGCCTGGATTTTCCATCCCTCACCTGCTGCTCCACAGGAACCAAAGCAATTCCTGCTTTTCCTTGGCACCCCTGGCACAGGACAAAAATCCCCCTCCCACCCCTGAGCAGGACACGTCCCTGAGGAGAATCCCTTGAGCCACATCCACGTTCATTCCTGCTTCCCACAAACCACCTCTGAACCCCGAGCCATTAATAGCCTGGACTGGCCCCAAACCAGGGCCAAAATTACATTGGAATAATTAAAAGCCAGGTCTGAGTGTCTTTAAACACAGCCTGTGGCAGGAAATGCTGGGATTTGAGCCAGTTGGGCCAAGTATCCAAGAAAAAAGGATTTCCTCATTGGTTTGAAGGTCCCACGAGTGCCAAGAGGATTTTAACTCCAATTTATCCCTGCTGTTATCAGCCCAGACAGCCTGGCCACTGGAAATCTTCATTAAAATCTTCATTTTAACTCCAATTTATGCCTGCTGTTGTTAGCCCAGACAGCCTGGCCACTGGAAATCTTCATTAAAATCTTCATTTTAACTCCAATTTATGCCTGCTGTTGTTAGCCCAGACAGCCTGGACACTGGAAATCTTCATTAAATTCTTCATTTTAACTCTAAAATTATTAGCCCAGACAACCTGACCACTGGGAATCTTAATTAAATTCTTCATTTTAACTCCAATTTATGCCTGCTGTTGTTAGCCCAGACAGCCTGGCCATGGAAATCTTCATAAAAATGAAAACTCAGCACAAATCCAAAGGGAGCTAGTCCTCAACACAGACTGGGACTGGCCACAGCCTCCATCTCCAGGCAATCCCAAATCCTCTGCAAACAGCTGCAAATCCCAAAAGACAAATGAATTATCCCAGAGGGAGCTTGGGCTGGGGAGTGCTGCTCCATGGATGGAGGCTGAGCTCATCCAGGGGTTGGGAATGCAGGAGCTGTGACTGCTCCGGAAGGATTTAGGGACAAAGAATTACAAATAAATAATATTAGAGGTAATTTAGTGCAGTTTTAGAGCCTGAGATGGGCTCGGTTGGTTGGAGGGTTCAGTCCCAGGCTGAGTCATTTGAGAGCAGGAATTGATCCCTGAGGTCCCTTCCAGCTCAGAATATGCCAGGATCTGGAAATAAATAGGAAATAAATAGGAAATATCCCCCAGTGTCCATAGGCAGGGAATGTTGTGTTTAAACACTGAATTAAATCATTGATGGAACCCAGGATTGGAATAATGGGATGGTTTGGGTGGGAAGAGACCTTGAATCCCATCCATGGCATGGACACCTGCCACTGTCCCAGGTGGATCCAACCTGGCCTTGGGCACTGCCAGGGATCCAGGGGCAGCCACAGCAAATCTGGGAATTCCAGCCCAGCCAGGAATTCCTCGCCAAGATCCCAGCCCAATCTCCCCTTTCCCAGTGGGAGCCATTCCCTGGCTCCTGTCCCTGCAGGCCTTGTCCCCAGTCCCTCTCCAGCTCTCCTGGAGCCCCTCCAGGGACTCTGAGGATTCCTTGGAATTTTCTCTTCTCCAGGGGAACATTCCCAGCTCTCCCAAAACAGCTGCAGGACCTCCTCTGGACTCCTTCAAAGAAACTCACATTTTCCTTCCCCAAACCTTCCCGAGGATTCTTCCCTTTCGGGTTCGGGTTTTGCTTTCTGAATCTGGGCTGGAATTTTTAGGATTTCCTCTGGTGCCATCCAGTGGCAAAATCCGGGATTGGGGTTTGGCCATTCCCGGGCTGGGCAGAGGAAATGGGGAATAAAGGACATTGAAGGATGCTGGAGATCCCCTGGGATGTGCTGGGTGTGGGAGGGAAGGATTTGGGAATATCAGGAATAACTTTGGAAGGTGTGATCTGGTCAATCTTCTCTTCCCGTTTTGTTCCTGTCTGGTTCATCCTTGGTTGCTGATTTATTCCAGAAGTTTTATTGCCAGGGTTTTCAATTAATTGCCATGGTTTACAGTTAATTTCCATGATTTTCAATTAATTGCCATGGTTTACAGCTAATTGCCATGAATTTCAATTAATTGCCATGTTTTAAATTTTTTTTCCATGGTTATAAATGTTTTCCATGGTTTACAGTTAATTGCCATGATTTTCAATTAATTACCATGATTTTTAATTAAATACCATGATTTTCATTTTTTTTTCCCGTGGCTTTAAATTAATTGCCATGATTTTTAATTAATTGCCATGATTTTCAATTTTTTTCCCCATGGTTTTCAATTGATTGCCATGACTTTCAATTTTTTCCCATGGCTTTCAATTAATTGCCATGGTTTTCAGTTAATTCCCATGATTTACAGTTGATTGCCATGATTTAATTTTTTTTATGATTTAAAATTATTCATGGCTTTCAATATTTTTTCATGGCTTTCAATTTTTTTTTCATGGTTTTCAATTTTTTTTCATGACTTTCAATTAATTGCCATGACTTTCCAGTTTTCTTCCATGGCTTTAAATTAATTGCCATGGTTTTCAATTAATTGCCATGATTTTCAATTCATTGCCATGATTAATTTATTTTTTCATTATTTATAATTTTTAATGGCTTTCAAGTTTTTTTTCCCCATAGCTTTCAATTAATTGCCATGATTTTTAATTAATTACCATGATTTTCAATTTTTTAATGGTTTTTAATTTTTTTTCATGGTTTTCAAATTTTTTTGTCATGGTCTTAAATTAATTGCCAGAGTTTTCAATTAATTGCCATGATTGAAATTTTTTTTATGATTTAAAATTTTTCATGACTTTCAATTTTTTTTTTTCATGGTTTTCAATTTTTTTCATGTTTTCAATTAATTGCCATGGTTTTCAATTAATTGCCATAATTTTGAATTCTTTTCATGGTTTTCAATTTTTTTTCATGATCTTAAATTAATTACCATGGTTTTCAATTAATTGCCATGGTTTTCAATTACTTGCCGGGATTTACAGTTGATTGCCATGGTTTTCGATTAATTGCCATGATTTACAATTAATTGCCACAATTTTCAATTTTTTTCATGATTTTCCATTAATTGCCATGGCTTTTAGTTAATTGCCATGGTTTCCAATTAAATGCCATGATTTTCAATTAATTGCCATAGTTTTCAATTAATTGCTATGGTTTTCAATTAATTGCCATGATTTTCAATTTTTCCCATGATTTTCAATTACCTGCCATCATGTTTAATTAATTACCACGATTTTCAATTTTATCCATGGTGTTCAATTTTTTCATGGTTATCAATTTTTTCTTTTCATGGTTTTCAATTAATTGCCCTGGTTTTGGGTTAATTGCCATGTTTTACAATGAATTGCCATGATTTACAATTAATTACCACGGTTTTCAATTTTTTTCATGGTTTTCAATTTTTTCCCCGGTTTTCAATTTTTTTCCAGTGGTTTTCAGTTAATTGCCCTGGTTTTGAGTTAATTGCCCTGGTTTTCAGTTCGCTCATTCCCTGAGGAAGCTTTGCAGAGGGGTTTAGGAGCAGTGAGTGCAGGTTGATCCCCACGTTCCCCTGGCAGCTCCCCGTTAATTTTGGGGTGCTCAGGAGCTGTTGCTGCACCCCAGGATGGAATTATCCATCCTGGAATTCCAATTTATCCAGCCTGGAATTCCCTGGAATCCCTCCTGGGAGCAGCCCTTGATTCCCTAGAGCCACACAAAGCTCCCAAATCCTCTAAAAATAACATCCCAAGGCTTGAAAATGACAAAAACAATGAGGGGAAAAAAAGGCCAAGTTTAATGAGAGTCAAAGCTGGGCTAATGAAGTTCTTTAATTAGATGAAGCAATTAAGAGGGAAATGAGAGAAGAGCAGAGGGGCTGGAATCTGGGCTGGGCTCAGTCTGAAGCCTAAATAAGCCCGACTTTGCTTCTCAGGGGGGTTTTGTAGAACAGATTGGGAATCAGAATTATTTCCAGCACAAACAGCTCCTTTTTGGGGTTTGTGTGTGGGACTGGGAGCTCTGAGCCCTCCTCTGTCATTAATACAACAATATTACATATCAAAATACAATAATATAACAATATAACATATGAAAATACAGCAATATAGCAGTATAACATAGAAAAATACAATAATACAACATGTAAAAATACAAAAATATAACAATATAACATATAAAAGTACAATAATATAACAATATAACATATAAAAATACAACTATATAACAGTATAACATAGAAAAATACAATAATATAACATGTAAAAATACAAAAATATAACAATATAACGTATAAAATACAATAATATAACGATGTAACATAGAAAAATACAATAATACAACATGTAAAAATACAAAAATATAACAATATAACATATAAAATACAACAATGTAACGACGTAACATAGAAAAATACAATAATATGACATGTAAAAATACAAAAATATAACAATATAACATATAAAATACAACAATGTAACGACAACATAGAAAAATACAATAATATAACATGTAAAAATACAAAAATATAACAATATAACATATAAAATACAACAATGTAACGACATAACATAGAAAAATACAATAATATAACATGTAAAAATACAAAAATATAACAATATAACATATAAAATACAACAATGTAACGACATAACATAGAAAAATACAATAATATAACATGTAAAAATAAAAAATATAACAATATAACATATAAAATACAACAATATAACGACATAACATGTAAAAATACAATAATATAACAATATAACATAGAAAAATATAACAATATAACATAGAAAAATACAACAATACAGCAATATGACATAGAAAAATACAACAATACAACATGCAAAAATACAACAATATAACAATATAACATATAAAAAGACAATAATATAACATAAAAATACAACAATTCCTCATGGATCTGTGGTTGGACAGGTTTGGTTTGTGCTGAGGTTTGAGAACCCCCAGGATGAGCAGACACCTCCCTCAGGAGTATCCATGATGTTTTGCTGATGTGTTTGCACATAAAATTTAATTTATTATTAATAATTTTAATTGTTATATTCAATAATAAATAAATTAATAATATTAGTTATCATCAATTAATTAATAAATAATATTATTTAATAATGATAACTACAATACTTATTATATTTAATAATAAATATTTAATTATTTTCCCAGTTTTCCCTGTGCTGTCCCACTGCGTGTGGGTGATTTTTCTGCCCCAAACTCTCAGTTAAAATTATGAAATTTTTTTGTCCAGAATTCTTCCCCACTACAGAAAAAAAAGGTGACCTTGAGTTCCCTGAGAGGAATGTGGTGATTTATTGGGAATGGAGAAAGGAGGAGGAGGAGGGCTCTCCCAGCATTTTCAGTGCAGCTGGGCCTTGCCAAGGGCATTTTCCCCCTTTCCCTGGGCAGGTGCAGCTGGAAAAGGGAATTTTGTCCTTAGGAGTGTCCTGGGAAAAGCAGCACTGCTGGAAAATGAGCATCGGGGCAGCCTGTCTGGTTCTTCCTGCTCTGGAGCTGTTTCCTTGTGGTGCTCTTTGATTTGGGGGTGTGGGAGTGCATTGTGGGTTCATTGTGGGAATTATAAAGTGGTTTTTGGGATGGAAAAGCCCTTTGGGATGGAGTCCAGCCATATCCAAGGTGCTTTGGTCAGGATGGGATTTTCTGTGAGTATTTTGTGACTGGGATTTTCTGTGAGTATTTTCTGGCTGGGATTTGCCTGCCCCGTGCTCTGGGCTTGGAATTCCCTTCCCATCCAAGTTCCCAATGAAGGTGACATCGCTGTGCTCTCACACCCTGGAAAAGTCAGAGTTCCACTGCAGGTCAGGCTGGGGATCCCCCAGGGCAGGGCAGCTGATCCCCCTGTCCCAGACCCCACAGCTGACCCCACTCTGGTCTGTCCTGTCCCAGACCCCACAGCTGACCCCACTCTGGTCTGTCCTGTCCCAAACCCCACAGCTGACCCCACTCCTGTGTCCTGTCCTGCCCCAAATCCCACAGCCGATCCCTTGAGTTCTGTCCCCTGTCCTAAATCCCACAGCTGATCCCCTGAGTTCTGTCCCCTGTCCTAAATCCCACAGCTGATCCCCTGACCTCTGTCCCCATCCCAAACCCCACAGCTGACCCTGCTCCTGTGTGTCCTGTCCCTCATTCCAAACCCCACAGCTGACCCCTGAGCTCTGTCCTCTGGCCCAAACCCCACAGCTCTCCCTGCTCCTTCTTATCCTGTTCCAAACCCCGCAGCTGTCCCTGCTCCTGTGTGTCCTGTCCCTCATTCCAAACCCAACAACTCATCCCACTCTGCTGTGTCTTGTCCTGTCCCAAACCCCACAGCTGACCCCACTCTGATGTCCCTGTCCCAAATCCCACAGCTGATCCCACTCCTGTGTGTCCTGTCCTGTTCCAGACCCCACAGCTGTCCCTGCTCCTGTGCGTCTTGTATTGTTTCCAGGGGTCCTTTTGAGGTTTGGGTGTTGTTTACAGGGCTGTTTTTGGGGTTTCCAGGGGTCCTTTTGGGGTTTGGGTGTTGTTTTCAGGAGTCCTTTTGGGATTGGAGTGGTGTTTACAGGGGCTCTTTGGGGTTGGAGTGGTGTTTACAGGGCTCCTTCTGGGGTTTGAGCCTTGTTTCCAGGGATCCTTTTGGGGTCTGAGTGTTGTTTGCAGGGTTCCTTTTGGGATCGGAGTGTTGTTTCTAGAGCTCCTTTTGGGGTTTGGGTGTTGTTTCCAGGGGTCTTTTTGGGCATTTGAGCCTTGTTTACAGGGGTCTTTTTGGGGTTTCAGTGTTGTTTACTGGGGTCCTTTTGGGGTTTGAGTGTTGTTTACAGGGATCCTTTTGGGATTCACAGGGATCCTTTTGGTGTTTGAGTGTTGTTTGCAGGGATCCTTTTGGGTTTGAGTATTGTTTACAAGGATCCTTTTGGGCTTTGAGTGTTGTTTACAGGGGTCCTTTTGGGGTTTGAGTGTTGTTTACAGGGGTCCCAATTGTTTCCAGGGGTCCTTTTGGGGTTGGAGTGTTGTTTCCAGCTTTGGGAAGATGATTCATCCCTGCCTGAATGTTCCCCAGCTTGGACGGGCTGGGGTTTCTCTCACCCGGCTCTGGGAGCATTCCTGTCCCACACATGGCTCAAATCAAGTGTCCTTCCAGCTTTTGTTCCCGGGAATTGTTCCCATTGTCCTCCCGAAAAGGGGAGGCCATTTGGAAGCTGAGCTCGTGGCCACCTCTCCCCATCCTCCCTGTGTCCTCTGCTCTCCCTGGGTTGGGGTTGTTCCTCCATTCCTGGCTTTTTTAAAAGGTGGATTTGTTCAAGCTTTTCGTCGTGGCTTTGGAGCATCACAAATTCCTTCTTTATTTAACAGGGACATTCTGAGTTGTTCCATTTTATTGTTAATTAGGGCAATTATCCCTCATTTCCTCGGAACTCTTGTCTGGCAGGGAAGAGCTGGATCCCATCCCAGGGATGGCTGTGGCTTTATGGCAGCTCTGGTTTCCCACTGATTTATGGTCTGAAGGTGTTTTATGGTCATCCCTGAGCTCTTCAGGAGACTTTGGAATATTTTTCCAGCTGGGGCTGCTCCAGGATCCCTGGGGATGTCCAAGGCCAGCTTGGACATTGGGACAGTGGGAGATGTCCCTGCCTGTGGAATGAGGTGATCCTCCAGACCCCTTCCAACCCCAGCCATTCCATAATTTTAAGCCCTGATCTTGTGCCAGGGAGGGAAGTGGAGATTTGTGTGGTGCCATCAGTGAAAGTTGAGTTGGGCCCTCAGAAATCCTTGGAAAACCTGGCAAGGTTTGATGGCCAGAGTCAGAGCCATCCCTTCTTTCAGCTCCTGGAGACACCAGGGGTGATCTGTGAGGGTCAGGGGGTTTCCACGGAGCTCCAGCTCTTCTGGAGTTGAAGCTGTGGGAAATGGGATTTTGGGGACCTCCAGGTTCCTGTCCCTGCCTGGGGAGGAGTTTGGTCTCTGGAGCAGCAGACGCACCAAGGCTGCTCCTCCTTGGGGTCTTTCTGACTTATTCCTTGGGATGATCAATTTAAAG
This sequence comes from Melospiza georgiana, assembly GCF_028018845.1. Taxonomy (NCBI): domain Eukaryota; kingdom Metazoa; phylum Chordata; class Aves; order Passeriformes; family Passerellidae; genus Melospiza; species Melospiza georgiana. The sequence goes on from NC_080434.1 coordinate 67,671,739, forward strand.
CGATTCCAGAACATTCCCTGGTGATCCCTTCTGGATTTCAGCCCTTCTCACAGTCAGGGAACTCCATCCAATGTTTAGCCTAGTTCTCCTGGGCAATTTAGGCCCATTCCTGTTCTTCTCTTCAGCAGACACAAACATTCCCATGGGAATGTGAGTCCTGCCCTCCTCTGGTCCTCATAAATCCCAAATCCATCGCCTTTGAGTCCAGCTTTCCTCTCTGAGCATGTGGCTGATAAAACACTCCTCTGATGAAGCTTTTGGGAAGTTTAATTGGAAATTCACCATCCCCTGGTCCTCTGCATCCCAAATTTTGACTATGCAGCTTCTGGGGGTGTGGGGGAACCATCAGCCTGGAGAAGTGGGGTGGTGGAGAGCCCAAGGTTTACCAGGAAGGGATGGAGGGTCTCCCAGTGTTTACCAGGAAGGGACTGAGGATCTCCCAGTGTTTACCAGGAAGGGACTGAGGATCTCCCAGTGTTTACCAGGAAGGGATGGAGGGTCTCCCAGTGTTTACCAGGAAGGGACTGAGGATCTCCCAAGGTTTACAGGAACCTTGCTCCCCTCTGCTCTCAGCCCAGGCTGGATGTGGCTCTGGAAGGTGCCCCGTGGGGACTGGGCTGGTCTTTAGGGTCCCCTCCAATACCAACCATCCTGGTAGAGGCCGTGAGGGGCTGGCAGGGAGGAATTTCCCCTGGCGCAGCTGAGTGCTGTGGATGGATCCATCTGCTGCAGGAAGCAGGAGTTTCCCAGCACAATGGGTTGGCACCAGGAACTGCATGGGGCATTCCCAGCCAAATCCTGCCCTGAGGGAACCCTTGGGCTGACCTCCATCCCCAGGGAAGGAGGGGGAGCTGCTGGGGCAGGGATGTGATGCCAGGCAGGGAGGCTGCTGCCTTCCTCTGCACATCCCTGGGTGAGCAAATGCTTGTGTGAGCAATTCTTTGTTTGAGCAGATCCCTGGGTGAGCGATTCCCTGGATGAACAGATCCCTGGGTGGGCACATCCCTGGATGAGCAGATCCCTGGGTGGGCACATCCCTGAGTGAGCAGATCTGTGGGTGAACAGATCCCTGGGTGAGCAATTCCTTAGTGGACACATCCCTGGGTGAACAGATCCCCGGATGAATGAATCCCTGAATAAACAGATCCCTGGGTGGGCAGATCCCTGAGTGAACAAATGCCTGTGTGAGCAAATCTCTGGGTGAAAAAATCCTGGGTGAATAAATCCCTGTGTGGGCATATCCCTGTGTGAGCTATTCCCTGGGTAAACAAATCCCTGGGTGAGCAAATGCCTGTGTGAGCAATTCCCTGGATGAACAGATCCCTGGGTGAGCAAGTCCCTGCACAAAAAGATCCCATGGTGAATAAATCCCTGGATGAATAAATCCCTGGCTGAACAAATCCCTGGACAAACAAATCCCTGGACAAACAGATCCCTGGACAAACAGATCCCTGGGTGCTGCTGGTGCTGTCCCACTGCTGGAAGTGCTCCACCAGCTGCTGTCCCTCAGGAAGGGATTTTTGAGGGGTGTTTAATGTCAGGCTCGTCCCCAGGGTTTGTTGTGCCTCTGCTGGATGCTGTGACCACATTTCTTCCCAGCAGAGAGAGGAGGGGGCGAGGCCTGGAGCCAAGAATGCTCCGAAAAATCCAAATGCACTCGTGGAGACAATGCACAAGACAACAGAAGGAGCTTTTATTGGGCAATAACGCAGCGAGAATCGGCATTAAAATTGTTCTGTGGTAAAATAATCTGTGTGCAGAGCTGGGGAGGGCTGGGATGTTTATGGGATGAGGATTCCTCAGCTCCAGGGCCCAGAGTGGAGCTGCTGGAGAGGGTTCAGAGGAGCTCTGGGAGTCTCCACCTGCAGGGGTCAGGGATTGGGCCTGGAATTGCTTCCCTGGGGGTGACAGAAGGGCCTGGATGTGGCTCTTGGGACGGGGTTTGTTGTCAGCATGGTGGTGCAGGGTTATGGGGTGAGCTGGAGGATCTCTGAGGGCTTTTCCAGCCTTGCTCATTCCATGTTTTATAGCAGAGGACTTTGCCCAAGGCTTTGTGCTCCCCATGTTCTCCCCAGCCTTTTCCCTTCAAACCCAAACCCAATTCCTGTGGTATTTCATGGATCAGCACATGAGGAGCTGTGCCTGGAGGGGACTTTGGGGTCTCTTCTTCCCCCCTTGATCCCTTTGGATTCCTGCTCCATTTCCATGGACCTGTGCTGACTTTCATCTTCCTTGGCCTCTGGAATCCTCTGGAATCGCTCCCAGTTTTCCTTTGGCTGCTGCTTCCCAATCCTTGTGTCTCCTCAGCTTTGGTGACACCACCACCTTCCCCAAGAGCTGTTGGCACCAAATTTCCCAATTTCCTCCCCAGACCACTGAGGGAAGCCAGGCCCAGCCCTGTGAGGAAGCCTCTCGGGAGTCTCTGTGGTGTGGAGATGACCCCGAGGTGTTGGAAAGTCTCTTTTTCCCAGCCCCAAGACTGAAGAAGAACACAAGATTCCTTGGCTCTGGTTCTCAGGGTTGTTTATTTGCTGTTATCTAATTCATTGTTTGTCTGTCCTGCCGAGGTCTGTCTGGCAGGTTGGGTTGTGGCACATTGACAACCTCAGGGCAGTGTTAGCTTTTTATACTAAAATCTGCCTGTACTTTATTCACAATAATTTTCCGCTACCTATTATCTATGTTAGACAGTCTGTCTCTACTTTAAACCAATCCAAAAGTGTCTCCGTCACAGCAGAAGGTGGAGGACAAGGAGAAGAAAAAGGATAGGACATGCCCAGATTCCTACATCTTGCTTCCTGAACCCCCATTCTAAAAACCCCAAAATTCTACTTTTCCAAAATTCTACTTTTCCAAAATTCTACTTTTTCCACACCCTCAGGCTGGTGTTATTTTTTTTTTATATTAAGAACTACGTGTACTTTATTTACTATAATTTTCCAATACCTATCCCCTATGTTAGACAGTCTGTCTCTAATCCAATCCAGCAGTGTCGCCATCACAGCAGAAGATGGAGGACAAGGAGAAGAAGGAGAAGGACAGGACACGCCCAGGTTCCTCATCTTGTATCTTGAACCCCCATTCTAAAACCACAAAATTCTACTTTTCCAACTTTTCCAAAATTCTACTTTTTCCACACCCTCAGGGCAGTGTTATCTTTTTACACTAAAAACTGTCTGTACTTTATTTACGATAATTTTCCAATGCCTATCCCTTATGTTAGACAGTCTGTCTCTAAACCAATCCAGAAGTTTCACCATCACAGCAGAAGGTGGAGGGCAAGAAGAAAGAACACACCCAGATTCCTCCATCTTGCCTCCTGAACCCCCATTCTAAAAACCCCTAAATTCTACTTTTTCCACACCCTCAGGCGCGTGTTATCTTTTTATACAAAAACCTACCTGTACTTTATTTAATTTAATAATTTCCCAATTATTAAATTAGAAACCCATCCCCTATGTTAGACAGTCTGTCTCTACTCTAAACCAATCCAGCAGTGCCACCATCACAGCAGAAGGTGGAGGCCAAGAAGAAGGACAGGACATGCCCAGATTCCTCATCTTGCATCTTGAACCCCCATTCTAAAACCACAAAATTCTACTTTTCCAACTTTTCCAAAATTCTACTTTTTCCACACCCTCAGGGCAGTGTTATCTTTTTACACTAAAAACTGTCTGTACTTTATTTACGATAATTTTCCAATGCCTATCCCCTATGTTAGACAGTCTGTCTCTACTCTAAACCCATCCAGAAGTTTCACCATCACAGTAGGAGGTGGAGGGCAAGAAGAAGGACAGAACACACCCAGATTCCTCCATCTTGCCTCCTGAACCCCCATTCTAAAAACCCCTAAATTCTACTTTTTCCACGCCCTCAGGCGCGTGTTAACTTTTTATACAAAAACCTACCTGTACTTTATTTAATTTAATAATTTCCCAATTATTAAATTAAAACCCCATCCCCTACGTTAGACAGTCTGTCCCTACTCCAAACCAATCCAGCAGTGCCACCATCACAGCAGAAGGTGGAGGCCAAGAAGAAGGACAGGACATGCCCAGATTCCTCCATCTTGCCTCTTGAACCCCCATTCTAAAAACCCCAAAATTCTGCTTTTTCACCCTGTGACAAATTAACTATCGTTCCGCTCAAACCCTTGTGTTTGTTACTCCTCACACAAAGTTGGGAATTGTATCCATGGGCTAAAATCCATGGAATTGGATTTTGACTCCGTGCCGAGGTCTCTGAGCCCTCCAGGGCAGCCAGAGGAATCTCCTGGGTCGCTGGAAACTCCTCCTGGGGCTCTGGGCTGGATTTTTTGGGATGTGGTTTGTGGGAATTCTCTGTGCTGCTTTCCTCCTGGAGCTGTGGAAAAAAAAGGAGGAATTCCAGAGGTTGGGAATTCCAGGATTTGGGAATTTTGGGAATATTTGGGGTGGGAAATTCTGGAATTTTTGGATTCAGGAATTCCGTGATTTGAGAATTTTGGGAATATTTGGGGTGAGAAATTCTGGAATTTTTGGATTCAGGAATTCTTGGATTTGAAAATTTTGGGAATATTTGGGATGGGGAATACCGGAATTTCCGGATTCAGGAATTCTTGGATTTGAGAATTTTGGGAATATTTGGGATGGGGAATTTGGGGATTCAGGAATTCTTGGATTTGAGAATTTTGGGAATATTTGGGGTGGAAAATTCTGGAATTTCAGGATTCAGGAATTCGTGGATTTGAGAATTTTGGGAATATTTGGGGTGGAAAATTCCGGAATTTCAGGATTCAGGAATTCTAGGATTTGAGAATTTTGGGAATATTTGGGATGGGAAATTCTGGAATTTGGGGAATATTTGGGATGGGAAATTCTGGAATTTGGGGATTCAGGAATTCTTGCATTTGAGAATTTTGGGAATATTTGGGGTGGGAAATTCTGGAATTTTGGGATTCGGGAATTTCGGGATTTGAGAATTTTGGGAATATTTAGGGAGGGAAATGATGGAATTATGGGATTCAGGAATTCCGGGATTTGCTGTGTCAGATACCACTGAATAAATGATGAAATTTTGTCAAATATTCTCAGAAATCCCCCAATCTTGGAATTCCCTATCCCAAAATTCCCAAATCCCGGAATTCCCCCATCCCAAATATTCCCAAAATTCCCAAATTCCCGATCCCAAATATTCCCAGGAATAAATTGGGAATTCCTGCCATTCATTCCTGCCTAGGACTGAGGTGTTCCAGCTGGAAAACAAGGTGGTTGTTATTATTATTATTATTATTATTATTATTATTATTATTATTATTATTATGCAAAAATCAACTTAATTATTATGAAAATCAACTTTGGTGGTGTTCTCCTGCTTTGTTTTCCACCTGGCAGTACTGGGCGCTGTCCCTGGTGTTCTGTGGAATTTTCCAGACTGAAATGATTTCTGTGGGAAACTGGGAATTGGATGGGAGGGAAATGTCTGAGGAGGAGGAGGGGGACAAATCCACCTGGGAATGATTTTAGCTTTAGGATTGAGGATTTTCTATCTGCCAAAAAGGATAAAAAAATCAAATTTTCTGTAATTTTGGTGTAAGTGTGGACCTGTGTGGGTGACAGGACACGGCAGAGTGGGCTTAGATTTTGTCTTTACATTTTGAGCTGAAATTTTGGGCTTGAATTTGGGCTTCAGTTCTGGGCTTTAATTCAGTTCTGGGCTTCAATTTGGGATTTAAATGTTGAGCTTAAATTGGAGGCTTGATTTGGGGTTTAAATTTTGGGCTTCAGTTCTGGACTTTAATTCAGTTCTGGGTTTAAATTTTGGGGCTTGGTTCTGGGCTTTGATTTGGTTCTGGGCTTTAATTCAGTTCTAGGCTTAAATTTGGGGTTTAAATTTTGAGCTTAAATTTTGGGCTTTAGTTCTGAGCTTTAATTTGGGATTTAAATTTTAGGGGTTAAATTTTAGGGATTAAATATGGTGTTTGAGTTTTGGGTTTGATTTTGGGCTTCACTTCTGGGCTTTAATTAAATTCTGGGCTTAAATTTGGGGTTTAAATTCTGGGGTTTAAATTTCAGGCTTGATTTTGAGCTTCAGTTCTGGGCTTTAATTCAGTTCTAGGCTTAAATCTGGGTTTTGGGGTTTAATCAGTTCTAGGCTTAAATCTGGGGTTTTTTGGGTTTAAATTTTGGTGTTTAAATTTTGGGCTTGATTTTGGGCTTCAGTTCTGGGCTTTAATTAAGTTCTGGGCTTAAATTTGGGGTTTAAATTTTAATATTTAAATTTGGGGTTTAAATTTTAGAGTTTAAGTTTTGGGCTTGATTTTGGGCTTCGGATCTGGTCCTTAATTAAATTCTGGACTTAAATTTGGGATTTAAATGTTGAGCTTAATTTTTGATTTGGTCTTAGATTTTGGGTTTAAATTTTTGCCTTCAATTCTGGCCTTAAATCAATTCTTGATTGATTGGCAGAATGAAAACAATAATTGAATTCTCCCCTCGCTTTCCCCACCACCTCAGTGGGAAATCTTTGGGGTATTTTTTTTGGATTTTTGCTGCTGTCCTGATTGGATAAACCTCAGAATCACAAGGTTTAAACTGCTGCCAGTCCCATCCTGGGCAGGCATTCATTTTTAACCTTTTTTGCCCTTTTTTCCAGGGCTGTTGCACCACTCCTGGGGTCACTGTTGTTTTTCTGCCGTGCTCAGTAGTTAATTTGTTTATGACAAAACTTAGGCTGAGATTAAACAAACTGCTAATGCTTTTATGTCGCTTAATGAGAAGAAAATGTTTCTGAGGGACTCAAACCACTACAGAAGGTTTAAAATGGGGGGAAAAAAGAGAATTGCAGCCTGCAGCAGCCTGAGGAATTTGTTCCTCTGTTAATTGGGAACAAAAACCACTGGTGTTGCTCTGTCCCCAGCTCATCCTCCCTGCATTGTCCCAGAGTTCTGTCATTCCATCTCCACAGATTTCCCCCCTCTGCACTTCCAGCTGAATTTATTTCAGTTCCTTGCTGGGATGGGCCCTGCCTGAGGCTCTGTGCTCTGGGTTTTGGAGTCAGGGGGGGGTTTTGGGACCTCAGAGCCCTTCCAGGTCCATCCCTGCTGTCCCAGGTGCTCCAAGCCCTGTCCAGCCTGGTCCTGGACATTCCAGGGATGAGGAACTGGGGCTTGGAGCACCTGGAGATGTCCCTGCCATGGCAGGGATGCCACACCAAACTTTATTTTTTTTTTGCACTAAAATTTGGCTAAAAAAGGAATAAAATAATAGAATTGTCTAATAAGCAAAGGGTTTTAGTCAGCAGATATTTATTTCTTAGCCCCAAAGGGAATTGTTCCCTCCTGGTTTTGGAAAAATGATCCTGGAGGAGCAGGAGAGCTCAGGAGGGAGGGACCAGGAGTGGATTTTCCTGGAAAAGGAATTCTGGAGGAGCAGGAGAGCTCAGAAGGGCTGGATTTTTCTGGAAAAATGATCCTGGAGCAGCAGGAGAGCTCAGGAGGGAAGTGCTTCCCATCGTGTGCTGGTGTTTCCTTCCTGTCTGACACCAAACTTTATTTTTTCCACACTGAAGTTTGGCTGAAAATGAACAAAATAATAGAATTTCTAATAACCAAAGGGGTTTAGTAATCAGATATTTATTCCTTAGCTTTGCCACCTCCAAAGGGATTTTTTCCTGGACATTTTCAGTAATTTTGAGGTGGGTTTTTTCCCCATTTTCAGATGTAAATCCCAAATTTAGGTCCCTTGCCACGCAAACCACCCTGGCACTGTACCCTCTTGTCTGAAGGAGGTTTCCAGATGAGCCTGGTGGGTTTTTCTGGGCTGTACCCCCCAAATCTCCCCCAGTTTTGGCTGCTGTGGGTGGAGAAGGGGCTGAGGACCCCGGGGAGGGCTCAGGGGCTGGTGGGGCAGGATGGGGGCGAGATGTGAGGTGTGGGATGTTCACCTCCCATCCCTCCTGTCCCTTCTCTGGGACAGGACAGGAGCAGGGAGCTGCTCCAGGGCAGGTTTAGGTTGGGTTTTGGGAAAGGTTCCTCACCCAGAGGGTGCTGGCACTGCCCAGGCAGTGAGAACGTTCCCAAGGCTGCCGGAGCTCCAGGAGTGTTGGGACAGCACTGCCAGGGATGCCCAGGTGGGATTCGGGGGGGTCTGGGCAGGGACAGGGCTGGATGGATGATCCCTGTGGGTCTCAGGATATTCCATGGCACAGGATGGGATTTTGGGGTGCCTGGCAATGCCAGGGGTTTAATCCCTGATCCCTGTGGATATTCCATGACTTTCTAACCCCTGGCACAAAATGGGATTTTGGGGTGCCTGGCAGTGCCAGGGGTTTAATCCCTGATCCCTGTGGATATTCCATGACTTTCTAACCCCTTGGCACAGGATGGGATTTTGGATTTGGCGATTCCAGGGGTTTGATCCATGATCCCTGTGGGTCTCAGGACATCCCATGACTTTCTGACCCCTGGAACAGGGTGGATTTTGGAATTTCAGGGGTTGGATGGATGATCCCTGTGTATCTTGGGTTATTCCATGACTTCCTGACCCCTGGCAGGGGTGGATTTTGAGGTGCCTGGCAATGCCAGGGATGTGATCCCTGTGGATCTGAGGATATTCCAAAGAGTCTTTCTGACTCTGGCACATGGTGGATTTTGGGATCCCTGATCCCTGTGGATATTCCAGGGCTTCCTGACCCCTGGCAAAGGGTGGATTTTGGATTTGGCAATGCCAGGGGTGTGATCCCTGACCCCTGTGGATGTCCCATGCCTTCCTGACCCCTGGCACATTGTGGATTTTGGGATCCCTGATCCCTGTGGATGTCCCATGCCTTCCTGACCCCTGGCACAGGGTGGATTTTGGATTTGGCAATGCCAGGGGTGTGAGCCCTGACCCCTGGGGGTATTCCATGACTTCCTGACTCCTGGCAAGGGTGGCTTGTGGGGTGCCAGGGGTTGGATGGATGATCCCTGTGTGTCTCAGGATATTCCATGGTTTCCCGACCCCTGGCATAGCATGGATTTTGGGGTGCCAGGGCTTGGATGGATGATCTCTGTGGACTTTCCATGGCTTTCTGCCTCCTGGCATGAGTGGGATTTTGGGGTGCCTGGCAGTGCCACGGCTGTGGTCCCTGTGGATCTGAGGATATTCCATGACTTTCTGACCCCTGGCACAGGGTGGATTTTAGGGTGCCTGGCAATGCCTGGAGGTTGGATGGATGATCCCTGCGGATCTCGGGTTATTCCATGGCACATGATGGAATTTTGGGGTGCCTGGCAGTGCCAGGGGCTGGATGGATGATCCCTGTGGATATTCCATGGCTTTCTGACCCGGTCAGGGGTGGATTTTGGGGTGCCTGGCAATGCCAAGGGTTTAATCCCTGACCCCTATGGTTATCCCATGACTTCCTGACCCCTGGCACAGGGTGGGATTCTGGATTTGGCAGTGCCAGGGGTTGGATGCATGATCCCTGTAGATATCCCGAGACTTTCTGACCCTCTCAGGGGTGGATTTTGTGGTGTTTGGCAATGCCAGGGCTTTGATCTCTGACCTCTGTGGATATTCCATGGGTTCCTGACCCCTGGCACAGGCTGAGATCATTGTGGGGTCTATTCTGGGGCTGGGCTGGATGATCCCTGTGGATCTCAGGATATCCCATGGCTTTCTGACCCTGGCACGGGGTGGATTTTGGGGTGCCTGGCAATGCCAGGGGTTTAATCCCTGATCCCTGTGGATATTCCATGCCTTCCTGACCCCTGGCACAGGCAGATCTTCCCCTCTCAGTCTCCTGGCAGCTCCCTTTGCTCCAAGCTTTGTTTTGTCCCTGTTTTGGGGGATAAACTTTGCAGGAACTCCTGGCTGCACATGGCAGCTCCCCATCCACTTGTGCCTTTCCTGGAGTTTTTTTCCCAGTTTGACCTTAAAAAAAAAAAAAAAAACAAAAAAAAAATAAAAACCAAACCAAAACCGAAGTGGATTTTTAATGGATACTGAAATGATGAAACCCCACAGCCCAATCCCAGGAATTTCAAGGCCTTTTCCATAGTTTGGAGCTGCAGGGAGGTTCAGGCCTGTGGGCCCCTCTGGCTGTACCCCTCTGGCTCAGCATTTTTCCACCAAAACCCTTTTTTGGAGCACCTTTTTTTTTGTGGAGCAGCTTTTCTCACCAGCACTTCTTTATGGCAAAGAAGCGAAATTAAAAAAGCCTCCAGGATGGTTTTCTGTACCTCTGTCCCAGTCTGGTCGCAAAACCAGCAGGAGGAGCCTAAACCGAGTTTAATTCTTGTTTTCTGTTGGGTTATGCTCTGGTTTGACTTAGAGATGGGGTAACTGAGAGTTGTTTTAAACATTTTATTTTAGTTTTAGTCTCATATGAAGGCTGAGACAATAGAGATGTTACAATTTATAAATTATAAATATCTAAATATATATATAACATATATATAAATGTTATATATATGTTATGTTAATAATCAGAAGCGGATTATTTCTTAATTGCATTATAAGCATTTTTTAACTTATCAAATTTTATTGTGCTATACCATAAATAGCTAAAAATTAATAATCTAAATTATCAAAAAATAATCTAAAATAATCATAAATCTTACTACAATCTATCTTTTATAATTATTTCTCTAAAATATTTAATCTTTTTAATAAACTCATATTTTAAAAAACTTATTTCTAATTTAATTTCTCTCTCCATAGTATCTGTCTTATTCTATAGCATTTCTAAGTCAACATTTCTCACCTCAAAATTTGTATATTAATGCAACCTTCTGTCAAGTTTTAAAAATTTTCTGCAAATCCATTTCCTACGGTTTTATTAATAATAATTTAGGCCAGAATAAGAAGGGCTCTACTTTTATATTTCAGCTTTTATTTTAATGTATTTTATTTCTTTCTGAAATTCCTGTGCTGTTCTAAATTGTGTTAGCCTGGATTAATTAGCCAGGGGTGGAGAAACCTTTCTGTGGGATTGAGGGATGGGAAAATGAGGAAATCTGTCAAACTTGGTGTGTTCATAAAACTTTTGTATTTAAAAGAGGAATCAAATATTGTAAATATGGGAAAAAAACCCAAACTCAACAGGTTAAAAATCATTATTTGTCAAACTTGTTGTGTTCATAAAAATTCTGTATTTGAGATGCACCAAAATTGTGAATATGGAAAAAAAACCTCCCAAACTCAACAGGTTAAAAATTTAATATTTGCCAAATTTAGCATGTTCATAAAACTCCTGTATTTGAGAGAGGCACCAATAATTGTAAATATGGGGAAAAAACCCCAGCAACAGGTAAAAAAATCATTATTTGCCAAACTTGGTGTGTTCCTAAAACTCCTGGTTTTGAGAGAATCACCAAGATTGTGAATATGAAGAAAAACAACCCCCAAACTCAACAGGTTAAAAAATCATTGTTGGCCAAACTTGGTGTGTTCATAAAACTTTTGTATTTGAGAAAGGACCAAAAATTTTAAATATGGCAATTTTATTTTCCAAGGATTTTCCAAGGCTGAGGAAGTTGGAAGGGTGGGAGGAAGGTGATGGTGGAATTTGGGATTTTGGGGTGTTTTGGGGCGAGGTTCGTTCTTTGCACCCCCGAACCGAGTAATTAATGTTGATTATTTTGAGGTGAGAGGCACCAGGGGGGCTCTGAGCTCTCCTGTGGGAGGAGACAGCACCATCCCAAAACTCTGGAATGTCCATCCTGCACCTTTGGAGTGCCTGGAGCTGGGGCTGCCCTGGCTCTGGTTCCATCCTGGAATTGAAAAAATGGTCCTGGAGGAGCAGCAGAGCTCAGGAGGGCTGGATTTTCCTGGAAAAGGAATTCTGGAGGGTCAGGAGAGCTCAGAAGGGAAAGGACCAGGGCTGGATTTTCCTGGAAAAGGATCCTGGAGAAACAGAAGAGCTGAATTTTCCTGAAAAATGAATTCTGGAGGAGCAAGAGAGCTCAGAAGGGAAGAGCCAGGGCTGGATTTTCTTTGGGAAGAGGATCCTGGAGGGTCAGGAGAGCTCAGGAGGGAAGGTTGAAGATTGGATTTTCCTGGAAAAATTATCCTGGGGGAGCAGGAGAGCTCAGGAGGGCTGAATTTTCCTGGAAAAGGAATTCTGGAGGAGCAGGAGAGCTCAGAAGGGAAGAGCCAGGACTGGATTTTCCTGGAAAAGGGATCTTGGAGAGTCAGGAGGGCTGAATATTCCCAGAAGAAGATCCTGGAGGGTCAGGAGAGCTCAGGAGGGAAGGACCAAGACTGGATTTTCCTGGAAAAAGATCCTGGAGGGTCAGAAGAGCTCAGAAGGGCTGGATTTTCCTGGAAAAGGAATTCTGGGGTCAGGAGAGCTCAGAAGGGCTGGATTTTCAGGAGAGAAGGTTCAAGACTGGATTTTCCTGGAAAAATGATCTTGGAGGAGCAGGAGGGCTCAGGAGGGAAGAGCCCGGGCTGGATTTTCCTTGGGAAAATGATCCTGGACGAGCAGGAGAGCTTAGGAGGGCTGGATTTTTGTGGAAAATGAATTCTGGAGGGTCAGGAAAGATCAGAAGGGAAGGTTCAATACTGGATTTTCCTGGAAAAGGGATCCTGGAGGGTCAGGAGAGCTGGATTTTCCTGGAAAAGGAATTCTGGAGGAGCAGGAGAGCTCAGAAGGGAAGATTTAAGACTGGATTTTCCTGGAAAAGGAATTCTGGAGGGTCAGGAGAGCTCAGGAGGGAAGAGCTTCCCATCATGTGCTGGTGTTTCCTTCCTGTCTGACACCAAACTTTATTTTTTCCACACTGAAGTTTGGCTGAAAATGAATAAAATAATAGAATTCCTAATAACCAAAGGGGTTTAGTAATCAGATATTTATTCCTTAGCTTTGCCACCTCCAAAGGGAATTTTTCCTGGACATTTTCAGTAATTTTGAGGTGTTTTCCCCCCCCCCATTTTCAGATGTAAATCTCAGATTTGCCTTTGAGCACAAGCACATCATTGCTGCTGTGGGGTTTTTATTGTTTCATTTATCCCTGAGTGCAGACACAACTTATCCACCTTTATTTTTTTTAATCGGAATTCTCATTTTTGAGCTGAGATCTTTGGAGTCACTGGGACCCTGCTAGGAGGCCGTGCAGCACTAGATGGCACTCGGGCTCCAAATTTCACATTTCAGCAGCCAAAACTCCACCAAACTTCAATGAAAATCCAGCAGCCCCGCTCCAGTGCTGCCTCTCATGTGATCTGAGGAGGTTTTCTCTCTTTTTTGCACTTTTAGACCGAGCAGGAGAAGGCAATGCCCTCACCATCACCTGCTCTGGGTGTCTGGGTTCTCTCACACTGAATTTAATGAGATTTTACAATTCTGGAATTTTGGTTTTGACACTGAGAATCTTTTACTGAACCCGCAGAAATTAAATGGCCTGAAAGAATAATAACTAAATAGATTTTTCCCAGCTTTTAGCTCTGTCTTGGGATTTTTCCTGTTTCTTGGGGGCCTGTGTGGATTTTAGGGATGGGATTCTCCAAAGGGAGAGCACAGATCCCAGTGCAGGAGAAAGGATTTCCTGTGTCCACCTGCATTCCTGGGGTTCCCTCTGGAATGTTGCTCCTCACTGCTTAATGATTTTTTAATGATCACTGATTAATGATTTTTAATATTTCATTGTCACATTTTGGTCAACTCTGTTATTCCCATATTTTCTCTCTGGTCATTCCCATCTTTTATCTTTGGTCATTCCCATATTTTCTTTCTGCTCATTCCCATCTTTCCTCTGGTCATTCCCATATTTTCTCTTTTATTCCCATCTTTTCTCTTTGTCATTCCCATCTTTTCTCTTTGTCATTCCCATCTTTTCTCTTTGGTCATTCCCATCTTTTTTCTCTCATTCCCATCTTTTATCTTTGGTCATTCCCATCTCTTCTCTCTGCTCATTCCCATCTTTCGTCTGCTCATTCCCATATTTTCTCTCTGGTTATTCCCATCTTTTCTCTTTGGTCATTCCCATCTTTTCTCTTTGGTCATTCCCATCTTTCCGCTGCTCATTCCCATCTTTCCTCTGCTCATTCCCATCTTTTCTCTCTGATCATTCCCATCTTTTCTCTTTTATTCCCATCTTTTCTCTCTGGTCATTCCCATCTTTTCTCTTTTATTCCCATCTTTTCTCTCTGGTTATTCCCATATTTTCTCTCTGGTCATTCCCATCTTTTCTCTGGTCATTCCCATCTTTTCTCTTTGGTCATTCCCATCTTTTTTCTCTCATTCCCATCTTTTCTCTTTGTCATTCCCATCTTTTCTCTCCAAAGGCTGCCTGGAATCTGCTCTATCCCTAATTTTTCCCTAATACCTGGCCCAAGCTCAAATCCATAATCCTCACTCCAAGCTTAACTCTTGGGCTGGGAGGGAATTCAGATTTAGGAGCCAAAACTTCCCAAAGGCAGGGCCAAGGGTGGGATTGCCACAGTCCATTAAAAGTATCCATATTTGGTGTAAAAAAACAGGAAAACAACCCTGGAATTCCCAGAGTGGGACTTGGTCCTTCTGCTTTCCAAGGAAACATTTGAGGGACAGAAATTTGAGTTTAACTTCTATCCTTACATTTAATTTGAAGCTGAAGGAGGGCGGGGAGAGATGGGATAAGGAAAAAAAAAAGGGTTGGAATGGAAACATTTCAGGTCCTGCTGGGTTGTTCTTGTCTCTCAGGGGACACCAAAGTGATGTAAAAATGAAAAGAAAGGTTGGAATAGAAACGTTTTGGGCTTGGTTTGTCTCTTAGGGAACACCAAAATGATGGAAAAAGGAGAAAAAAGGTGGAATAGAAACATTTCAGGCGTGGTTTGGGCTGGTCTGGTTTATCTGGGAACACAAAATGGTGAAAAAGGACAAGTAAACTTGGAATAGAAACATTTTAAAACCCAATTTAATACCTGGTTTATGACCTGTACCTTTGTCCCAGGAGGGCGTTTTTGGGGTCGGGTTTTGGATGTCCCTGGGTGAGGAACATTAATTTTTGTTCCTTTTGGGGTGAGGTTTTGGAAGTTCCTGGTGGATCCTGGCAGCCAAGCTGGAGATGCTGAACTGGGATGTCCAGAGGATGTTTTTGGGGTCAGGTTTGGATGTTCTTCATAAATCCTGGCAGCAGAGCTGGGGATGCTGAGCTGGGATGTCCAGAGGATGTTTTTGGGGTCCGGTTTTGGATATTCCTGGGTGAGGAACATTCCTTTTTGTACCTTTTGGGGTGAAGTTCTGGATGTTCCTGGTAGATCCTGGCAGCAGAGCTGGGGGTGCTGAGCTGAAGGTGCTGATTTGGTGTGTCCAGAGGACATTTTTGGTGTTAGATTCTGGATGTTCCTGGCAGCAGAGCTGAGGGTGCTGAGCTGGGGGTGCTGAGCTGAAGGTGCTGATCCGGGATGTCCAGAGGACATTTCTGGGGTCAGATTTTGGATGTTCCTGGTAGATCTTGGCAGCAGAGCTGGGCGTGCTGAGCTGAAGGTGCTGATTTGGTGTGTCCAGAGGACATTTCTGGGGTCAGATTTTGGATGTTCCTGGTGGATCCTGGCAGCAGAGCTGGGGGTGCTGATCTGGGGGAGTGCTGGGCTGAAGGTGCTGATCTGGGGGTGCTGCTCTGGGGTGCTGATCTGGGGGTGCTGATCTGGGGCGCTGATCTGGGGGAGTGCTGCTCTGGGGGCGCTGCTCTGGGGGAGTGCTGCTCTGGGGGAGTGCTGGGCTGAAGGTGCTGCTCTGGGGGAGTGCTGCTCTGGGGGTGCTGCTGATCTGGGAGTGCTGCTCTGGGGGAGTGCTGATCTGGGGTGCTGATCTGGGGGAGTGCTGCTCTGGGGATGCTGATCTAGGAGTGCTGCTCTGGGGGAGTGCTGATCTGGGGGTGCTGATCTAGGATGCTGCTCTGGGGGTGCTGATCTAGGAATGCTGCTCTGGGGTGCTGATCTGGCTGTCCCTGCAGGTCTGTGTACGATGGGGAGGAGCACGGGCGCTTCATGGAGAAGCTGGAGGCGCGGATCCGCAACCACGACCGCGAGATCGAGAAGATGTGCAACTTCCACTACCAGGGCTTTGTGGACTCCATCACCGAGCTGCTCAAGGTCCGGGGAGAGGCCCAGAAACTCAAGGTGAGATGTTGGGAAGGATGAAAGTTTGACAAGGAAGTCTCACAGATGTTTGGCAGAAAGGTTTTTAAATGTAGAGTCTGATGAAGGAATAGAAATTAAAGCAGGTTTTGATACAGAAGAAAAGAATTGCTGAGCCAGTCTCACTGGATAACCAAGGAGGCAAAGGGTGTGTTAGTTAGAAGGGGTTTTTATGGCTTAATGCAAAGGATAAACCCACCCCAAACAAGAAGATGTTTTTACCAAGCAGAAAGAGAGCACAGGCAAACAAGGCAGCAAATGTGGCAAATAGAAAAAAGGTCTCAGAATTTTCCACTGCAAGAAAACTGAAAAACAACTTCTAGTTTAAACTGTAATGTACTGACTTTGAGTGATTGGAGAACAGTAACATGAATATGGTAATTACAGGAGTTATGATAGGCTATAGATAAAAATTAAGGTATAGATTGGTTCTACTGTATTGAGATACTCAGCAAAGGAAAGTATATAAAGCATTGTAACCAAAGGAAAAGTTTATAATGAAATGTAACCAAAAAAAAAGTCTATAATGCATTTGTAACCTAAACTAAGGGTGTCCAGGCCTGCCTGCAGCTGGAGCTGACAGCTGTGGGCACAGCTCTGTCACCCACAACCCTGCACTGCTGTAACCTCTTGGATGCAATAAACTGCATTTTGAGAAGCTGCCCGGAGTCCCACATCCCTCATTTAGGCTCTTACAGTGAAAATACAGGCTGGATAGCATGGAAAAGTGTTCTACAGGAAGGGTTGATGCCTTGGGAAGGCTGAGCTGGAACAGAGGCAGAACAGAGTTAAAGAATAAAGCAGGGATTGGTTAAAAGGATCTTGTCAATGGATCCACCTGGGGCAGCACAAGAGCCCAGCCAGGGCTGCACCCAAGATGAACCAAAATGGTCCCAAAATGAACCCAAGATTACCCAAAATGGTCCCAAAATGAACCCAGGATGACCCAAAATGGTCCCAAAATGCACGAGCGCTCCGGGGATCTGTCACTGTGATCAGTTCTGCTCCATTTGCACCTTGCAGTTCATTGTCCCATTGCAGCTTTAGCCCATGCAGTCCCACCCTGCTTGTTTTTCTCTCTCCAGCCCACGGTGTTTGTGCTCTTGAGATTTGGGTCATTTGTCCTTGGTGCCCAGCTGGAGCAGGAATTGTTTTGTCACCATCCCATAATATGAACCCAGACCCACACATTAAGCAGCACAGAATGTGAAAAATAGAAAAGCTCAAACCTGAGGCGTCAGGGTGATAAAGTTCTGCCCGGAGAGGTGGTGGAGTCCCCATCCCTGGGTGTGTTTAACGCAGCCTGGATGTGGCACTGGGTGCCAGGGTTCAGTTGGGGTTGGATTTGGTATCTTTAAGGTCTCTTCCAACCCTGTGAGTTCTGTGAAAATCCTGCCCTGACACTGCCCTGGGCAGCTCTTTTTAGGTGGCCCCATCCCAGGCACTCTGGGATTCTCAGAACCACATCAATCTTTTCTCCTTTTATCCAGGACATTTCTATTAAAAAAAAAAAAAAAGAAATATAAATATTTATTTTAATTGTTCCTGGAGCAATGGGTTGGTCATTGAAAGTTTAGCAATTATTTGGCCAAACTGGACCAGTGTGGTGCATTAAAAGCACCGAGAAATTTCAAGCCAAGCCTGTTTTCATTAGGAAAAGTGCTTTTCCTCATGGATCTTATCCCAGTTTCTTGAGCTAAAATAAGTCTTGTGGCCTTTAAAAGTGTGCAGAAAGATGAGGGGAAGGTGGGATTTACCCAGTTCTTGGAAAAGCGCTCAGTAATGTGTGGAAAAAGTCATTTGTAGGATGACAATTTGGAAGAAGGGCAGGAAGGAAACTGGAGAGGCTTCAGGAAAAGGGAGCAGGAGGTTGGAGGTGCTTGGGGCTCCAGCTCGGTTCCTGTACCTTATAATACAAATATTCCAGATTTGGGGGGCGCAGGAGTGTCAAAACCTTCCTGGTTTACCTCCACAAATCCAAGCTTGGCAGGGAGAGTCTGGGCCATCCCTTCCTGCAGGAACAAGGTGGGACCTGGGCTGGAAACCCAAAATCCCTGCCTGAAGAGTCACTTAGGGAATGGGGCTGAGTCGAGTGGCTCCCAAAAAGTTGTGGTTTGTCCCCAGGAAGCAGCGCAGGGAGGTTTTCTGGCTGAGTGGAGCCTGTCCTGGTGAAAAGGACCTTCCTGGGAATGGAGAACAACTTTCCTGGTGTTCAGGAGTGTGGGAGACTGGAAAAGCTGAAGTTCTAAATCACAAAATCTGTCAGAAAAAGCAGATTTTCTGGAGAAAAGGGAAGAACTCAAAGTCAGGGTGCTGAGTGCTGCTTTTAACATATTTATTCATTCATTTAAAACTACCTGTGGCATTTCCCAGCAGGGTTCTTACTTGACACATCCAAGTCTCCATCCCAAAATGGGGTTTCCTCTCAGGAACAACCTTCCTGAGGGATGTCCTGAGGAGAATTCACCCAGCAATTCATTGCAGGATGAATCCATTGGAATGACCATGAAATAAGTAGTTTTTTTCCCTTTTTTTAAATTTATTTTTTTATTTTTTCAAGGCATTGTTTCCAGCCAAGACTTGCACATTGTTTGTTTGCTTGGAGCTGGTTCCCATTCTGCCACCAGCCCCTTTGTTGGTGGCTCACTGTGAAGTCCATCCCTGTCCCCTCAGGATCTCCCTTGATTTCCAGGCCTATGTGATCCATAAAACAGCACATGGCGAAAACATCCCCAGAAAAGCCTTTCTGAAACCCTGGGCCCTCTTTGTGAGGCTTTCCCTGGGGAATCATCTGAGGATCGAGTGCTGAGAGTGGGTTTGGTTCCAGCCATTCATCCTCCATTTGATCTGGGCCTTTGAACCCGTGAGGAGCCAGCGGGGCCCTCCCTGCTCCCTCCTCCTCCTCTCATGTGCTCTGGGCTGCTGTGGGGTTGGGTTTTTGCACAAATATCCTTTTTGCTGTTGTTTTAGCTCGCCCTGGATGTGTCACCTTCTGTGGCTGGGGCTCTCAGAGTGGCCCCAAATGAACTAAACCTGAGCAGAACCTCAGGGCTGTGTTTTCTGTCCCTGTTTGTCCCCAAGCACTGCCCTGGGAAGTTTATCTCCTTGAGCATCAGCTGGCTGGACATGAGCCTGAGGTGCCCAGGTGGGCAAGAGACCCCTGGGATGTGCCAGCTCTGGGGTGGCAGTGCCAGGGCAGTGCCCTTGTCCCCTGTGCTGGCACTGTTGGGGCACCTCCAGTGCTGAGGAGAGCCCTGGAGGGGCTGGAGTGTGGCCAGGGCAGGAACAGAGCTGGGAAGGGGCTGGAGAATCCCTGAGGGAGCTGGGAAGGGGCTGGAGAATCCCTGAGGAAGCTGGGAAGGGGCTGCACAATCCCTGAGGGAGCTGGGAAGGGGCTGCACAATCCCTGAGGGAGCTGGGCAGGGGCTGGAGAATCCCTGAGGGAGCTGGGAAGGGGCTGCACAATCCCTGAGGGAGCTGGGAAGGGGCTGCACAATCCCTGAGGGAGCTGGGAAGGGGCTGCACAATCCCTGAGGGAGCTGGGCAGGGGCTCAGCCTGGAGCAAAGGAGGCTCAGGGGGCCCTTGTGGCTCTGCACAGCTCCTGCCAGGAGGGCACAGCCGGGGGGGTCGGGCTCTGCTCCAGGGAACAGGGACAGGAGCAGAGGGAACGGCCTCAGGGGAGGGTCTGGGGAAGTTTAGATTAGACATTGGGAGGAATTTCCTCATGGAAAGGGATGTCAGGAATTGAAAGTGCTCAGGGAAGTTTGGAATCTCCATCCCTGAGGGGTTTCACAGCCCTGTGGATGTGACACTTGGGGACATTGGGCAGTGGTGGCCCTGGTTGGACTGGGTGATCTTTTCCAACCATGATGATTTTGGGATTTGTGATTTCCAGCTGCCCTGCTGTGGCTCAGCAAAGAGCTGCCCTCATGTTCATGCCATGGACTGAACGGTGGGATCTTGGAAAGGAATTCCTGGCTGGGAGGGTGGGCAGGGGCTGGGCTGGAATTCCCAGATTTGCTGTGGCTGCCCCTGGATCCCTGGCAGTGCCCAAGGCCAGGTTGGACACTGGGGCTTGGATCCACCTGGGACAGTGGGAGGTGTCCCTTCCCATGGAACTGGATGGGATTTAAGGTTGCCCCCAACCCAACCCATTCCCTGATTCTCTCACTTAGCTGGGCCATTCCTGGTGGATTTTTATCCCACCTCCCCCAATGTTGTCCCAGCTGGGGCTGTCCTTCCTCCCTTCTCCAGGAATCCTAGCTCACATGGCTGCCAAGCCCTTTTTAATTCTACAGCTTTCTGCCCTGTCATTCAGAAACCAGAGATGATTCCTTTTTAATTTCATGGAATCCCAGAATTGTTCAGATTGGAAAATCCCTCGGAGTCCAACCATTCCCAGCACTGCCCAGGCCATGTCCCCAGGTGCCACATCCATGGATTTATATCCTTCAGGAATCATCACTCCACCCCTGCCAGGGCTGGACAACACATTTGGGGAATCAATTTTCCCTCATGTGTAGAGAAGAGAGCTGAGAGCAGTTTTTGGGATTGCAGCATGAAGGATGGCTCCGGTCACTGTCCCTTCCCTCGGGAGTGGGTGTCACCAGCAGGGACAGGGACAGATCCAGAGGTGGCTCTGTGGTGGTGTTTGATGGTCCCAGGATGACGGAAGAGATGAGAATCTGACTCCATGTTTCAGAAGGCTGATTTATTATTTTATGATATATATTATATTAAAAGAAAATGACATATTAAAATATTCTAAAGAATAGAAGAAAGGATTTCATCAGAAAGCTTGAAAGGAAAGGAAAAAATGATAATAAAATCTTGTGTCTGCTCACAGCCTCGACACAGGTGGCTGTCACTGGTCATCAACTAAAAACAATTCACATGCTGGGTAAACAATTCTCCAAATCACATTCCAAAGCAGCAAAACATGGAGAAGCTGAAGCTTCTGAGCTTCTCAGGAGAAAAGATACTAACTAAAGGATTTTTCAGAAAATACATCTGTGACAAGGCTCCATTCCCAGGGTTCCTCTCCAGCTGCCCTTGCTCCTCTCTCGCAGCGTTCTGCCCCTCTGGGATGATCCCAGGGACTTTCTGAGCCCTTTTCTGAGGGTGAGGGAACAGTTCACCCCACAAACCCCTGGAGTGCTCCCACTCCCTGCCGTGCCACCTGCCTGTCCCCCTGTCACAGACATCTTTTTATGAAAATCTTTTTCTTAGGATTTTTCTTCCTGAGAAGCTTAGAGGCCTCAGGAACAAAAATTGATTATCTGCTGCTGTGGAATGCAACAGGTGGATCTGTGATTGGTCTCGTGTGGATGTTTAGAATTAGTGACCACTCACAGCAGAGCTGGCTCTCTCTCTCTCCGAGCCACAGACCTTTGTTTTCATAATTTTCTATTCTATTCTTAGCTTAGGCATCCTTCTGAGATGAAGCTTTTCCTTTTGTTCTTTTTAGTATAGTTGTAGTGTAATGTATATCATAAAATAATATATCAGCCTTCTGAACAGTGTCAAGATTTTTGTCTCTTCCCTCCCTGTGACCACTGTCACATCCCCCTCCGCGCATCTGGCCTGGCTTAGCAAAGCCCAGCTCTGCCAAACCCAGCTTAGCAGCACGGGGTGTGTGTAAACAACCATCCCTGTGTTCATCCAGGCCTGGAGACTCCAGGAACAATCCCAAACACGACCCCCTGACCCCCAAAATCCTGGAGCGTGCAGGGCCCCGCTCCAGCCCTGCTTTTCCCTGGGGTTGGGATTGCTGGGGGATTTTAGCAGCAAACCCCTCCAGCCCCAGCCTCAGTTCAGGAGTGGTTTTAAATTACCCGACACGGATTCCTTTTTCCTGGTGGGATTTTCGGGATCTGAGCAAATCAAATAATCTTTGGAGGAGATGCTGGGCTCCTGCTCGTAAAAGCTCCAAACACCATAAAGGAAATGAGCAGGTTTTGGGGAGGGCAGGCAGCCAGCAGGGCTGCAGCTACTGCAGCAGGGCCAGAGATGGGATGCAGATGCTGGAGGGGAAATCATGGAGAACTCCTTTTTTCCATCCTGGGAAGCTTGGAAAGCACCATGGCTGGTGTGGGAATGGAAGGGAGCTCTGAGGTTGGGTGATTCTGCTGCTGGGAGCACCACAAACCTTCCTGGGGGAGGCTGGAACAGGGGGGAAATTGTGGTGGCCCGGGACCTGTTTCAAAAAAATGGATCCTGAATCAATTTGATATGGATAAATCCAAAGCTTTCCTTCTGTCTGACCTGGTGAGCTCAGAAAGGATGGAGATTGTGCGATCATGGAATTGCTGAGGTTGGAAAAGTTGCTCAAGATCTTTAAGTTCAGCCACCACCAAAGCCCATCCCAAGTGCCACATCCACAGGGTTTTGAACCCTTCCAGGGATGGAGACTCCACTGCAGCTCCTTCCAGTCCTGGGCAGCCCTTTCTATGAGGAATATTCCCAATAATCCACCCTGAGGCCGTTCCCTCTGCTCCTGTCCCTGTTCCCCTCCTGGCAGGAGCTGTGCAGAGCCACAAGGGCCCCCTGAGCCTCCTTTGCTCCAGGCTGAGCCCCTGCCCAGCTCCCTCAGGGATTGTGCAGCCCCTTCCCAGCTCCCTCAGGGATTCTGCAGCCCCTTCCCAGCTCCCTCAGCTGTTCCTTGCTGGATTTTTGCTCCAGGATGTTTTTTTTTAATCTTCCCAATCCCCCTTGGAGCTCCTCCTGCTCCTCCATCCCCATCCTGCTGGAGAAAGGGAGAGCCCCATGTGCAGTTCCTTCACTGGGATGAAATTTGTTAAAAATTTCTCATTTCCATGATTATTCCAAAGGAAGCAAAGCTCTGGGGTGGACTTGTGAGATCTCCCACTCCTGGAAGCCCTTTGAGGGCTCTGTCTCCCAGCTCTTGGTGTTTTCCAAGCTCTGGGAAAGGTTCTGCTTCCAGAAGGAGCAGAACTCTGAAAATCAGGCAGGAATTTGTTCCTAAAATGGGGCAGGGATGCAGCAGCAGCTCCCACTGTGGAGAGAACCTGGATCAGAAAAAACCTTTTACAGGAATGAGCTTGGAAATGAACATGTCCAGCTTTAGGAGCTGCAGAAGGAGATTTTGGGTGTAAAAAAGGGGTTTTATGACATGGAAATCTCAGAGTGATGTGAAATCTCAGAACTCTGAGCAACCCTGCTGGAATTCCCTCAGGAATTGGCAGAGATCTGGAGCTGGGAATATTGGCTTGGAAGTTTGGGTTGGTTTTTCCAGCTGTCCCAGCCTGAACTCGGGAGAATTCCCAAAGTTCTCTTCCCACTCCTTGGCTGAAAAAACTCCTGATTTTCCATCCTGATGAGCCCCCAAATCCCCTTTGTTCTCCTGTGGGTCCTTCTGGGGCTGGGAAGGGCTGAGCTGGGCTCTTCCCTCTCCAGGGAATCCTTAGCTTTGCCAAGTGGAAATTTTCCAGCTCTGAGCCCCAGCTTGGTGGGATAATCCCGAAAAAATAGGGAGATTTTTTATCCAAGGTATATAAAAATATCTTACACCAGGCAGGAGCAAGGATGCATCCAGAGGGAGATGAAGATCCCAAATGAAGTTTTATAAGAAATTCCATAAATATAAATAATTATTTGTAGGGAAAGCTCCTGGTAAAGAATCCTTTCCTGGTTGGATATGAAGGACTTACAACCTAAATGGAATTTATTGGTGATGGGGAAGGGAATTAATTCCTCCCTCACTCAGGTGAAAACTGGAGTTTTCCAATGTAGATCCATGAAAACTCCAGCACTTTGAGGTTTCTACGCCTCTGAATGAATTCCTGTTGCCTTTCCCTTTTCTCCAGTGGCAAAGAGGAAAATCCCTGGATTTGTGTTCTTGTTTTTCCCTTTTCCACATCCTCAGGATTTTCTCTGGAGCCTGAGCCCTGAGAAATCCCTGTGAGCTTGAAATGAGGAAAATTCCCTGTCCAACCTGGCCTTGTGTCCTTTTCCAAACTGGATCCATGAAAACTCCAGCATTTTGAGGCTTCCATGCCTCTGAATGAATTCCTGTTGCCTTTCCCTTTTCTCCAGTGGCAAAGAGGGAAATCCCTGGATTTGTCCCCCAGTGGCAGTGGCTGTTAACTCAGCCATAAACAGCTTTTCCATGGGATGGGAGCCGTGGGGAGGGAGAGAGGGAGGGATGGTGTTTATGGACAGTTTGTTTTGGTGGGAAGAACATTGTCCTGATTTATGGCATGTGCTCTGTGCTTTTCCCAATGTCCCCACAGAACCAAGTGACAGACACCAACCGGAAGCTGCAGAATGAAGGGAAAGAAGTAAGTGATGGGTCCAGTCCTGGGATTGCAGCCTGGACTGGTGTGGGAGGGAGAATTCCCTGTCCAACCTGGCCTTGTATCTCTGTTTTCCTTTTTCTACATCCCAGGATTTTCTCTGGAACCAGAACCCTGAGAAATCCCTGTTACTTTTGGGATGTGAGAATTCCCTCCTTGTATCCTTGGTTTTCCCGTTTCCACATCCCCAGGATTTTCTTCTGGAGTCAGAGCCCTGAATAATCCCTTTTAGCTTTTGGATGTACGAATTCCCTGTCCAACCTAGCCTTGTGCACTTGTTTTTCCTTTTTTCACATCTTCAGTATTTTCTCTGGAGCCTGTGTGAAAAATCCTTCTTAGCTAGAAATGAGGAAAATTCCCTGTCCAGCCTGGCCTTGTTATCCCTGTTTTCCTTCTTCCACATCCCAGGATTTTCTCTGGAACCTGAGCCCTGAGAAATCCCTGTTCACTTTGGGATGTGAGAATTCCCTCCTTGTGTCCTGTTTTCCCCTTTTCCCCATCCCAGGTTTTTTCCTGGAGCCTCCATGAAATCCCCGTTAACTCTGGGATGAGGAGAATCCCCCAGGAGCGAGCGGCCACATCCTGCCTTTGAGAACCAAAAATCTTGGAAGAGATGCCTAAAACGGGAAGGGGAAATAACATTTTGGAATGCACAGGATGTGCTCCAAGTTTGATGCCTTTGGGTTTGCTGCTCCCTGTTTGAAATCCAGGGAGTTCAGGGAACTTCCCCAGCTGGAGCTGCCCCCATCCCGAGCTCGCCCCTTATCAGAGCAGGGTTTGGGCTCTGCTGCTCCTGGGATGGAGCCCAGGGCTGGCTGCTGATCCTGAGGGAGCTTTTCCCCTTTTTCCAGCTGATCCTGGCCATGCAGGAGCTGAGGCAGTGCCGGCTGCAGCAGAGGAACATCTCAGCCACGGTGGATAAACTCACCCTGTGTCTCCCCGGTGAGGAACCTCCTCCTTTTTGGAGCTCTTTGGTGGAATTCCCAATTTTTTGTTTCCTTTTTGGATTCCCAGCTGTGTGCTCCTGTCTCAGAGCTGTGTTTTCCTTCTCTTCCCAGTGCTGGAGATGTACAGCAAGCTGCGGGAGCAGATGAAATCCAAGAGGTAAATCTGGGCTGGGGGTTCAGGGGAAGAGTCCAAGGAGTTCTTTGGTGCTGGGTAATTTAAGGAGAATCTCAGCAGTTCAGGTTAAATTTCCTGGTTTTTGGCTGCTTTTCCTCACAGTCCTGCTCATCCTCCTGTGGTACAGCTGAGAATGGGGATGGCAGCAGGTTCAGATTTGGGGAATTAAGGTGGATGCTCCTTGTTTTTTATGGCAGCTCAGTATTGGGAATGGCAACAGGTTTGAATTTTGGGAATTAAGGTGGGTGCTCCTTGGTTTTTTAATGGAAGCTCAATATTGGGGATGGCAGCAGGTTCAGATTTTGGGAATTAAGGTGAATTAAGGTTTCCTTGGTTTTTTATGGAAGCACAATATTGGAGATGGCAGCCGGTTCAGATTTGGGGAATTAAGGTGGATGCTCCTTGTTTTTTTATGGAAGCCCAATATTGTACATACAGCCAAGGCGTGTTACCAACTAAATTTTATTCCATGAATGCCATAAAACAAATCTTAATCCAATCTGAGAGATCCCAGGGAATGTTTGTGTGGAAGAGTCCAAGGAATTCTTTGGTGCTGGGTAATTTAAGGAGAATCTCAGCAGTTCAGGTTAAATTTCCTGGTTTTTGGTTGCTTTTCCTCACAGTCCTGCTCATCCTCCTGTGGTACAGCTGAGAATGGGGATGGCAGCAGGTTCAGATTTGGGGAATTAAGGTGAATTAAGGTTTCCTTGGTTTTTTGTGGCAGCTCAATATTGGGGATGGCAGCCAGTTCAGATTTTGGGAATGAGGGTGGGTGCTCCGTGGTTTTTATGGCAGCTCAATACTGTACATATAACCAAGATGTTTTACCAACTAAATTTTATTCCATGAACGTTACAAAACAAATCTTAATCCAATCTGAGAGATCCTAGGGGATGGGGGGGGGGGGGGAAGACAAAGAGCTGGAAACATCAAGATGGTGGGAATTGGGGAGAAAACTTCTGTGGAAATAATTCCGCAACACTTGGTGCCTCGGGAATGCTGGGCTGTAAATCCAGGAGTTTCCCCACCCTGCATCTGCTGAGGGATGAAAATCTGGGATTTTGGCAGGAATCCTGGTTAGTTTGAGCAGCAGGGAGCAATTTTGGAGCCCTGAGGGTGGCAGATGTGGGGTGGGAGCTGGAGCTGATCCCTGGGAATTCCTGCAGGGAATCCTCCAGCTGCTCCATGCCCTCCCTCTGGGCAGCATTTCCGGGGGCTGCAGCTGAGAATTGCTTCCCTTTTTCCCCTCCATTATTAGGATTGGTTCATTTGTGACCAAACCCACGCTGAAATCCACATTTCAGGAATATTGGGAGCTGTGGCTGTTTTTTTTTTTCCTGTTTCTTTTTGTCTGGATTTGATGGCTCCATTGAACAGACACAGCACAAGATATTCCACTTTTTTATCTGCTCCAGGTCTCACTTGGATCATTTCAGGATGTGCAGCCACGGAGGGGGGGGGTCCTGCCATCAGGGTTTGGGATCAGTTTTGGAGAATAAACTCCACAGACAGAAGGAAATAGGGAAAGTTTCTAAACCAGCTCAAGCTGCTACCAAATGGAGAATCCATGGCCAGGAGCTGGAGGTGGAGCTGATCGCAGAGGAATGATCAGGATGGAGAGAGGGAATTTTTCTCTGAATTGGCCAGATTTTAAGGAAGGGACAGAAAAGATTTTTTTTTTTGCCATGGCTGTGTGGAAAATGGTGGAAAAGTCCAAAATTTCTGGAGGGATCAGGATGCTCTGGAGGGATCAGGCCTTTTTATTTACCCCTGGCTCTGTGTGGTCTCCAAGCAGTGAGAAATGGAATCATAAAATCCTGGAAGGGTTTGGGTTGGAGGAGACCCCAAAGATGACCCAACTGCACAACTTCCACACCCAGGGTGCTCCAACCTGGCCGTGGGCACTGCCAGGGATCCAGGGGCAGCCACAGCAAATCTGGGAATTCCAGTCCAGGCAGAAATTCCTTGCTGAGATCCCAGCCCAATCTCCCCTTTCCCAGTGGGAGCCATTCCCTGGCTCCTGTCCCTGCCGGCCTTGTCCCCAGTCCCTCTCCAGCCTCCCTTGTAGACCTGGATGCTCCATGAATTCTCTGGGATTGTTCATCATGCTGGGAGCTGAGAAATCCCCAGCAGGAACAGGAAAATCACCCCAAAAAGGCCCCCCTGGCCCTGGATTTTATCCAAATTCTGCTTTTCCCCCTCAGCCCTGGGGACACAGGCCTGGGACACAGCTCAGCTCCCTTCTGGGAACTCTTCCCAAAAAAGGCTTCCAAAATTAAATAATAGAAGTAAAATGAGGGGATTTGGGGAGGAATGGGACCTGAGGATTCCCTGGAATATCAGCCCCCAGTGGGTGTTTGTCCCTCCTGGTCAGTCCCTGCCTCCCTGGGCATTCCCAACGTTCTCTCCTGAATTCTGTTAGCACAGAAAGTCTGAAATTCTCATTGACCAGGTGTCATGGTTTTGCACAGGAGACATTTAGAGAAGTGATGCACAGATGATAATAAAATAAGTGATAATAATTTTTTATACCCTTTTAAGGTTTTGATCCTGCTTTGCCTTTCTCCTAATCCTGTCTCAGGGCAGGAATTGAGTGCCCTGGGGATTGGCCAGCACTGAACCCATCTCTCTTTGGTGCATTGGGCTGGGAAATCTCAAAATTGGTGAAATCACAAATGGGTGAACCAAAACTGTGACAATTCCCACTGAGGGGGAGACTTAAAAAAGTTCTAGAATTGAAAGTTGAGAGATGAACGGGACTTATGTTTTTTTTGGTTTTCAGGTTGTTTTTTTTTCTCTTACAACAGTTCAGCTCACCATCTACATTCTAGACTTGGTGTACAAAGAGAAAGGTACTAAAAAAGTTACAAGACACACAGGTTTAAGGTTTTTTAAAACTATTTTGTCCAATTAACTATTAGAATATATTTTATTTCTACCTTTCTACCAATAACTAATTATTTGTGCGTTCACACAACGTCTGCATTGTGGCTCTTTGTGACCAATCTCTCTGTGCCACCAACACAGCAGAAAATGGTTGGAAAAGACCTCTGAGATCATTGAGTCCAACCTAGGACTAAAGACTACCATGCCAACTAGACCATGGCATGTCCAGTCTTTGCTTGAGCACCTCCGGGGATGATCTCCCACCTCCCTGGGCAGCCCATTTCAGGACCTCATCACCCTTTTTCTGAATAAATTCCTCCTAATGACCAGCCTGAACCTCCCCTGGTACACCTTGAGGCTGTGTCCTCTTGTCTTCTCCATGATTGCTTGGGAGGAGAGACCAACCCCAAGGAGATGAAGAACAAGAAGGAGATCAGACAATGCCCCAAGTCCTCCATCTTTTATCCACCTCTGTGACGGTGTTCACAGGGATCCCAGGTTGAGGGAAGAGATGAGGATCTGACTCCATGTTTCAGAAGGCTGATTTATTATTTTATCATATATATTACATTAAAACTATACTAAAAGAATGGAAGAAAAGGCTTCATCAGAAGGCTGGCAAAGAATAGAATAGCCAAGAATGATAACAAAGGCAGCTGCCTTAGACTCTCTCTCCAAGCCAGTTGACTGTGATTGGCCATTAATTAGAAACATCCAACATGGGCCAATCACAGATGCACCTGTTGCATTCCACAGCAGCAGATAACAATTGTTTACATTCTGTTCCTGAGGCCTCCCAGCTTCTCAGGAGGAAAAATCCTAAGGAAAGGATTTTTCATAAAAAGATGTCTGCGACACACCTCCATACTAAAAACCCAAAAATTCAGTTTTTCAGCCTATGATAAACTGTATTACTGTATTTCACACACTCGTAGATTCCAGTTCATCACAAAATCTTGGAAGCTTTCTCCATGGAAGGTTAAAGCAGTGTTCTCCTGAAGGTGAGGACATCTCAGGACAGGCAGAGGAACATTCCCTGAGCCCTGGGCTCCGCCAGAGCAGGGTTCCAGCAGGGTTCCTGTGTCGCTGTAGGACCCGAAAGAACACAAGCTCACACCACTGTTCTCAAGGCAGAGAAAAAAGGGAAGTTTATTTTCTGACTCCAACATTTATAGTTTTCCAAGAGTGACAGTGGATTGGAGGGTGACAGTGCCACCTCTCCAATGCCACTGGACAAACCAACAGTCCATCAACTTTCTCCTCCTCCATACAGGAATGCTTAACATTGAGTTATTTACAGAAAGTGTGCGAGAAAGTTTCACTAGAAGAAGAAGTCAACATCAGAAGGCTTAGAAAATCTTAAAAAGCCAGGTTGACATTGCTGACCTTTCCCTGCTCCCCCAGGCACTACCCGGCCCTGAAGACCCTGGAGCACCTGGAGCACACATTCCTGCCCCAGGTGAGCCACTACCGCTTCTGCAAGGTGATGGTGGACAACATCCCGCGGCTGCGCGAGGAGATCAAGGAGCTCTCCATGTCCGACCTCAAGGACTTCCTGGAGAGCATCCGCAAGCACTCGGACAAGATCGGAGAGACCGCCATGAAACAGGTGGGATTTGGGATCAGAGTGCCATGGAATAGGTGGGATTTGGGGTCAGAGTGCCATGGAACAGGTGGGATTTGGGGGAATTTGGGGGGAATTGGGATCAGAGTGCCATGGAACAGGTGGGATTTGGGATCAGAGTGCCATGGAACAGGTGGGATTTGGGGTCAGAGTGCCATGGAACAGGTGGGATTTGGGATCAGAGTGCCGTGGAACAGGTGGGATTTGGGGTCAGAGTGCCATGGAACAGGTGGGATTTGGGATCAGAGTGCCATGGAACAGGTGGGATTTGGGGGAATTGGGATCAGAGTGCCATGGAACAGGTGGGATTTGGGGGAATTTGGGGAGAATTGGGATCAGAGTGCCATGGAACAGGTGGGATTTGGGGGAATTTGGGGGAATTGGGATCAGAGTGCCATGGAACAGGTGGGATTTGGGGGAATTTGGGATCAGAGTGTCATGGAATAGGTGGGATTTGGGGGAATTTGGGATCAGACTGCCATGGAACAGGTGGGATTTGGGGGGAATTGGGATCAGAGTGCCATGGAACAGGTGGGATTTGGGGGAATTTGGGGGGAATTGGGATCAGAGTGCCATGGAACAGGTGGGATTTGGGGGGAATTTGGGATCAGACTGCCATGGAACAGGTGGGATTTGGGGGGAATTGGGATCAGAGTGCCATGGAACAGGTGGGATTTGGGGGAATTTGGGATCAGAGTGCCATGGAACAGGTGGGATTTGGTGGGAATTTGGGGGGAATTGGGATCAGAGTGCCATGGAACAGGTGGGATTTGGGATCAGACTGCCATGAAACAGGTGGGATTTGGGGGAATTTGGGGGGATTTGGGATCAGTGAGACTGCTATGAAACAGGTGGGATTTGGTGGAATTTGGTGGGAATTGAGATCAGAGTGCCATGGAACAGGTGGGATTTGGGGGGAATTGGGATCAGAGTGTCATGGAAGAGGTGGGATATTTGGGGGTGTTTGCGAGGAATCAGGATCAGTGAGACTGCCATGAAACAGGTGGGATTTGGGGGAATTGAGATCAGAGTGCCATGGAACAGGTGGGATTTGGGGGGAATTGGGATCAGAGTGCCATGGAACAGGTGGGATTTGGGGGAATTTCGGGGGAAACAAGATTGGTGAGACTGCTATGAAATGTGGGATTTGGGGGAGTTTGGTGGGAATTGAGAACAATGAGACTGCCATGAAACAGGTGGGATTTGGGGGAATTTGGGGGAGTTTGAGATCAGACTGCCATGGAACAGGTGGGATTTGGGGGTGTTTGGGATCAGAGCGCCATGGAACAGGTGGCATCTGGGGGAATTTGGGGGGATTGGGATCAGAGTGCCATGGAACAGGTGGGATCTGAGGGAATTTGGGGGGATTGGGATCAGAATGCCATGGAACAGGTGGGATTTGGGGGCATTTGGTGGAAATGAAGGAAGGTGAGGCTGCCATGGAACAGGTGGGATTTGGTGGAAAACAAGGTCTGCAAGACCAGCACAAAACAGGTGGGATTTGTGGGCTTTTGGTGGGAGTCCCCAATTTTTTGGGAAGAGGTTGGAGGTTCATTTGTTGTGTGCTTCTCCAAGCCAAGGCTTTAGGATGAGTTTAGTATTTTGTTGCTGGGTGAGGAGTGGTTGTTCCTTCCCTGGTTGCTCCTGGAGTGTTATCTTGGATTTCATTCTGGAGTTTATTCTGGGTTTTAGGCTGTTGAGAAGTGAGGATCCATTGTGTCCTTGGCTTCTCCCAGAGTTTTCCATGATTTTGTGGCACTCTGGGAGGTGCAGTTGGGGGTGAAACCGATGCCTTGTGAAGGCTGCCCTAGAGCTGAGGCTGGACAGAGTTAAAGCAGGGATTTATAAAAGGATCTCCTCCATGGATCCACCCTGGGCAGCACAAGAGCCCAGCCAGGGCTGCACCCAAGATGAACCAAAATGGTCACAAAACGAACCCAAGATGGACAAAATGGTCCCAAAATGAACCCAAGATGTACCAAAATGGTCACAAAATGAACCCAAAATGTACCAAAATGGTCACAAAATGAACCCAAAATGTACCAAAATGGTCCCAAAATGAACTCAAGATGAACTAAAATGGTCCCAAAATGCACGAGCGCTCCGGGGATCTGTCACTGTGATCAGTTCTGCTCCATTTGCACCTTGCAGTTCATTGTCCCATTCCAGCTTTAGCCCATGCAGTCCCACCCTGCTTGTTTTTCTCTCTCCAGCCCATGGTGTTTGTGCTCCTGGGCTGAGATTTGGATCATTTGTCCTTGGTGCCCAGCTGGAGCAGGAATTGTTTTGTCTCCCTGCTCTGTGCACAGAGCTTGGCATCCCCTCATATGGAGCTCAGACCCACACACTAAAGCAGCACAGGACCTGAAAATAGAAAAGCTCAAACCTGAGGCATCACAACTCCCCATAACTCTACTTTTCACTTGTATTTTCCACTTCTATGCCCAGGGAATTGGTGCTACTGGCTGACCTGGAGACATTGTGTTGATTCCCCACTTTTTGGGATAAAAAAGCAAGAATTTGTGCACTGCAATTCCATGAATTTTGCGTCCTAAACTGATTTTAAATCCAGCCCAAACTTGGCTGGTGCCTCCCTCACCTTTTCCAGTGGTTGTGTCTGTGAAGGATGAGCTGATGAACTGAACCTCCCTGGCTGTGCCTTAAATCAGGAATTGCCTTTCCCACTCCCACTGAATATTTGGATTTCATCTCATCCCAGCAGAGCTGGGAGAGGCTCTGGATTTGCCCTCCAGGAGGGTTTTGCAGCTTTTCTGGAATTCAGGGGCAGGGGCAGGGAGCTTGGCAAAAGTGTCAGCAGAATATTTTGCCCCATTTCCTCTCTTCTCATCCTCAGAACATCCTGCTTCACATCCCTTTTCCTGGGGTACATCTTGGCAAACTTCTTTACATCCAAGGCAGCGTGTCCCTGCTGTTATGAGGCACGCATGCAGTGCTGTGCAGCTTGATTTATCCGGTGTCTGCTCCAAATGCTCTCCACAAGGGTGTCCCTCCCAGTATCCCCAGGATGGATGGATGGATGGATGGATGGACGGATGGATGGATGTTTTCCCTCCCTGGATGTGCTCAGAGCTCTGGAAAGGAGCGGAGCTGGCGGGAGGCCCACGGAGCCGCGATTGGCAGCTCCGTCCATTCGGTTTAAATTAGGATCATATAAATTCCTTTAAAATTGTTTGATTTCACCAGCGGGAACGGAGGAGGCCTGGCTACAACGGGAGAGGAAATGGGGTTTTTGTAACATCACAAACGCGGGGCTGCCGCTGACAAGGGCTGAACATTTCATTTTGTGATAATCACGAGGATCTGGCGGCAGCGCTCGCAGCCGCGGCCGCGCTCCCGGGATCGCGGGAGCTCCCAGCCCCTCCTGGGACGGACCCAGGGAGGCATTCCCGGGGTCTCACACGAGGAGCTCTCCCTGCTCTCCTTCCCTCCTGGGTTTTAGCCCAATCTGAGTTTTATTACCTGAATTCCGGGGGAATTCGCCGCCATCCAGATCCTGTTGTTAACGGCGGGGCCTGGAGCGGATGAAAGGAGCTGCACACACTTGAACTCCACTTGGACTTTGGCCCTGTGAACCTGCGTGTGTGTTTGGGTTTTGGTGGGGTTTCTTTTACAGGGCTCTGAGCTCCAGGCCTGAATTACATCCCATTAACACGTGCTGATATCCGGGCCGGCCTTTATTGTCCCACTCCAGGCTGGAATGTGCCGGGCATGTGGAGGAGGCCACTGGGGATGGAGCTGCTGCGAGTAAGGGGCCAAAAACAACCCAGCCTAAAGGAAGCCGTGGATCAGGGCTGGGGACAGCCAGAAGTGTCAGTGCTGCCTTTCCAGAGGGCAGGAAAAGCAGCAGTTTATTCGTGGGAATCACCGGGATGCAGCAGCAGAGCTGGGCTTGGGTAGGCGGGGATCTGGGTTTGGACAGGGGGAGTTTGGACAGGTTGATCTGGGATTAACTGGGACAGGTTGATCCAGAAGCAATTGGAAAGGTTGATCCAGGATGAATTTGGACAGGCTGATCCAGGATTAACAGGGACAGGCTGGATCCAGGGGGAGTTTGGACCATTGATCCAGGATTAATTGGGACAGGTTGATCCAGGATTAATTGGGACAGGTTGATCCAGAGGCAATTGGAAAGGTTGATCCAGGATTAATTGGGACAGGTTGATTCAGAGGCAATTGGAAAGGTTGATCCAGGATGAATTTGGACAGGCTGATCCATGGGGAGTTGGGACAGGTTATCTAGGATTAATTGGGACAGGCTGATCCAGGATTAATTGGGACAGGCTGAATCCAGGGGGAGTTTGGACCATTGATCCAGGATGAATTGGGACAGGTTGATCCAGGATTAATTGGGACAGGTTGATCCAGAGGCAATTGGAAAGGTTGATCCAGGATGAATTTGGACAGGCTGATCCATGGGGAGTTGGGACAGGTTATCTAGGATTAGTTGTGACAGGCTGATCCAGGATTAACAGGGACAGGCTGGATCCAGGGGGAGTTTGGACCATTGATCCAGGATGAATTGGGACAGGTTGATCCAAGGGACACAGGGACATTTCCCAGTCTCCAGACACGGCCTGGTGGCCTTTTGCTGGCCCGGAACAATGTTCCGAAAAGGTACTTTGGATCATGTTCCAGGTTACCCTGATTACCCAAATTATCCTGATAACCCTAGTTATCTTGATAATCCCAGTTATCCTGATAAGCCCTGGCATTTCTGGGCTCTGGCTGACACTGGGCAGCACTGCTGGAATCCTTCTGGGGTCAGCTGGGTCCTGGTGCCTTTTCCAGGCAGGGAATGTCCCTGTGCTGGGTGTCACTGCTCCTGAATGGGTGACATTCCGTGTTTTCCAGAGGTCACAGAGCCCTGGCTGAGATCTGTGCTGTGGCCATGCCAAGGCTGGGCTCAGCCAGAGCCTCTGGAAGCTCCTGCTCAGTGAGGGCTGGGGTTTATCCTGCCCCAGGACTTCCAGAGGCACCCCCAGAGCGGAACTTCCTGCTCCCATTCTGGGGGTTTGCCTTAACAAGGCAAAATGAGGCTGGTTATTAAAAATTGGGAGTTTTCCAGGCTTGGATGCAGTAGGAGAGCCTTGGAAAGGTCGCTCTGCTGGCTGGGAGGATTTCCACAGTGGGCTGGGGATAATGGGATGGGGGTTTCTGCTCCTGGGCAGGTTTGGGAAGCAGGAATTTGATTTTCCAGTCAAATTTAGGAACGAGACCTTTTTAATCTTGGCTCCTGCTGCTCGTCTGCTGGGGATATTAAAGTCTTAGGAGAGGAAATGCATCCTTGGGGCTGGAGAGATGGGAAGGGACATGGGCAGCCACGGGCTGGGCTTGCAGGATTTTGGGAAGAGGCTCCCACAGCGCAGGGGATGCTGTGTCCCACTGGAGGAACAACGGATGGAGAGGAGGCACTGCCTGGGTTTGAATTAAACCCTGCCAGAATTTAGGGGCTGTTCACAGCCATCCCCTTCCTCCTGGCAAGGAGGAGCTGGATGAACAGCGGGAATTCTGCTGGGCTCTGCCCTCAGCATCCTCTGGTTAACCTCTTGCAGAACCTCCTCGAGGAAAACGGGGAGGAGATTTTTGTTGTTTTGCGCCGGATGAAAACCTCAGCCGGCTCTGGAAGCCCCTGCTATTTTTTTTCATTAAGCCTTGGCTCCGAAATGTGTTATTTTAAGAGTGTTGAGCAGCCCTCTCCGGGCAGGGGATCCATCCCTTGCCACTGATGTTTGATCTGGAAGCTTTTTGAGACAAAACCTCCCCGAGCGTCTGCCCTGAGCCGGAGCCTCCGCTCCCGTCACCATCCCGGATCCATCCAGGCCGACAAAGGCTCCAAGATCATCAAGCCCAACCTTTGATGTTTGGGACTTCTGGGTTTTCTTCACTCTCTGGGCTCTGGAGATGCGGTGTGAGAAACCCCAGAGGCAGGAGGTGGCATCTTGTGGGCTCTGTCACCGTGTGCCACCCCCTGGTCTCACTCCGGGACATCCAGGGGTGGGGTGGGATGGGATGGGATGGGATGGGATGGGAGCTGCAGGAAAAAGGAGCAGGAGGAGATGGGAATGATGTGAGAAATGAGCAGGATTTTTGAAGTGGCTCCTGGAGGGAAGTGTCAGGCCAGGAGCTTGAGGTTGAATGTGATCCCTCGGCGCCGTGGATGGGAAACGCGAGCGGGAGCGTCTGGAAGTGCAGGACACATCTGGGGAGGTGCTGAGGGCTTTGTGCGGATCTCAGCAGGTTCTGCCCTTCCTCGTGCTCCCCCTCTGCTCCCTCCCACATCACAGAGCTGCAGTGCAAATGTGCTTATTGTCATAAAAGGGCTTTTTATTCCCCGTTTCCTGGCGTTCTGGGAAGGTTTCGCTGTTTATTTAACAGGAATTCTGTGCCTTTAAGTCTGCCTTGAAAATTTATACTCCATAGGAAGTTTATTAATAAATGGGCATCCCTCTGAATTCCTTTTATGACCTCAGAAATGAAACTGCTAAATCATGGCCTTTTTTATTTCAGCATCTGGGTGAGGAAGGGCCGTGGGGCCTGGGGGATCCCAGCAGTGGATCCACATTCCCTGGGCATGACTGGAAAATTCCCTGGCACCAGAAAATCCAAGTTTAACTACAGGGAAAGCATGTGCTGGCCCAGCTGTTTGTGTGCTTGCCTTTTAGACTTTTAAAAAGTCTTG
Organism: Melospiza georgiana; assembly: GCF_028018845.1. Classification (NCBI taxonomy): domain Eukaryota; kingdom Metazoa; phylum Chordata; class Aves; order Passeriformes; family Passerellidae; genus Melospiza; species Melospiza georgiana. The sequence continues at coordinate 67,708,475 of NC_080434.1, forward strand.
AAATCCAGAGATGTTAGAAATAAATCCTTAATCTTCCAATCATGGAATGGTTTGGGTTGGGAGGAGCCTTAAAGATCATCCAGTCCCAAACTTTTTCTGTGAGCAGAGACAACTTCCACATCCCAGCGTCCTTCAGAGCAAGTCCAGCCTGGCCTTGGACCTCTTCGAGCCCCTGAGACAGAATTAATAATTAATCATTAATAATTAGGCATAGTGCCGGTGGAGGCAGGAGCATTCCTTGCTCCTTCCTTAGAGCCATCAGGAATGGCTGTTGTGTTTTTGGGATTTCAGCTGGGAAAGAGGAGCCCTGAACCTCCTTTCACTCAGCCTGGACTGTGATTTCTGGGTTGGGCACTGTGATTTTTCCTGCTCTGGTTTTTATTTCCAGACTGGGAAGTTGCTCCAGGAGCACCAGGATCCCGTGAGGCTGAGGCAGCTCAGAGTGACCCCACAATAAACTCAATTTCTGCCTGGTTTTATGTGGAGGAGCTCAGGGCTCTGGGCAGCACGACCCTGCCAGGAGAGGTGATGGAATCACCTCAGAAATCTCTGGGAATGGCTCCCACCAGGATGCTGCTGCCCAGGGTGATTAATTCAATAAAAAGAATAAAAATATGGCTGCTCATAAACCTTTTAAATGGACTGGGGTTTCCCAGATTTCTCCTCTTAAAAATTCCAGGGGTGGTTTTGGTGATGGGGAGGGGTTTGATGTCTCTGTGCTCTTCAGCTGGGCACTGCTCCTGCCCTGGGACTCTGGACATGGGGAGGAATCTCAGGAGGTTTTGGGAGCATTCCTGGTGTCCCACAGACGTGGAGATGGAATGGTCTGGGTGGGAATGGACCTTAAATCCCACCCCATTCCCATGCCAAGGGCTGTGCCAGGGTGCTCAGAGTCTCCAGGTCCTCACCTGGAGCTGCCAAACATTTGGTGAATGTGGCAAAATCCCAATGCTGTGCCAAGGTCACAGCTGGACACCCGAACTCTGAGTGCCACACCCGCCCCAAACTGCCCCTGACCCCGGATTTTGGCTTTTGGTCCAGGTGAGCAAAACCAGATCCTTCCTGCAAATGAGGGACCTGAAACCTCGTGCACAGGGTGCCAGCTGGACCAAATCCCCTTTTAGGAATGTCACTGCCATGGAATTCCTGGGAGCTTTGTCCTGTCCTTCCTGCCCTGGGCTGGGAGTCACCCCAGGAAGGGAAGGGCTCTGATCCTCAGGGAATTCACCCTGGGGCTGGAGTGAGATGGAAATGGGTCCGTGCTGAGGGCTGGGCTTGTGCCAGCTGAGGTGCAGTGGTTCCATTGTCAGGGAATGGTGGCTCCGTTCTCATGGAATGGTGGCTCCATTTTCAGGGAATGGTGGTTCTGTTTTGTGGGAATGGTGAGTCAGTTCTCAGGGAATGATGCTTTGCTTTTCAGGGAATGGTGATTTGGTTTTCAGGGAGCAGTGGTTTGATTTTCAGGTAATGGTGGGTCAGTTTTCAGGGAATGGTGATTCCGTTTTCAAGGAATGGCAGTTCTGTTTTCAGGGAATGGTTGTTTTGTTGTCAGGGAATGCTGGTTCTGTTTTCAGGGAATGGCAGTTCTGTTTTCAGGCAATGGAGGCTCCATTTTCAGGGAATGGTGGCTCTGTTTCCAGAGAATACTGGTTCTGTTTTTGGGGAATGGTGGTTCAGTTCTCAGGGAGTGGTGGTTTGCTTTTCAGGGGACAGTGGTTTGGTTTTCAGGGAATGTCAACTCAGTTTTCAGGTAATGGCAGTTCTGTTTTCCATGTGTTTTCCAATGCTGTTTTCCATGTTTTCCATACCAGAAAATGGTGGCTCAGTTTTTAGGGAATGGTGGCTCCATTGTCAGGGAATGGTGGTTCTGGTTTTGGGGAATGGTGAGTCAGTTCTCAGGGAATGATGCTTTGCTTTTCTGGGAGCAGTGATTCAGTTTTCAGGAAGCAGTGGTTTGGTTTTCAGGTGATGGTGGTTCCATTGTCAAGGAATGGTGGTTCTTTTCTCAGGGAATGGTGATTTAATGTTCAGGGAATGCTGGTTTGGTTTTCAGGGAATGATGGCTGAGTTCTCAGGGAATGCTGGTTTGGTTTTCAGGGAATGGTAGCTCAGTTGTCAGGTAATGGTAATTCAGTTGTCAGGGAATGGTGGTTCAGTTTTCAGGGAATGCTGGCTCAGTTCTCATGGAATGGGGCCTCCATTGTCAGGGTGTGGTGGTTCCATTGTCAGGGTGTGGTGGTTTGCAGGCACACAGTTTATGGTGGTGGGGCCGTGGCCCCCAATCATCCCTAACTGGGCACAGCTGTGGGAAGCAGGTGAGCAGCACTGACAGCCATGAGCCACGGAGGGCCCAGGTGTGCTGGGCAACCACACAGGGCACACAGGTGTGATGTGTCAGCATGGGGGGATGAAGGCTGGGCTGGAGGACAAGAAGGGCAGATACCTGAAGCCTTCTGAAGCGAAATGATATTACTGTGTGCGGGCAGACCCCTGAAGCCTTCTGGTGGGGTGAGTGTTACTGTGTGTGGGTTGAAGCCTTCCGAAATTATGTGGTGATACTCTGTGTGTTGTGGCCGTCTCAGCTGGGACATGTGCTGTGATGGTGGCTCCATTTTCAGGGGCTGGTGGTTTGGTTTTCAGGGAATAGTAGCTCCATTTTCAGGGAATGGTAGTTCATCTCTTAGGGAGTGGTGGCTCCATTTTCAGGGAATAGTGATGCCTTTTTAAGGGAATGGTAGTTCATTTTTCAGGGATTACTCGTTCATTTTTCAGGGATTGGTGGCTCCATTTTTTTGAGGGATAGTGGTTCCATTTTCAGGGAATGGTGGCTCCATTTTCAGGGAATACTCATTCATTTTTCAGGGAACGGTAGCTCCATTTTTCAGGAATGGTGCCAAGCTGCCTGCCCTTCCCATGACACTCTGGGCCAAATTGCAGCCAGGTGCTGCAGCACCACCGAGGGGATCCTGCAGCAACCCAAGGCTTCCCTTCCCTCCAAGGCTTTTTGCAAAACCCCCAAGTTCTGCCGTCAGGCTCAGGTCATTCAAACCTCTCCACATATTCTTCCAATTCCCATCTATGGCAAATTTAGAACAGCTTTCGTTTCAGGGAAAATGTCCTTCAGTTCCTCCAGGCCAGGAGGAACTGCTTTGTTCCCTTTTGCTGGTTTTTGGGAATGGGACAGGGAGGAGATGGCTGGGACACCCTGGTGGCTTCGATTTGGAGTTTCCATCTGCTGTTCCTCACTTTTGGTTCCTCAGGAAGCTGGGAAAGGCTGGGATGCAGCAGGGTAGAAGGAGCTCCAGCACCACCAGGGACATTCCCGGGTCCTGTATATTCAGCGAGGTGGGATTTGAGGTTTTCCTTTAAAATCTCTGCTTTTTGGTGGTGGGTGTTGACCTGGGCCAAGCTCACCTGTGCCTTGGGATGGTGGGGTTGTTTAGGTTGGAGAACCCTGTGAGATCTGAGCCCAGCACTGCCCCATGTCCCCAAGTGCCACATCCACAGGGATGTTGAATCCCCGGGGGATGGGGATTGCCCCATTTCCTTTGCAGGTTTGGGAGGGAAATGCGGGTCCTGCTGTGTTCCCATTCCTGCTGTTCCAAACACCCCCCACAGAAACATCCTCTGGGCATCTCAGGTCTTACAAAACTCAGGAATTAGAAAAAAAAAAAACATTCAGAAAAAGGATAGGGATGATGGGAACATCCTGTTGGAGATGATCCTGCTGGACTGGAGGGATTTTCCCTGGCATTCCAGGTGTGCTGCAGCAGGAGCAGAGGACACGGAGCCTTCCCATGCCTCAGACAGACTTGGGAAGAGTTTAGGAAGTGTTTGTAGGGAAAAACTAAAGCCAGATCATGGGAAAAGGAAGAGGAAAAGCTGTGGCATGCAGCTGTCTGGGGGTATTGACTGTGTCTGATGCTGGGATGGGTGAGGGGGAAGGTTTGGGGCAGAAACTACTCCTGTGTGTAGAGAGAGAGGAGCAGGAAGTGCCTGCAGGTGTTGGTGCTTCACCTCCTCCCTGAATGCAGAGGCTCAGGGATTTGTGCTGCTTCCCTGGGCAGGTAGAATCCCATTTGTGCTGCTTCCCCAAGCAGGTAAAATCCCATTTGTGCTGCTTCCCCGGGTGATCTCCATCCCCTCTGTGCCAGCTTTCCCTTGGTGTGCCTGTTAAAAACAAGCAGAGCTCTCCTCTTGGAGCAGCTCCTGCTCCAGGGTTGAGATTTTCCATGTTTTCAGGTTCCCAGAGGAGTTGGGAAGCCCTTGGGAAGCTGTTCCTGCCTGGCACTGGGGATCAGAGTTCCCAGTGCTGAGTGTTTGGGGTTTCCTGGGATTGTCACATCCCCAGCGCCTTGTCCTTGGGATCCTGCTGGGGACACAGCTCTGGGTGTCTCAGTTGTGGCTTCTCCTTCAGCAGAACATCCCCAAAGGCTGTGGAAAGCCCTGGATTAAGCAAAGGAAGGACAATTCTGGAGAGGAGCAGTTCTTGGCTCTGAGCTGCTTTGGGGTTCTGTGAGCTGGGCTGTGGGAATTGGAACCTTCCATGGGGTGTTGGGGAGGGATTCCTGGCTGGGAGGGTGGGCAGGGGCTGGGCTGGAATTCCCAGATTTGCTGTGGCTGCCCCTGGATCCCTGGCAGTGTCCAAGGCCAGGTTGGACATTGGGGTTGGATCCACCCAGCACAGTGGGAGGTGTTCCTATGGCAAGGATGACTCTGGATCATCTTGAATATCCTTTGCCATCCAGACCATTCCATGATTCCATGATCATTATTGCTCTGATGATTTGTCCCTCCTGTTGATTTGCCCTCTGGGCCAGCACCCCCTTTCCCACTGGCTGATGCATCCATGGAGGTTCACATCTCCTGGATTCTTCCTTTTTCCAGTACTTTTCCCTCTATTTCCAACTTAATCCGGACTAGATTTTCCCTCTCCTTTTGTTCTGCTTTGCCTCTTTGCTGCCTCTGTTGTTCCTTTCCATCCTCATTTCATTAAAACTTGGAAAATCCGTCTCTGCCTTGTCACCCTCACTGGGAGCTGGTGCTGGGGGGGTGTGACAGCACGGGGAAAAGCTGGATCAACTTCCCACCTCTGTGGCTTGGTTCCTTGGGTCCTGAGTAGAGAACCCTGCCCAGACATGGATGTGGCGGATGTGTTCCTGTCCTGCAGCCAGGGCTGGTTCCTCTCCTGGGATTTGGGGCTGAATCCCAGCAGAAGGTGGCCCGGTCACCTCTCTGTGCACCCAGTGCTGGCTGAGTTCTTTGGTGCTGTGTCTTCATCCCTCCCTTTCCACCTCAGTGCGGAGAAGGAGAAAGACAACAGAATTATTCTGGAATTTAGGCCCAGCCTAGACTGGGATCAGCTGGGCTCTCCTGGTGTCTCCTCCCTGGGCTCTCCATGATTCCAGAGATGCCCCAGGAATGCAGGGGGTGGGCTGGGGAGACGTTTGAGTGTGTTGGGGTTTGCAGAGCCCCCAGGGCTGGCTCAGGGCTGCTCCTGGGGATGCCTGGTTGGGATCCCTGGGGCTGAGTTCCTGCAGGATTGTGATGGTGTTCACAGTGGTTTTCAGGTGAGGGAAGAGATGAGAATGTTGACTCCATGTTCAGAAGGCTGATTTATTATTTTATGATATGCATTACATTAAAACTATACTAAAAGGAATAGAAGGAAAGGTTTCATCTCAGAAGGCTGGCTAAGCTAAGAATAGAAAAGAGAAGAATGATAACAAAGGCAGCTGCTGCTGACTGTCTGAGCTAGCTCTGCTGTGGTTGGCCATTAATTAAAAACAACCACATGAGACCAATCACAGATGCACCTGTTGCATTCCACAGCAGCAGATAATCATTGCTTACATTTTGTTCCTGAAGCCTCTCAGTTTCTCAGGAAGAAAAAATCTTAAGGAAAGGATTTTTCATAAAAAGATGTCTGCGATACAGGACAACCCTGGCCCTGCAGTGCCTCGTGATGCCAAGGGCACATCCCAATCTCCAGATGCTCCAGGGAGCTCTGAGGACACTGCCTTTGGTCTGTGTCTGAAATGTCGGGTGGCTGGGACCTGGGGAATGTTGAATATTTCACATGAATACCTGTGAGCACCCTGCTGAGAGGAATCCCAGAATCCTGATGTGCTTTGGGGTGCAAGGGGCCTTCAAGGCCATCCCATTCCATGGGCAAGGTCACCTTCCACTGTCCCAGAGTGCTTCAGCCTGGCCTGGGACGCCTCCAGGAATGGAGCAGCCACAGCTGCTCTGGGAATCCTTCCCAGGGTCTCACCTGCCTCTGAGTGAGGAATTCCCTCAGTGCCCTCTTCCTGCTGCTGCTGCTGCTCATCAGCCTCTCCTGGGGCTTCCTAGAAATCCCTTGGCATAGGAGACCCTGGGGATTTTTTGTGACCAGAAATGCGCTGGAGATCTCTTTGTGCCCAGAAATCCACTGGCAGAGTCGAACCTGGAGATCTCTTTGTGACCAGAAATTCCTTGGCACAGGAGGAGCTGGAGATGTCTCCATGACCAGAAATGCACTGGCACAGGAGGAGCTGGAGATCTCTTTATGACCGGAAATTCCTTGGCAGAGAGGAACCTGGAGATCTCTCCATGACCAGAAATCCACTGGTGGAAGAGAACCCAGAGATCTCTTTGTGACTCATTTTTGTGACCAAAAATCCACTGGCACTGGAGATCCTGGAGATGTTTTTGAGACGAGAAATGCACTGGCACAGTAAAAATTGGAGATCTCTTTGTGGCCAGAAGTGCACTGGCACAGGAGAACCTGGAGATCTCTTTGAGGCCAGAAATCCACAGGCAGAGGAGGATCTGGCAATCTCTTTGTGACCAGAAATGCACTGGCAAAGGAGGGCCTCAAGATGTTTTTGTGACCAGAAATGCACTGGCACTGGAAAACCTGGAGATCTCTTTGTGACTCATTTTTGTGATCAGAAATTTCTTGGCACAGGAGAACTGGAGATCTCTTTGTGACCCTAACCCTTTGTGACCAGAAATACACTGACAGAGGAAGACCTGAAGATCTCTCCATCACTAGAAGTCTACTGGCACTGGGGAACCCGGAGATCTCTTTGTGACTCATTTTTGTGACCAGAAATCCCTTGGCACAGGAGGGCCTGGAGGTCTCTCCATGACCAGGAATCCCTTGGCAGAGGAAAAACTGTAGATCTGTGACTAGAAATGCAGTGGCACAGGAGAACCTGGAGATCTCTTTGTGACTCATTTTTGTGCCCAGAAATGCAGTGGCACAGGAGAACCCAGAGATCTCTTTGTGACTAATTTTTGTGCCCAGAAATGCAGTGGCACAGGAGAACCTGGAGATCTCTTTGTGACTAATTTTTGTGCCCAGAAATCCCTTGGCAGAGGAGAAGCTGGAGATCTCTCGAACTTGAAGCATTTTCCTTCGGGCTCGCTGGCGGGTGACACAAGTGGAACATGGAGCTATTAATGAGCAGCTCTGCAGGGAAAGGGAATTCGTGTCCTGTGGATCAAAGGAATTTGCTGGGGATTAATTCCATTTATTTACAAGTTCAGCTGCTTTGTAAACGTCTCCTTGTCGGGCCGTTCCTGTTAACAGTGGCCGGGGCTGTTTTTAATAACGTTTTTTATTTGGAACAAAGCTGGCAGGAACGTTCTCTGCTTTCCTTCAGGGTTGGTGGCATTGCCTTCAAGCCTCCCTGGCCTCAGAGGCTGAGGTTTAACCCCTTGGTAGCCAGGGGAGCTGCTCCAGACATGGAATATCTGGAAGCACTTGGCACAGGCTGCAGGAATCTGGTTTGGGTCTCAGAGCCCAGAGTTTGACATGCAATTAAAAGGCTGCGAGCTTTGCTCGCTCTTAAAAATTTCTTTTGCAAGTGTGGCTGTTAAAGTGCACTTTTATCAGCCACCTGTGCCTGCCTGGCTGTTTTACAGAGGGGCACTGGCCCTGTAAATTGGGGTTTTTGTCCCCTTTCAGGGGTTATTGGGGAGTGGGGCTGTTGGTGCAGCTGCAGGAGTTGGTGTTTGCAGCTACTGCAGCTCTGCTCTGGGGAGGGAGCTCGTGTGGGGCCAGTGATGCACACCTGGGCTGCTCCCAGGGGAGAACTGGCTGGGAAAAGGGAAAGGAGGGAACAGGGAAAGGCGCTGTTCCTTGGGATTCAGGAGTTGGACACACACCTGGAAGGTTGGAGCAGCCTTGAACCCTCCATGGGACTGTTGGGAGGCATCTCATGGCCTGGAATGAAAAATGCAAAGTGGAGCTGCTGCAGAGAGCCCAGAGGTGATGGAAATGCTTCCAGAGCTGGAGCCAGGCTGGGAGAGCTGGGAATGTTCCCCTGGAGAAGGGAAAATTCCAGGGAATCCTCAGAGTCCCTGACGGGCTCCAGGAGAGCTGGAGAGGGACTGGGGACAAGGCCTGCAGGGACAGGAGCCAGGGAATGACTCCCACTGGGAAAGGGGAGATTGGGCTGGGATCTTGGCACGGAATTCCTGGCTGGGCTGGAATTCCCAGATTTGCTGTGGCTGCCCCTGGATCCCTGGCAGTGCCCAAGGCCAGGTTGGACATTGGGGCTTGGATCCACCTGGGATAGTGGGAAGTGTCCCTGTCCATGGATGGTGGCACTGGGTGGGATTTAGGGTCCCTTTAACCCAAACCATTCCATGACTGCGCAGAACCCACCCTCCGTGGGGCTGCTCAGCCCCATTTGTTGTGCTGGAACTTCAGCCTGGAGGATCCTCGGGGAACAGAGGGTTTGGTTTGTAGGGCACAGCCAGGGGAGGTCTCATTTAAGCTCCTGTTCACACTTTTAGGCCAGGCGTTTCTCAGGGTTTTACCTTGGAAACCTCCATGGATGAGGCTGCAGAACCTCTGGGGTCTTTCAGTAAGAACCAGTTGTGTATTGTTCCTGCATCTTCCTGGTGGCCCCCTGTGGGGACTGAGGGATCTTTTGGGAGCCTTTTCCTCTGGGGTGATCCAGCCCCTCATCACAGGTGTCCCCCTGCCCTGCCTGGGCAGTGCCATCCTTGTCCCACAGATGCCAGCCCTGTTCCATGGGCTCCTTGGGATGTGGTGGTTTCACAGAAGCCTGGAATGCTTTGGGTGGAAGGGACCCTAAATCCCACCCATTCCCACCCCTGATGGTTTTTTGTGGGGTGATTTGGTGGGAATTTGTGAGTCCCAGCTCAGCCTTGGAACATGCAGAGCAGGGATGGGACAGGTTAGACTTGATGACCTTGGAGAGTTTTCCCAACCTCTGGGATTGTGGGATTTTCCTCGTCCTGACCAGACCCTGTGAAGTGCTGAGCTCCTTTTCCATCCTGGCACCAACCTGAACCTGCAGGAAACCCCTTGGAACTGCAGGAATCCCTTGGTGATTTTTTAATTTTTTTTTTTTCTATTGGGGTTGGGATTGAAAGTGTTTGAGATGGCATTTTTTGTTTGGATTTGAATATTTAATATTTTTTATTTCTACGATAGTCTTGTAGGTTGTGAGTTTTACAGTATTTTACTAATAAGTGATAAAATGTCCCGGTATTTATTTTGATAACATCTTTTAAGGAAAAACGATCTAATTAAGAAATCATGCATACATTATTCTTATTTTTAACTTAATAACTAATTATTTATGTGTCATAATGTGGACTTTTTGGTGTAATTATCCAGTGCCACCCCATCCATGGGCAGGGACACCTCCCACTGTCCCAGGTGCTCCAAACCCCAATGTCCAACCTGGTCTGGGACATTCCTGGGGATCCAGGGGCAGCCACAGCTGATCTGGGAATTCCATCCTGGCAGGAGTGAAGGACTCATGGCAGGAATGAAGATTGAAGATGCTGAGGTCTCCTGTCCATGCCCTGAGCTTTGTGTGCAGGGCCTTGGTAGGGGAGGTCCCTCTGTGGGATCATGGTCCTGGAATGTGGGTAAATCCCAGCCAGGGAGACTTGGATTAGCTCTTCCACCAGCAGGGACAATGAAATTCCATCCCCCAGGGAGGGATGATGGGATTTATGGAGGCTGCACGTGGCTCTTCCCTGGTTTATGGAAACCTCTGGGCTCTGGGAGTGCTCCCAGGTGTCCCCAGGCTCTGGGGCTCAGTCCTGCAGTTCCTGTGGGATTGTGGCCAAGGGCTGGACACCCCTGCAGGCACCTTCTGTCTTTATTCCATGAATCCCAACTTCCTCTTCTCCTCTTGCTCTCCAGGGATTTTCTCTGCAGAGCTCTGCCCACCTTGGAGCCTTTAAGGCTTAATTTTACCCTGTGCTTTTATTTTATATAGAAATAAAGACAGGATGAGTTGGCTCATTGAATTATTTCTCTCATTTTATCGCTTCTTGCCTTATGAAGCCTTAATATCCGTGCTGGGACTCCCCAGTTTGTTTCCTATACCTCCAAGAGCTTTTTGAGGGGCATTTTCCCCTCAGAACTCCACATTTTGGGTGCCACCTCCTCTCCCCTTCCCCTCCCCTGTACCAAACCTCACTCTCTGTGTGATGTGGTTTTTTAAATCCCAACGACTTGCTCTGAATCAGAGCCTCCCCATCCCGAGCAGCCATGAGGAAAAGGAGCTTTTTGTGCCTCATAAAAAGCCCTGGGAACAGTTGCTGCTGATAAAATGTTGACAGACCCCCTTGCTCGCCGCTCGCCATGGTGCCACTGCAGGGAAATGTCCCCATGAGGGACAGCTTGTGTACAGCTGAGCTTTATCACAGACAAACAAGGCTTTGGAAGCCTTCAGTGATTCCCATTTTCCCCCCCTCCCCATTCCCTCCAAGCTTTTATTTGCTTTTCTCCCTTTTAAGCTGAATTTACGGCTTCCTGGCCCGGCTGATTTCTGATTGACTTAAAAAATCATCATAAAAAAAAGGCCCCCGTGTAGATGGAGCTGCTGAAATGCCTCCAAGGCGTTGTTTATAGGTCCATGTTCCCTCTCTGCTCAGGGAAAGTGAGCCTTTAATGCCTTCCACATTTCCTGGGCTCCAGTACAGAGCACTGTGGCCTTTGGAGATGCTTTTTGCTGCTTTTTGTGATTCTGAGGGAAATGTCGGCAGCCAGGGCCGGGATTCTGCCTCTCAAGGTGAGGCTAATGTGTCTGGCTCTGATGGGAGCTGGAGGGCTTCCAGAAGGTGCTGTTGGATGAGTTTGCTCCAGAGGGGATGGAGGGTGAGAAAGGCCAGGTTTTTCCAGGCTGGACAGGCTCCAGGAGCAGGGAAACCTCAGAAACATCCCCTGGTCCCACCTGGGCTTGCAAAGCCCCGTGGAGCTCCAACCCTGTCCCACCATCCCTACAGGCAGGGAACGTGTGGTGGGATGGAAATGGAGCAGGGACATCTTGGACACCTCATCCCTGGGCACCTTCAGGTTGTGTCCATGGCTGAAGTTTGGGATGTATGTAATTCCCATTCCTGGACACTTCTGTTAAATTTCCAAAGGAATGGGGGTTGAAGCAGACAGGGAACACATGGTGGGATGGAGCAGGGTCACCTCGGTCACCTAGTCCCTGGATACCTGTGGCTGAAGTTTGGGATGGAATACTCACTCCTGGATACTTCTGTTGAATTCCCAAGGGAATGGAGGTTGAGGCAAGCAAGGAACTCGTGGTGGGATGAAGATGAAGCAGGGATACCTTGGTCACCTCATCTCTGGACACACCTCCAGGCTGTGTTCATGGCTGAGGTTTGGGATGGAATTCCCACTCCTGGGCACTTCTGTGTAACTCCCAAGGGAATGGGTGTTGAGGCAGGCAGGGAACTCGTGGTGGGATGGAAATGAAGCAGGGGCACCTCAGTCACCTCATCCCTGGACAGACGCCTCCAGGTTGAAGTTTGGGATGGAATTCCCACTCCTGGACACTTCCGTTGAATTCCCAAGGGAATGGGTGTTGAGAACACGTGGTGGGATGGAAATGGAGCAGGGACACCTCAGTCATCTCATCCCTGGACACCCGTGGATGAAGTTTGGGATGGAATTCCTGCACCTGAACCCTTCTGTTGCATTCCCAAGGGAATGGGGATTGAAGGAGGGTTCAACCATCTCCCCAGAGCTCACCTCATTCACCTCCTCCAAGACCATCCCTCCATTATGTATTTAATTATCCTCCTGCAGCAACCTGGAATGGATTTGGGGAGCACAGCTGGTGTCCCTTTGTCCTTTCTCCTGCATTAATCCCAGGTTTATGAGGAGACACTGCAGATTTTTCCTTCCTGAGAGGTTTTTCCATCTTCTTCCCCTTGCTGGGGCTATGGGGTGAGCACAGGCTGCTCCTGCAGGGGACACGGGATAGACATTCCAGGACTTGGATTTGGGACAAAGTGGAAGCAGCTGCTCACTTTGGCTCTAGAATTGTTCAGTGTCTGATTTTTGATGTAGAAAATGGAGTTTTCCTGTCCTGTCTCACCTGGTGGTTCTTTGTGGGGTGATTTGGTGGAAATTTGTCAGTTGTGTGTCCCAGCTCAGCCTTGGAACATCGAGGAGTCCCACAACTCCTTTTCCATTCTGACATCAACCTGAACCTGCAGGAAACCCCTTGGAACTGCAGGCATCCCTTGGTGATTTTTTAAAAATTTTTTTTCTCTTAAGGTTGAGATTGAAAGTGTTAGAGATGGTATTTTGTGTTTGGATTTGAATATTTAATATTTTTATTTATATTATAGTTCTTGTAAGTTGTGAGTTTTATAGTATTTTACTAATAAGTTATAAATTGGCTCTGTATTCATTTTGATAAGGTCTTTTAAGGAAAAAACTATCTAATTAAGAAATGATACTTATATTTTTTTATTTTTAACTTAACTAATTATTTATGTGTCATAATGTGGACTTTTTAGTCTAATTATAAAATATTACTTTTAAAGAATAAGATGAAGAAGAAGGGCAAGCTTCTGCTCTAAAACTTTCATCTTGTCTTATATATTTGACTATATTTTAAAATTTTAAGTTTTTTACTAGGTGATATTACTCACTTCTATTCAAATTATACACTCCTAATTCCAGTGCTATCAATTAATTTTGGAAGCTTTCTTTATGCTCTCAGGTCAAATGCGGGGTTCTCTAGAGGGTCTGTGCCTTTCAACACACAAAGTCCAAAATTCTCAGCATCTGGGGTTCCAACAATCCCTTTTTGCCTGATTTTCCTGGAGCAGGAGTGTGAGGGAGCTGCTGGGGCTGTGAGGGGTCAGCTTGGATCACTGTGCTCCTGGTCAAGAAATTTGGGATTTTCTTTGATCCTCATACCCCAATAACTCCTTGTTTGCATTCTAGAGGAAGTGGCAGGTGATAAATTCTGGGTTTAGGGCATAGCTCGGGTGCTGACTCTCTGGTTTTGCTGTCCCAGGTTTGCTTTAGGAAAGCTGAAGGAGGATTCTTTGTAGGCTGAGTGAGTCTTTAGTGTGGAAACGTTCATAAAATCCATTTGTAGGGTGGGCAGCCCTTTAGCAGACTGGGCTTTGTAGGGGAATCTCCTTCCCAGGGGGATCCAGGCTCTGCTGCTGCTGGCTCTGATATCCCTCCTGCCCTTCCCAAGTCATCAGGAGCAGAAGATTAAAAACAAAAAATAGCAACTTCAGTCCAGTCCCTAAAGCGCAACAATTTCTTCAGTTAATCAGAGAACCATGGAGTGGTTTGGGTTGGAAGGGACCTCAGAGTTCATCCAGGGCAGGGACAGCTCCCATGGACCAGGCTGCTCCAAGCCCCAGTGTCCAGCCTGGCCTTGGATTATTGTTTAGGATTCCAATTGTTTTGGATTCCACAGACACAGAAATGGAAGGAGGAAAAGAAAGAGGCAGATGTAAAAGGAGGAAAAAAGGAGAGACAGAAGTGAAAGGAGGAAGGAAAGAGACAGAAATGAAAGGAGGAAAGAAAGGAAAGCAAGGAGAGACAGAAAGGAAAAGAGGAAAGCAAGGAGAGACAGAAAGGAAAAGAGGAAAGCAAGGAGAGACAGAAAGGAAAAGAGGAAAGCAAGGAGAGACAGAAAGGAAAAGAGGAAAGCAAGGAGAGACAGAAAGGAAAAGAGGAAAGCAAGGAGAGACAGAAAGGAAAGGAGGAAAGCAAGGAGAGACAGAAAGGAAAGGAGGAAAGCAAGGAGAGACAGAAAGGAAAGGAGGAAAGCCACAGAGATGCCCTCCTTGACGAGAGCTCCTCTCCCACCTCTGGGCTCTCCTGCCATGGCCCAGGAGGTGACATCCAGCAGATCACAGGGCTGGCCTGGCCTGATTTGCAGCTGATTGCCATAGCAGAGGCTTTATAAGGATTGAAGTTGGGATTTGTTGACTTTTCTTATCTGTCAGGCTCCAGTCGCTGTGATGTCACTCCAAACCAGCACGAGCAGATTGTAAATCTGAATTATCCCTCACTGCTCTGGGGTGAGGGCACTTTTATCTATTTATTTTATCTATTTATTTTATCTATTTATTTTATCTATTTATTTTATCTATTTATTTTATCTATTTATTTTATCTATTTATTTTATAAGCTTTATCTATTTATTTTATAAGCTTTATCTATTTATTTTATAAGTTTTATTTATTTTTATTTTAAATTTTATTTTTATTAATTGTATTTATTTGTAATTTATTTTTCTTTATGAATTCTATTTATTTATTTTATTTATATTAACATTTTGTTTATTTTAATTATTTTTATTTATTTTAGGTTCTATTTATTTTTATTTTAAATTTTACTTTTATTTTATTTATTTTTAATTTATTTTTTATTTGTATATTCTATTTATTTATTTATCTATATGTTTTTAAAATTTATTTATTTTAATTATTTTTATTTATTTTACACCATCCCATGGCCATTCCTGAGGTGGTTTCTCCTTCCCTCCTGATGTCTGTGGGAATCCAGCTCATTTTCCCGTTGTTTTTCCAGTCTCATCCAGGAGTTTTGCTCTTCCCTTCGCTCCTGTCACTCTGGATATGGCAGAATGAGGGAGCAGCCATGAGAGGAAAGGGAAAGGAAGGGAACTGGTGATGTTGGTGCTGGAGAGGCTGTCAGGCAGATATTCCATAGGAGTGCATCCAGGGATTCCTGTGTGGATCCCAGCTCCTTCTCCATAGTGAAGGAGATTTTTAATGTGGCAGAGATTTTTTTATATATCTATATAAAAATAAATATGTGTATGTGTATATACAAGGGCATGGAGGGACAGGACACAGAGAATGGTTTAAACTGAGGGAAAATAGGATTAGAAGAGGTTTAATGGAGGAATTCCTGGCTGGGAGGGTGGGGAGGCTCTGGAATGGAATTCCCAGATTTGCTATGGCTGCCCCTGGATCCCTGGCAGTGCCCAAGGCCAGGTTGGACATTGAGGGTGGGATGCACCTGGGACAGTGGGAGGTGTCCCTGCCCATAGCCTGGGGATGAACAGGATGATCCTTGAGGTCCCTTCCCACTCAAACCATTCCATGATTTTTGTCAAGTTTCAAGAAATGTCCATTTTCCTGAAATAATAAATAAACTGGTGGCCACTTTGTGGTGTACAAGAACAAAAATCCGGTGTAGGGGTAAATCTGAGACTGAGCTGTAGGAAATGTAACAGCAGCTTTGGGGAGGAATTTGAGATAATTCCCTGTGGAGTGTCAGGTTTGGGGTGATTTGGTGGAAATCTGTGTGTTGTGTGTCCCAGCTGAGCCTTGGAACATCAAGAGCAGGGATGGGACAGGTGAGGAGTCCCACAGCTCCTTTTCCATCCTGGCATAAACCTGAACCTGCAGAAAACCCCCTGGATCTGCAGGAATCCCTTTTTGCCTGATTTTCCTGGAGCAGGAGCGTGAGGGATCTGCTGTGGCCGTGAGGGGTTAGCTTGGATCATTGTGCTCCTGGTTAAGAAATTTGGGATTTTCTTTGGTCCTCATACCCCAAATACTCTTCCTTGTTTGAATTTAAATCCCTCCTTTAGGAATTCCAGCTGGACAGGTCAGAAAAATTCCCAAAGCTGAGCTGGAGGAGCCTGGCCGAGCTCGAGGCTTTGGCATCAGGGATGGGATTTGGGATCATTCCCATGGGAGGTGCTTTGACCCCATTGCTGTGCTGAAAAAGAGTGATTTGGTCATCACAACCAAACAACTCTGATCCTAAGTGCACTTAGAGTGTGAAAAATCAGATTTCACCCGGAGTTTTCCTTTCTTTTGGGGTTTAATTGCAGGGAAGGGGCTGTGGGGAAGTTGGGACCTTTGGGAAGGGGTTGGAAAAAGCAGCTCGGGGTTGCCACTGTGCATTATTAATTTGGTGTGTGCACACTCTGGGGTTTCAGGGGCAGGCTCCCACTTCCAGCATGCTCACTGTGGCTTTCCCAGAGTTTTCCCAGGGTCTGACAGGCTGATCCAAGGCTTTAGCTCTTGGAAACCACTTCAGTGGGGCCTGGGAGCCACGGAGATTATCCAAGCTGGAGCAATCAATCCCTTATGTCCTGAACCGCTGGAGATCCAGGGCTGAACTTCCCCTCGCTGACTCGTAACACTGAATCAACTCCTTTTTTTGTAAAAACCAATTTTTAAATCATTCCTCCTTTTGAGTTACGGGCAGAGCGAAGGGGGCTGGGATTGGGAGACCTCGAGCTGGAGGCAAACGTGGGCTTTATGTTGGAGCCAGGATTTATTTTATTTTACACCATCCCATGGCCGTTCCTGAGGTGGTTTCTCCTTCCCTCCTGATGTCTGTGGGAATCCAGCTCCTTTTCTGTTGTTTTTCCAGTCTCATCCAGGAGCTTTGCTCTTCCCTTGGCTCCTGTCACTCTGGACGTTGCCAAATGAGGGAGCAGCCATGGAAGGGAAAGGAAAAATGGAAAGGAAAAAGGGAAAGGGGAGGGAAAAATGGAAAGGAAAAAGGAAAGAAAAAATGGAAAAGAAAAATGGAAAGGGAAAGGAAAAATGGAAAGGGAAAAGTAAAGCAAAAAAAGGAGAAAGGGAAAGGAAAAAGGAGAAAGGGAAAGGGAAAGGAAAAAGGAGAAAGGGAAAGGGAAAGGAAAAAGGAGAAAGGGAAAGGAAAAATGGAAAGGAAAAAGGAGAAAGGGAAAGGAAAAATGGAAAGGAAAGGAACTGATGGTGTTGGTGCTGCAATCTCACAAATTCTCAGCCACGTGGAGAAGGGGAGGGCAGGTCCTGCTGGGGGCTCAGCACTTCCAGGGAATGAGCGAGGGAAGCAGGAAAGGTAGGAGTGTCTTGGGGAATCCTCCGCTGTGGGGTGCAGGACATGGACGTGGCCCTCAAGGGGCTCTGGTGTCCCTCGTGGGGCCATCCCACAGGATTTGGCCACGTTTGGGTTCTTGGGAGGCTGAATTCCAAGGGATCAGTGGGGAGGGGTTGGGTTTGAGCAGGGATTGCTCTGCTGGAAGAGTGGTGAAGCTCTGGGGCAGCTCCTCAGGGCAGGGATGGAGGCACCATCCCCGGAATGGTTCAGGACAAGTGGATGGGGCACTTTTGGGATAGGGTTGAGTGGGGACGGGGTATTTGGACAAAACTTGGACTTGATGGTCTCAGAGGGCTTTCCCAACCTTTCTGGTTCTGTTGGAAGCCCCAGGGGAGCCTTTAGAAAGCTGCAGCTGAAGGAAATGAATGGAATAAGTTTGTTCTTAGCTGTTCAGGAACTGTGGGATCTCCAGGCCTGCAGTGCTGGGACTTGTCCTGCCTGGACACCAAAATCCAGGAGTCAGGAGCCTCCAATCCTTCAGAAACTCCCTCAGCAGCTCCAATGGTCCCAAACTCTTCATTTATTCCCTTCCCATCCTCATTAACTGTGTTAGAGCCTGCCTGAAGTGTGAGGTTTCATGTCCCTTCCAGGTTTCTTCTCCTTCCCCATCTCTGTGATCTCCGGAGGTGCAGCTCATCCTTTCCAGCTTTTTTTGGGAACAATGGAGCACGGCCACTTTCTCATTTAGATGAAAAAAAAAAAGCTTTATAGGGTTGTTTTTGTATAAAAAGTCTCCAGTTGGGGCTGGTAATCAGTGAGGGGCAGCCTTTTGTAGTGCCTGGGTAAATCTGTTCCAGTGCCACGAGCAGACGGGTGTTTACATTAGCGTGTTAATTCCTTATATTTGGGGACTTCTGATCCATGGAAAAACAAAGTAATGAAAGGGTTTTTTTATTCTTTTTTTCCCCCCCCCTCTTTCTCTCTCTCTCCATAAATTAGAAACATTCACTTGTAGAGGGAAAAAAAAATTTGTGAAGTTAAAGGCAAAATTATGGCATTTATTATCTTGAATTTCCATGACTGGTTAATTTTGCCTGTGTGTGGGTGGCTAAATAATCCTTCTGTTTCCGAAATCTTTCCGAGGAATTCTTTGTTAGTGCAGCGAGACAGACGCCCACTGTGGAGAGTTGAAATGGTCAAATCCCAAATCCCATCCCGGTGCCGGGGATGGTGGATCTGCAGAGGGGCTGAAGGGATTCCTCATTTCCACAGGGTTAATCCCTGTGCTCCTCACTTTTGGGAAGGGGCAGGGGTGGGATTGAGGCTTCTGCTCATGCAGAGATGGCTCTGGAGTTTCTTCGCTGGAGTTTTGGTGAGGGAACATCTGTGGGAAGGCAAAGGAGCCTCCTGCCAATCCATGGAAAGGGATTTGGGATAAGGTCTGGGTTTCTGCAACCCAAGCTCTCCCATTTTCCATCTTCATGCCTCTCTCCTGGTGTAGATTTTTATTCTGAAGTCTTTCAGAGCCCTCAGGAACAGCTTTGCTCTTTGCCCATCTGTGGTCATGGAATCATGGAATGGGTTGGGTGGGAAAGGATCCTTAATCCCATTCCTATTCCATCCCCATCCATGGCAGGGACATCTTCCACTGTCCCAGGTGGATCCAAGCCCCAATGTCCAGCCTGGCCTTGGGCACTGCAGGGATCCAGGGGCAGCCACAGCAAATCTGGGAATTCCAGCACAGCCAGGAATTCCTCGCCAAGATCCCAGCCCAATCTCCCCTTTCCCAGTGGGAGCCATTCCCTGGCTCCTGTCCCTCTGTCCCTTGTCCCCAGTCCCTCTGCAGCTCTCCTGGAGCCCCTGCCGGCCCTGCCAGGGGCTCTGAGCTCTGCCTGGAGCCTTCCCTTCTCCAGGGGAACATTCCCAGCCCTGCCAGCCTGGCTCCAGAGCAGAGGGGCTCCAGCCCTGCAGCAGCTCCGGGGCCTCCTCTGGGCTCTCTGCAGCAGCTCCACGTCCTCCTGCTGTTGGCCCCAGGGCTGGGGCAGCTCTGCAGGTGGGCTCTCACCTGAGGGAGGGGCACAGGGACACAATTCCCACCTTGCCTTTGCCATCAGCCAGGGCTGAGCAGGGGGGTCTGAGCTGGACCATTCCAGCCTCATCCCAACATCCCAAACCCCTCTCCCAAGGCTCCTGGTCCCTTTGGAGCAGACCAGGAAGGGCCAACATCCACTGGGACACCCAAGCTCCCCCTGCCAGCCCCATCTGGGCCTTGAAGCTCAGCAACCCCATTGAGAGGCACTTTGGAGCCATTTCATTTTTTAATCCTGAAATGAAGGAGCTGTTGGGGGGGCCCACAAATGACATCCTTGATTTGGGATTTCATCCTGGCTCTCACAATCCCCCGGGAAGGGCTCGCCCCAGTGCCTCGCGCGCGGCCCTTTTGAAAGCCGAGGCTTTTAGGAGTTGAACGTTGTGAATACCTTGGGCTCAGTGGCATATGCAGAACAAATGTGAATCAAACACAGAAATAATTCCTTCAGGAATGTTATTTATTGATGTGGGAGCGCAATACTACACTGTTTACAATAGAGAGTTAAGTGGGATTTGGGGTTTGCTGGGAAGTTGACAGCTTGCGGTCCCGAGCAAAATTTCTGCCTTTTGTGGGATGAAAGAAGAAAAGCTGTGCTCTTGAAATGGTTATTTAGAAATGATTGGGAAGTTTGTTCCCTTTCCAGGCGGGGGAGAGGCTGCCAGGCCTGCGGTCGCCTCAATGGTGAAATTTTGGATGTGAAAGAGCTCACAGAAGTCTGTTTGCATTAGAGTAACGAGATAAAGAACCTCGCGGGGCTGGCGGGGGAGCCCAGCCCTCCCCTCCCTTTCTCACGGGTACGGCTTGGGATGGCTGAGGCTGGAGCAGGGAATCACCCAGGAATGGAGACCTGGGTGCCTGGGAGATGGGACAGAGCACTGGGAATGACCAGGCTCTGTCACCTCTCGCTGCCTCTGTTGGGTTTTGCTGCCTGTGGGGTTTTTTCGGGGCACTTTTCTCTCCCTTCCCTTCCTTGGTCCCCCTTGAAGGTTCCTGACCTGCAGCACTGGGAGGCTGGGAAGGAAATCTGGGCCCAAGAGGAGGAAGTGAACTCCTCATAGATTCCATTTTTCCATTCTGTGCCAGAGGCTTTTGCCATAAAAGTGCAAATTTGGTGCTGACACTGCTGCTGGGCTCTGCTGGCTGCTGCTCCGAGGGATGGGGTGCAGGGAATGCTGTGCTCTGTGGGGAACCTGGGATTGCTGTCACATCCAGAGCAGGTCCCAGTGCTGAGGTGTCCCTGTCCCTGCTCTGGGATCGGTGACATCCACCTCCTTTCCTGCTCATGGAGAAAAGCCTGGGACAGCTGGGAGGAGTTCCCAGGAATGACCTGGGATAACGTGGTTGGAGGTGTTTCCATGGAGGGGAAGCTGAGAAAGGGACTCCAAGGGGTCCTGCAGCAGTTCATGGGCAATGAGTGGATTTGTGGAAATTGGTTTTGTCCAGTGATGAAGGACAATCCAGGTGTCCACCCTGAGAGAGCCCAGCCCGGAGGAGAATTCCTGGTTTGGCACAAACCTGCGCTAATCCTTCCTGGTGCTGTGGGCTGTGTTTGGGGTCCTGCTGGACCCTGCCATTCCTGCTGGGTGGGAACATGGCAGAGATCCCATGGGAACAGCAGGATCCCCTAACCCTCGGCCAGTTCTGGCCAAAACCTGGAGTTTGTGGCCAAGGAGGTTCTCCAAGTGCTTGGACTCGGCAGGAAGGTCGTGGTGTGGAATAGCTGCCCTTGGAATTGGTTTTGTTGCACCCTCAGCTGTTAAGGTGTCTGTGCAGGGCCAGGAGTTGGACTGGGGGATGCCTGTGGGTCCTTCCAGCTCGGGATATTCTGTGGTTTTGTGACCTGCTCCTCGCTCCTCTGGTGCTCACCAGTCACTGCTGGCCCAGGAGATGACCTGGGATGGTGGCACTGGGACATGTCACCATGGCTGAATTTGGGGGATGTGGATGGTGTCACCTCTGCTCAGGGCTCAGAGCTGGGTGTGGTTGTGGTGCTGCCCAGAGTTTCTAGGACACCAAAACCCTCAGAGGAAGGAAGTTTCCATCTCCAGTCCCACCAGGCTCTTCAGCTGCCGTGGCTTTGCTTGCAGTTGTGTTTGTTCGGGCCTTGAGATTTTGTAGGAAAAACTCTGAAATGGGGAAAACCCCACAGGAACAAAGAAGGGAAGGATTTAGGGCTGGGGCCTGGATGTGCCTGTCCAGGGAATGCTCTGGAGTTGGGTTTGGGGTTGGGGTCTGGATGTGCCTGCCCAGGGAATGCTCTGGGATTGGGTTTGTGTTTGGGGTCTGGATGTGCCTGTGCAGGGAATGCTCTGGGGTTGGGTTTGGGGTCTGGATGTGCCTGCCCAGGGAATGCTCTGGGGTTGGGTTTGGGGTTGGGGTCTGGATGTGCCTGCCCAGGGAATGCTCTGGGGTTGGGTTTGGGGTTGGGTTTGGGGTCTGGATGTGCCTGCCCAGGGAATGCTGAGCAGCTCGGCAGCACCCTGAGATCACTGGGATCACCCAAATTTTGAGATCTTTGATCAGGAGCCTCTCACTGTGGGTTTCCCTACCTGTGGCCTGGGCCCAGAGGGCTCCTGGGCTTGGAGGGGCAGTGCTGGCATCTCCTGCCCTGCTCTGGTGTCCCCTGGAGTATGGTGACATCCCCTGGGGTAGAGTGGTGTCCCTTATAGCAGAATGGTGTCTCCTGGAGTATGGTCATACCCCTGGGGCAGGCTGGTGTCCCCTGGAGTATGGTGACATCCCCTGGGACAGTGTGGTGTCCCTTGGAGTATGGTGATAACCCTGGGGCAGGATGGATGTCTCCTGGTGCAAGATGGTGTTCCCTGGAGCAGGCTGGTGTCCCCTGAAGTATGGTGACATCCCCTGGGGCAGAATGGTGACATCCCCTGGAGTATGGTAACATCCCCAGGAGCAGGATGTGTGTCCCCTGGAGCAGAGTGGTGTCCCCTATAACAGAGTGGTGTCCTCTGGAGTATGGTGACATCCCCTAGAGCAGGCTGGTGTCCCCTGTCCCCTCTGGGCTCCCTGGCCCTGCACTCTGCAGGGGTACAGTGGCCAGGCTGGGCACAGGGTCTGATGGCACCACCAGCCTGGAGGGGTTCAGCAGCTCCAGGCCTGGCTGTCCCTGTGGGGTCCCTGAGGTGCAGGATGGTGTCCCCTGGAGCAGAGTGGTGTCCCCTGGAGTATGGTGGCATCCTCTGGAGCTGGCTGGTGTCCCCTGTCCCCTCAGGTCTCCCTGGCCCTGCACTCTGCAGCACCAGAAGCTCCTCCTGGGTGCAGTGGCCGTGCCAGCAGGGCCAGAGGGTGCCAGTGGCCAGGCTGGCACAGGGCCTGGTGGCTTTACCAGCCTGGGGGAGTTCAAAAGCTCCTGCTGGTGGCACCTGCAGCAGCACCGGGCCTACCTGTCCCCTCACTGTCCCTGTGCTGTCCCCGAGGTGTCCCTTGTGCCGTGGGGGCTCCGTGCGCCCGTCCAGCCGGGCAGGAGTTTGGGTGAGGTTGTGCAAGAGCCCCGCTCTCAGATGCCAACTATTTGTTTACTCCTTTCAAGATGCAGCATAATGAGTTTGTTTACAAGGCCTGGGCTGCAGCAGAAGGAACCCATTTGGTGATTTGGGGAAATCAGCTCTGCAGCCATCCCTTACACAACACTGTGACCTGAGCAGCTTTTGCACCCTGGTTCTGCTAATTAAAAACCCCCCAAACCTTCGTCTTCCAATCCCAAAGAATAATTGGATTTTCTCCTCGTTTGTAGTTGATTCGCTGGGAAATTCCTGTGGGTTGTTTTGGGATAATTTGGGGCAGGCTCCGTGTTGTGATGGTGCTCAAACTGTCCCTGTATGGTCACTGGGGGGGTGACAGCCTGCAGGATGGGTCCCAGGAGAGTTTGGGACAGGTTCAGGGGTAAAACCAGCTCTGAACAGAGCTCCTTGTGTTTCCTTTTAAATTCTGCAGTGCACATCTGGGTGAAAAACCCTTTTCTCTGGAATTCTGTGTTGTGTTGGTGGATAATGGGGATAAGGGGTAACCTGAGCTGCTGTTGGCACAGAATATTGAGTGCAGATTTTATCTGGGGAGTGAAGGACACACCCAGGGATGTGCTGCCTGCAGGGCTTGGGTCTGATCGTTCCTGGCTGTGGCTTCAACAGCAGCTGGAAAATCCATCTGAAAGTTGGGTTTGGGATGCTCCAGGGAGCTCTGGAGGTGTTCTGAGCCCTGGTGTTCTCCTGGCTCCTGCATTGGCGGATTCCCCTGTCTGCCACACCTTTCTGGAATCTCTGGGACTTCTTAGGCTTGGGTTTTTCCTTGCTGGAATTATCCAACTGGAATATCCATAATGGGACAGAGGAAGCTGTGGCTGCCTCTGCATCCCTGAAAGTGTCCAAGGCCAGCTTGGAGCACCTTGGGACAGTGGGAGGTGTCCCTGCCCATGGCTGGGGTTGGAATGAGATAATTCTTAAGGTCCTTTCCCACCCAAACCATTCCATGATTCCACAATTGTGTGTCCCAAGGATTGTGATGGGCCTGGCAGCTGCTTGGTGTCACCTTCAGGTGACGTTTGGGATCTCCCCATGGTGTCCTCTCCTCATCCTGCTGCTCCCTGCAAACCCTGCAGCCCTGAGCAGCTGACTCCTCATCCAAACCTTCTGCTGACCCCAGAATTTTGGGAAACCCGTGCTCATCCCTGTTTTAAATCCCGAGCTGTGGCACACTGAGATCTCCTGCCATTGTTGTCTCACCCTTGGCTCATCCCCTTCCTGTGGCTTTTCCAAACCTCCTCATCCCACTAAATGGCCTTTCTCCCTCGGTCTGTTCCTGTTGCAGTCCTCAAGGGAAGAAGCCACAAAGGCAATTCTGGAGTTTTATCCCATTCCTTCACTGATTTGCATTTATTTCCCTGGTTTTTGGTGTTTGGTAATGTTTGCCTCCTGCGGCTGCCTCTGAAACGAGATTCCTTTAATCCCTGGAATTCCTGCTTGGTGCAGGGTGCAGCTGCTCCACCCCTTTGTTCCAGGGAGGCTGGGCAGTAGTGAGAGCCTGGAAAAGTGGGAATTACTGAGAGACAATCCCCTGGGGTTTAGGAAATGAGAGCTCTTCAGTTTTCCCTAGGTTATGGGAGAATGAGGTGGATGAGCTCACCATCAGCTCCTGAGCTTTTCCTGCCCTGAAGCTGAAAGGTTCAAACCTCAGAAATTATTCCCAGAGCCTGGAAAAGTGTTGGAATATTGCAGGAGGGTTTGGGAGGCAAAGGATGGGAATTCTGGGGTGGAGAGGGAGGGAGCAGTGGAAATCATGGCGGGAGAATTCCCTGGTGTTTGGGAAACAAGAGCTCCGGTGGTGGGATGAGTTCACCACCAGCTCCTGAGCTGTTCCTGATCTGAATTTGAAAGGTTTAAACCTCAGAAATTATTCCCAGAGCCTGGAAAAGCATTGGAATATTGCAGGAGGATCTCGGAGGAGCAGAAGTGACTTGGGAAGATCCCTGTTGGAAGAGCACCTTGAAGGTGCTTCCATGAGGAAGCAGGAGAGGCCCTGTCCCAGGGAATTGGGTTTGGTTCCAGACAAATGTTGGGAATTCTGGGATGGAGAGGGAGGGAACAGCAATGCTGAGCTGTGTGGACACCACTTGGCTGCTCCCAATTCTTTTTTTGGGAGCTGGTGGCTGCCTCTGGTTTCAATCAGGGCTCCGATTGCATAAGTGGGAATGTTTTCCTGTTTTGATGTCTATTAAAATCCCAAATTGCTGCGAGCGACCCCGTGCACGGAGCACAGAGCTCCTGCCAGGGGCACTTACGTAACAATTCTGCACTTAGAGGTGAAACAACCCCTTCCTTCTGGGCTTCTGGAAGGGAGAAATCCCAGCAGGAATTGCCAGGCAAGGAGAGGGAATGAGGAGTTGGGATTCAGGCAGGGCAAGGTCGAGGAGAGAGGCCAGAACAGAAGAAAGCACGGCGGAGCAGAGTGAAGTGAGGCAGTGGGAAGGCTGCCGGGGGTTTTTAGGGAGCTGGGAGCTGTTCCCAAATCCCAGGCTCTGTGTCTGCCTTGGCTCCCACAAAGGTAAATGGGCTCTAAATGAAAACCATCACCGCTGCCGTTGGGTTTCTCTTGGAAAAGGAAGGAATTCTCTGTCCAAGGAAGGTTGTTCCTGCACCTTGTCTGGCTCCCTGCTGCTTCTGATGACTTCTGGTAGCTCAGACCTCTTAACTGCAGCTTGGAAAGCAACCCTATCTCCTGCTTGCCTGGGAATTTTACCCGTCCCGTTCCCTTTTTTCCCTGTCTTTGCACCATTTCCTCCGCACATCTCAGACCTTTAAAAGTTCTTATTGCAGTTCTCATTCTCCCGGAGCGAGAATTGAATTTCTTGGCATGGAAATTTTAACTCAGCCTTTTTTTGGAGCGGGCCCAGGCAGCTGGGAAGATTTGCTGCAGCCATTCTAGCAGCAGAAATTCCATGCTACAGGAATACCTGGAGCATCCCCTGGCATCACCTGGGCATGGCTGTGGGAGAGCAGCTGCAGAATTGGGGCAGAACCTCCTTAGGGTTGGGACCATGGGCTTGGAAATGGAATTGTGCCAGCAGAGCAGGCTGAAATCCTGGGATAATGGTTGGATTGATGATCTTGGAGGTCTTTTCCAGCTTGGATGATTCTGGGAAGGAGATGAGGCCACAAAGGATGGGATTTAGGGACCTCCTCCTGCCCTTTGCTTCCCAACCTGCAGCATCCACGGCCTCGTGCTCCTTCCCCGGGGAGATTTGTGGCTGGAGCCTTTTTTGGGAACCTGGTGTGCGGGTGATGACAGCTGCAGGGAATTATTCTGGAGGGATGGGGAATTCTACACCAGCCCTGACAAAAACTCTGTGGCCAGAGCAAAGGCCCCGGCGTCCTCCTGCAGCCTCGGCTCAGCCCCTCTTCCTCTGGAGGATTCCAGAAGGGATAAAAAAAGAAGCTGCTCATTTAATTTCCTTCCTTGGAAGAGCCAAAACCAACAGTGTAAAACCAGACACATGGCAGGGGAAAAAAAGCCTTTCCAAGGCCTCTCCCCCCCTGGAGAAGGCCGGGATTGTTGACATTTCCCTCTGGGTTCCTGCTGCTGACCTCGGTGATCCCGAGCAGGAGCCAAATTAGCGGCTGCCCCCGGCCCTGCTGCACATGTGTCCATCCTTGGGAAGCACCAGGGCTTTTTCCAGAGCAGCCTTTGGAGTGACAGAGCCAGGGAAGAGCAGCTCCTGCCTGGGATCAGGGAGGAGTGCATGGAAAAGCAGGCCCTGAGTGATCCCAGGGATTCTCCAGCGTTCCTGTTGTTGTCCCAGAATTCTGGAGCCTCTTGGGGCGTCCCTCAACTCTTCCATGGAAGTGGGAGTGTCCTGGGTGGGCAGGACGTGGATGTGGAGCCCCTGGGATTGCTTTGGGAATGCTGCTGGAGCTGTTGTGTGGCTGAGGCTGGAAAACCCCTCAGAGATCCTGGAGATCCTGGTGTCCAACCACCTCCAGGGCCACCACTGCCCGTGTCCCCAGGTGCCACATCCACAGGGCTTGAAATCCCTCCAGTGATGGGAACCCCTGCCCTGTCCAGGAAATTTTCCTTAATGTCCAACCCAACCTCCTGCTGTGTTTTCCTTATGTTGTGCCATTGTGGGAAAACCAAATTAATTTGGGAAAACGGCCTTGGGCATGAGGTGCTGACCTTGCTCAGATCCTTCAGGTGAAGATGCCAAAAGCAAACGGTCTCAGGCTGGGCCAGGGGAGGCTCAGGTTGGACATCAGCAGGAATTCCCTCATGGAAAGGTTGCTCAAGCCTTGGGAGTGCCCAGGGAGGTTTGGAGTGCCCATCCCTGGAGGTGCCCAAGGAATTCCTGGATGTGCCAAGGTGGGGATTGGGCACAGCTTGGACTGCATGATCCTGGAGGGATTTTCCAACCTCAGGAGTTCTGGGATCTGAGCTGATCCTCAAGGACAACCCGAAATTGATGGTGAAATCTGGGAATGTCCTCCTGGAAATCTGCTCCTCCTCAAAAGCATTCCTACCCTCGGCTCCTCCTCTGTTGGCACTGCCAGGTGATTTTTAAGGTTAAAACCAAGCCTGGGGGAATTATGAGGTTTTCTGGGAGCAAACACTTACAGGCAGAAGGTTTGAGAAGGGCAGAAGTCTGCAGAGTTCAAGCACTGTTGGTATCTGAGTTGCTTTTTCCTCTCTTTAGGTATAAAAATGGCAGGTGAAGGGAAAAAGTCCCATGTGTGGGTGGAATTAGAGATGGGAATAATGGGCAGGAATAAATTATGAATTTGTGATGTTGACACGGCCCAGCTTTGGCTCAGAGCATTTTCTGAGATGTTTTAGAGAAAGAAAGTCATGCCAGAAGCCTTCTCCTTGCTCCAGGTGTGTCTGGAGCGTGGGGATGGAGCAGCAGCACCAATCCTGCAGTGCTCAGGTTCCACTCTTGGTCTCTCAGTGAATTAATTCTGTGTAATCCCAGGGGTTTGAAGGAGGAGTGGAGCTTAAATGAGGATTTCAGGGTGGCTCTTGGGAGAATTCCTACTTTGCAACGTGGTGTGTGACTCACTGTTCGGTGCAGATTCTCTGATGAGGCTGATTTGCCCAGTGCCCCAATAATTCTGTTAAAAACTTCCTATCTGGAGATTCCTGGTTTCTCCAAGCCCCATCCAGCCTGGAGTTCCAGGGACTGGAAGTCTACAAACTAAAAAAACCTAATCTTAAAAATGAATTTCAGGTCAATTCAACCTTGGCAAAAATGACTTTTTCAGAAGAAATCTCCATGAATCCCCTCTGATTTCTGACAAGGAGCTGCCATTGTCCAGAAATCCAACGAATGTGTGAATCAGAGGGGATAAAGTGGGAATAATTCAGCTGAGCAAATAATGCCTCTCCATAAAATGGCCTGGAATAACATGCAGAGGACTGGAAAAACACGGTGGTGACCAAGGAAAACACCATCACATTCATATTAATTTTTCATTTTTGGTTCGGAGAGAAGCCCTCAGTCACTATTAAAGTGTATTTTCAATTTTTATGTTCTTTTTCATGCCCTGATGGAGCAAACCAGGCCTTCAGCGTGCCCCAGTCACCTTGAAGGGAAACCAAGCTCATGGCTAAAGCTGAGTTTGCTCCCGAGCTCCTTGCTGATCCCAGCATCCCAAATTCCCGAGCCTTGCTGGGAAACTGAAGCTGGAATTTGGCATGGGCTGAAGATTTTGTCATAGCAAACAGCCAGAACAGAAGAAATATTTCCCCAGCGTTGTTAAAATACGGGGGAATATTGTTTTAGGGAGAGCTTTTATTGCATTGTCTGCAGCCTGAGAAAGTCCAGAGCAGCAAAATCCGCCCGAAAGCCGTTTTGATGGAGCTGGAATTTTCTAATTCCTCGTGTCAGTGTGAGCGGGATATATGGAGTGCACACAGTGGGATTTTCAAAACAAGGTCCCTGGCAGCTTTAAATAATTATTGGGAATCAAGAAGAGATTAAACAGCCCCTTCCTTCCACGTCCCATCCCCATCCCTGCTCCCTTCCCTGGGCGGGAATCGGGGGTGCCTCGGGAAGCTCCTGCTCTGCTCTTGGCCAGGGCTGGAGGATTCCAATTTCCCTCCTGTGTTTTTCTCTCTTGGAAAACCCCCCTGGAATGGCTGCACTGGGGAGGTGTTTACAGGAACGCAGCCGGGGCTGTCAGAGGATGGGAAGCGGCAGCAGCCGCTGGATTTGGGAGCCTGGAGCTTCCCAAATTGAAATGTTACAGAGCTGCTGAGGAGCTGGGAGGGGAAGGGGATTTGGGAATATTTGGGAAGCAGAGTGGATGGCATGGATGGATGGATTTTATTGTGCTGGTACCATGGGGGGCATCCAGATCCTGAGGATGCTGGCAGCAGGAGGGGCTGCTGGTGCCTGGAATTCCCACTGGGATTCACCGGCCCCATGTCTGCAGGGAATTCCTGCTGGGATTCACCGGCCCCGTGTCTGCAGGGAATTCCTGCTGGGATTCACCGGCCCCGTGTCTGCAGGGAATTCCTGCTGGGATTCACCGTGTCTGCAGGGAAAGTTCAGCCTCTGGATCGGGAGCAGGGGTGGCATTGCTGACAGGAGCCCTAACAGGATCCAGGGTCACCATTCCTGCCTTTCCAAGGGGCTCATCCAGGGAATTCCATCATGCTGGGAATGGCCCTGTCTGTTCCACACAGAGGTTTTGGAGCAGTGTCAGGGCTCGGTGTTGCCTCTGCCTTTGACCTGGGGTGCTGAAGGAAAACATTCTGCAGGGAAAAGAGATCAAATCCAGCCTCGAGGGTGGCTCACGGGATCCATCCCAGAGGAGCAGCTGGAGCCGCGGGGAGTCTCCTCATTCCGTGTGCCTTGGGAGCAGAATTCCCTGCAGGATCTCACTTCAAGGCGCATCCCTGGGTGTTTATGGAGCCACACACGGAGCCTCTTCCAGGCTGCAGCTGCCTTGGAAAAACAATTCCTTGTCTCTCCATCTTTGTTCTGTGGAAAGGCACGGGCTGAGATGGGGAATTCATCCCTCCAGCCTCAAATTCCAGGGATTTCCTGCCCTTCCCAGTGTCCCCCTGCTCTGGCTGTGCAGGGAAAGGGAACCGAGGTGTTCTGTAGGTTTTTGGCTCTCTGTGAATTTCCTGGCTGCCTTTTTCAGCCCAGAGGTTTGTGGGGTTTGGGTTCTCCCTGTTTTTCCCTCTTCCCCAGCTGTCAGTTCATCCCAGACGTTTCTCTGAGCTCACTTGGACACTGCTCCCGCTGCGATTCCCATCGCTCCAGAATGTGGAGTTTGGGGTGATGGAAACATCTCCTGCTCCTTATCCAGGATGAGTCCCCATCCTGGGAGATGGAGAATCTCTGGAATGTGCTGGAGTTGCTGATTTTAGGCATCCTTTCTGGCCTCAGGATTCTGTGAATCTCAGCTCACGCAGGTGCAGCAGGGGAGCTCCTCCACTGAAGAATTCCCCTGACCCAGGAGCTCTCTCCCTAAAATGTTTTCCATGTGCAGCAGTGGGAAGCTTGGGCAGGATGTCCTGAGTTGGACACACAAGGATCATGGAATTATGGAATGGTTTGGGGTGGGAGGAGCCTCAAAGATCATCTCATTCCAACCCTTGCCATGAGGAGAATCCATGAACAGGGTCATCAGTCCAGCTCCTGATCCTGACCCCAAAACCCCATCCTGTCCCTGGGAGCGTTGTCCAAACTCTCCTGGAGCTCTGGCAGCCTTGGGAATGTGCCCATTCCCTGGGGAGCCATTCCAGCTCCCACCAGACTTCCTTCCTGAAGAGTCCAGGAGAGCTTTGCAGATCCTTTACCTCCAGACCTCCCTGGGGAGTCACTTTGGGAAAGCCTGGAGCTGTTTGGATGTGGGAAAAGTTCTGGGATGGAGCAGGACACAGCAGGAAGCACAGGGTGGAGCAGAGGGCTGGAATCTCCTGGAATTCCATCCTGGTTTGCAGCTCAGCTGTTGAATTCCAGCAGAGCTGGGCCAGAGGAGGTCCCTGAGCCTGGGGAGCTGCCGGGGTGGGAGCTCAGTTCGTGTTTTACAGAGCTGCTCTCACGTGAAGCCACTCTGGGGACAGAGATAAGAGAGCTGCATCCATCAGATTGCAATCAGCTTTCATTCCTCCTCCCGCTTCTCGCTTCTGAAGTTGGGAACAAACCCAACTTTGTATCAGTGATGTTCCTAAAGGAGCCTTCGCTTCCCACTCTGCTATTTATAGAGGGCCCTTTCTTGGGCATATGGAGAGCAGCTTGGTTTCCCCATCTCAGCAGCTCCTGTTTGATCTCTTGTGCATCTTCAGGGAAGGGGGATCAATAATTGGTCCATTCAGTTATGAACTGAGAGTTTAAAATGGCTCAGAGCTGGGTTGGATGGGGCTTGGAGCTCCCTGGGGCAATGGGAAGAGTCCCTGCCCATGGCAGGTGTGGTACTGGATGGGATTTGAGGTCCTTTCCACCCAAACCATTGAGGGATTCTCTGACTGCCATGAGCACATGCTCAGCCAGTGCTTCTCCTCCTCCTGCTCCTCCTCCTGCTTCTCCTCCAGTTCCAGGTTCTTGCCCTCCTTCACATGTCCTGGCCCAGCCTCAGGTGCTTCTCCAGCCACCCCTTATTTTCCTGATGTTCTGCTGCTAATCCCACTCAGTCCAGTTGAACCAGCATGGATTAATATTAAATATAACATCAAGAGCTGATCAAGGGATCTGAGTGTGCAGGAACTCCTGACATCACTGAAGTTTCTGTAGATTCCTAGTGGTTGGGAGAGTCATAATTCCTCAAAAAGCCACCCTACTTGAACTAAAGATCATGAGGAATTATAATTAGGATTATCCCATTTGCATTCCCACTTTTATCCATGAACCAAATCCACCACTGCTGCAGCTCCTACTTGGTTTTTCAGCGGCTTCTAACAGGTTTGGACCATGTCCCAAGGCTGGCTTAAAGAATTCCAGGACGCCTCAAGTGACGTTTGTTACCCTGTGAGTTGTGCAGCTCCATCTCCACATTGTCCTTTGGAGAGAAAGTGAGGAGCGTGCCAAGATCTTTCAATCTTTCATCAGCCCGAAATCCTTTCCACCCTCCCTTGGCTGCATCTCAGCCTGTTCTTCGGCTTCTTACCATGAGTGACCCAGTTTGGAACAAGCTGAAGGACCCAGAGATGTTCTGGGGATGAGAGGGAAGGGATTGTGCTGACCTGGATCCCATTTTTGTGCTGGGATTTCCGTGGAGCTCCATCTTCTTGCGGTCCTTCTGACAGAAAATGAGGAGCCTGCCAAGATCTTCCATTGGCCCCAAATCCTTTCCACCCTCCCTTGGCTGCATCTCAGCCTGTTCTTCGGCTTCTTACCATGAGTGACCCAGTGTGGAACCAGCTGAAGGACCCAGAGATGTTCTGGGGATGAGAGGGAAGGGGTTGTGCTGACCTGGATCCCATTTCTGTGCTGGGAATTCCATGGAGCTCCATCTCCACATTGTCCTGAGAGAAAACGAGAAGTGTGCCAAGATTTCCATTGGCCCCAAATCCTTTCCACATTTCCTTGGCTGCATCTCAGCCTGTTATGCTGCCTTCCATGAGTGACCCAGGTTGGAGGAAACTGAAGGACTCAAGAAGGTTCTTGAAATAAGAGGGATTGGATTGTGCTGAGCTGGATCCCATTTCTGTGCTGTGAATTCCATGGAGTTCCATCTCCACGTTGTCCTGAGAGAAAACAAAGAGCGTGCCAAGATCTTCCATCAGTCCCAAATCCTTTCCACCCTCCCTTGGACGCATCTCAGCCTGTTCTTCTGCTGCCCTCCACAAGTGACCCAGTTTGGAAGAAACCGAAGGACCCAGAGAGGTTCTGGGGATGAGAGGGAAGGGATTGTGCTGACCTGGATCCCATTTCTGCACCGGGAATTCCGCAGAGCCAGGCTTCCACGAGATGACAGCTGCGACCCCGCTGTCACAAGCTCTGAAGTCTCTCCAAACCTCCTTTCTGTGCCTGTTGTGTGCTCAGCGCCCTCAGTGATCCCGAGCTGGGGAAGTTTGGGCTGTGTTGGGATCAAAGCCGTGCTCGTGTTCCCCACGAGTTCCAACACTCGCGGCCGCCGGGTGCCGCGGCCAAGCCGGAGCTGATCCCTTTCAACACCCGCAGCTCCTGCTCCTTCCAGGGGTGATTAGGCACGCAGCTCGAGCACAGCCGGCGCTGAGGAACTCGTTTGAAGGCCTTGGGACAGCGTTTTACATAATCATCATCAGGAGTTGCTTTAATTAGGCTCGGCAAAATGTTTCAATTTTCGAGCGAAACGTTCCGTTTTTTACTGCCCTGCTCAGAGTCACAGCTGAGACGTGGAGGAGCTGTGAAGGCTGAAGGAATTCCAGAGGAGAACGAGGTCATGGGGAGTGGCTTCAGGAGGACACATTTCCACCTCTGGATGATCCCCAAATCTCCACGCAAAGCAGCTCCTCAGCCAAGCACAGCTCCCATCGCCCAGGATCCCAGCATGGTTTGGGTGTAAGGAACCTCAAATCCCATCCCAATCCCATCCATGGGCAGGGACACCTCCCACTGTCCCAGGCTGCTCCAAGCCCCAGTGTCCAACCTGGCCTTGGGCATTCCAGGGATCCAGGGGCAGCCACAGCAAATCTGGGAATTCCAGCCCAGCCCCTGCCCACCCTCCCAGCCAGGAATTCCTTGCCAAGATCCCATCTCTCTCTGCCCTCTGACAGTGGGAAGCCATTCTTCTCCTCTGATGTTTTAATAATTTTGAGGGGTTAAAGACTCATGCTGTGACTTGGCCTTCACAATTCTGAAATGAATATTCAGGATTTTAGCCTAAAATATGAGTATTTAGATGCAAATTCGTCACAGACAGAGTGTTGGATGGGACCCACAGGGATGATGGAATCCAACTCTGATGGAACTGGGTCTGATGGTCCCATCCATTCCAGGGAATCATCAGTGCAATCAGGTCATGGGGAGTGGCTTCAGGAGGACAGATTTCCACCTCTGGAAGATCCCCAAATCTCCACACACAGCAGCTCCTCAGCCAAGCACAGCTCCCATCTCCCAGGATCCCAGCATGGTTTGGGTTGGAAGGGACCTTAAATCCCATCCCATCCCACCCTATCCCACCCCATCCATGGCGGGGACACCTCCCACTGTCCCAGGCTGCTCCAAGCCCCAGTGTCCAACCTGGCCTTGGACTCTCCAAGGGATCCAGGGGCAGCCGCAGCAAATCTGGGAATTCCAGCCCAGCCCCTGCCCACCCTCCCAGCCAGCAATTCCTTCCCAATCTTCCATCTCTCCCTGCCCTCTGACAGTGGGAAGCCATTCTTCCCCTCTGATGTTTTAATTATTTTGAGGGGTTAAAGACTCATGCTGTGACTTGGCATTCACAATTCTGAAATGAATATTCAGGACTTTTGCCTAAAATACGAGTATTTAGATGCAAATTCGTCACAGACAGAGTGTTGGAAGGGGCCCCCAAGGATCATGGAATCCAACTCTGATGGAACTGGGTCTGATGGTTCCATCCATTCCAGGGAATCATCAGTGCAATCAGGGAATGATCCACGTGAACGTTCTGTGCAGCTGCAGGGAGGAACATTTAATTAATTCCGAGGAAATTACCCTGACGAGCCGGTCCAGCTCCGAACAGGGACATTTTCCCAGTTGCTGTGTGGAGGCCAGATGGGAACACAGGCTGCTATTAGGTCTTGGCTTGCCCCTCCTGAGGTTCCTGGCAGGTAATCAGTCCATTTTGCCCATTTGGATTTTGGTGTTCTGGGAATTAGGCCCACAGGGATGTCCAGGAGATGTTTCAGTGTGAATGGAAGGTTTATTTTTTTTTATTTTTATAATATTCCCACTAGGAAATATTCCTTGCCCTTGCCAAATACCAGGATGCAAATAGAAATCTCTGGGCTCTGTTTGGCAGCAGATGGAAAAAACTAAACCAGGCAGGAATTAGTGTGGACTTTTGGGATTTGGTAAAACCTGGTGTGGGTCACCTCAGTGCTGCCTTCCAGCACTGCTTCTCGTAGGGTCATGAAGGTTGGAAAAGACCTCCAGGATCACATGGAGTCATGTAGAAGACCTCTGAGATGGTTGAGTCCAGCCTATGACCTCACACCACCGTGTCACCCACACCATGGCACCATTCCACACCATCAAGTCCAGCCTTTGAGGTGACCCTTTGGTCACTGGGGCTTTGTGTCACCAACACCTGCACTGACCAGCTGCAAACAATCCGAGGTGCTGTCCTAACACTCCTCATCCTCTGTGCTCTGCAGTTCATGGATTAATTTGGGGTTTTCCTGCTCTTGATGAGGGGTTTTTCATGTGCACCCAATGAGGAGTTGGGCTTGGAGCTCATGGGAAGTGACCCATGGACTTAGTGAAGGCTCTGGGCATTTGGAAATGTTGATGCTCAAAACACAAATGTTTATTTGTGTTTTTCTAATTTACCACTTGGATATTTGCTGGGAACTGGGATGAGGTGAGGCTGGGACATAAATGGGGGCTGGAAACACCAAAACCTCAGAACTGAAGAAGGTGAAGGTTGCTCACACTGTGTTCAGGAATTTATTTTACATCTGGTATCAAAGTTGGTGATGATGTCATTGGAGAAATTCCATCTCAGGTGGCCTCCCTGAGATCCTAAAAATCAGGATAAATGGAAATTCATTGGTTTTTAGGGAATTGGCTCCCATCTCCTGGTGACCTGTGGTGGCTCAGGTGTCCCCTGGGTTGGACCCTGCTGGGGTTACAGGGAGGGCCCTGCTCTGTTCCCACCCCAACCTGTGCAGGTTTCAAAGGTTTGGGCCTCAGTGGGATTATTGGAAAGGTGAAGGAAGCCCTTGCAGAGGTGAAGCCACTCCTCAGTCCTGTGCTTTCTGTAGGATTTCAGTGCCGTTCCCAAAGGTTTTATTTATTGGCTGTGACGCTGCAGCCCCGGGAGCAGGGAATGAGGATAATTACCAGGAAATTATTCCATGGCCTTCAGCAGGACTGTGCTCCCTCTTTGGCTGCTGGAGCTGCAGTCTGGGAAGGGGAGCTCATTCCTGACCATTCCCAAGGAGGGCAGGGGCAGGATCAGGGATCTCCTGCATGGAAATCCCAGTGCTCCCAGTGCCCAGGAGCTGCCTGGCATGGATGTGAATCAGAGGCCCTCGGGACCTCCTGGATGTTGGGTTTTTCCTGTAGGAAACCAGGATCTATAACAAACATGGGGCACTGAAGGGTTGATGTTAACCCTGAGACAGCTGCAAAGTGCCTGATTCCAAGAAATGCTGTTTGATGGCTTTGGAGTGTCAGGAATGTGGAATATCCCTGGTTTGGGTGTGGCACAGTCTGTCAGCTGCAGACTTCCTGGGATTTGCACAATCCAGGGAATCACAGAGAGGTTTGGGTGGGAAGGGATGTTAAGGATCATCTCATCCCATGGGCAGGGACACTTCCCCACTATCCCAGGTGGATCCAACCCCAATGTCCAACCTGGTCTTGGGCACTTCCAGGGATCCAGGGGCAGCCACAGCAAATCTGGGAAACCTCTGCCAGGATCCTTTGGAAACACCTCAGGGTACACAGAGTGTCTGGGTAGGATGGAGTTAAATAAGTTAAATAAATTTGATGTGAAATCAGTTCCAATGGATTTTGGATTTCCTTATGGCCAAAATCCATATGGGAACAGAGGGAGCTGCTTTCCTCTCTCTCCTTTGCTGGGAATGGCATCTTTAAAATAAAATTTTTACTCAGTCTTTTGCCTTTTCCTCCTAAACTGCTGCACCTTTCAGGAGGTGGAATGGAACAGTTCAGGAAAAAGATTCCAGGGGAGCCAGGTCCTGAGCAATCCCTCTGGAATATCCTTGTGGCAGGTGTTGGTTTGGCTCCACTTGCAGAGCTTCACTTCACGCCACAGAATATTTACATTTTTTATATTCTCTGTGTATTTACATTTTTTCCTCACCAACATTCACCTCTGGGCACTGGGGTTTGTGCTGGGGTTGTCCTCACCTCACTGGAGCTGGACAAAGATGGGACAACTGGAATCTTTATTGGTGTTGGAAACAGGATTTGTGGGGCTTGAGGGATTTGTTTGATTTATCAAAGAGAAGGGGGTTTTGGTTTGTGTTTAGAGAGCACTGATTGCAGCCACTGTTTAAAATAAGCAGCCCAGGGCTGAGGAGTTAAAGGTCAAAGCTGGGTCAGGGTTTGGGAGTGGAGCAAAGACCTCCAGGGATGATCCATCCAGGCTTGTGGTGGCCATTGCATCATCCCTGGAGAACCTCTGCAATCCCAATGAGTCATTTTCTCTAAAACTCCAAGTTCCAACCACAACCCCTGACCTCGAGGTGGGCAGTCATCAGTGGCCAGCTCCTCTGCATTGTTTGGGATCCAGGACTACCTGAGCTCCCTAAAACCTCACGTAGGAACAGTGGGTTCAAACTTGTTTTTCTTCTTGTGGCGAAGACCAAATTTGAGAAGCCGAGAGGAGCTGAAAGGGAAGGGAAGCTGAGCTCCAGCTGGGGCAGCCAAGGGTTTGGGAGCTGTGATTTGGGCTCTGATAACGCTGCCTGTGTGGCCCTGGGTGAGCTGTTAATCCAGGGGTGCCTCCCTGTGCCAAGCTGTCCAGCAGCTCCCGCTGGAGCCGGGCGTTGTTAACAGCCCGTTAATGTAAATAGGGAATAATTCCCGGCTTTTTATGGATGTTTTGTTCATGACCAAGGGTGGCTGCGTTCAGGGGAGATGCCCATTTTCCAGAGCTCCTTCATTTCACTCCTGGGAGATGTTTCTGACTCTTCCAGAGAGGATTTTTCTTGACTCGTGGCCACGGCTGCGGCGCTCGGTGCCGCCAAGTTCAATGTTCTCCTGGATGGGATGAACGTGTTTATGGATTTCGATGGAACTGGGAAATTCTTGGAGTGCTGAACTTGCTGCCTTACGGGAAAAGGAATCAAGCTCTGACTCACGGAGAGCCTGACCCTGGGGGAGAGGGTGGCCTTGGACACCAGGGCTTGGCTGAGTCAGAAAGGGTTTGTTGGTTGTCTCGGGCATGGGTTTATTTTGGGAGTGGTCCCACTTCTGGTATCAGTTGGGGCTGTGAAGGTTGAGAAGTGGCCTCGGTGCCCCTCTCTGAATTTTCTCTCTTTGTTCCTCTGTATATTTACATTTTTTCCTCACCAAACC
This sequence comes from Melospiza georgiana, assembly GCF_028018845.1. Taxonomy (NCBI): domain Eukaryota; kingdom Metazoa; phylum Chordata; class Aves; order Passeriformes; family Passerellidae; genus Melospiza; species Melospiza georgiana. Next base: position 67,746,344 of record NC_080434.1, read on the forward strand.
ATTTCCAGGGTTAAGGGTTCTCTGTCTGTTCTCACTCCAGACCGAGGTGTTTGGGCAGCTTGAAAAGCACAAGATTTTTTACAGTAGAATTCACTTCAAATGAGAAGATTTCAGTATTCACAAAATCTGAAAGTTCAGCACGCTGAGCCCAGCCAGGGCCCAGCGGTGTCAGTTCTGTGCTCTGGGTTTGTTCCAGGTGCAGAAACGGCTCAAGGTGTAACAATGATGATTTTCTCATCTCTAGACTTTGAAACTCTGGCATTTCATGGACTCATGGAATGGGTTGGGATGGAAGGGACCTTAAATCCCACCCCATCCATGGGCAGGGACACTTCCCACTGTCCCAGGTGGATCCAGCCTGGCCTTGGACATTGCCAGGGATCCAAGGGCAGCACAGCAAATCTGGGAAGTCCTGCCAGGTGTAGCAGTTCTGGGTTTAATTTGCCTTTTCTCACTGCCTTCAGTTGTACAAATTCCTCAATCCCATGTTTTTGTCAGCTTTCTGCCCTCTTTGCTTCTTCCCCTTTTCAGGAATTTTCCTTGCCTGTCTGCTCTCTTTCTGCTCTGTTGCTGTTCCCTCTTTTATTAATGTTTATTCTCTTCATTCCCTAAAGGATTGCAGATTCAATCAGTGGAAAATAATTGCCAGGATATTCTTCAGTCTCCTGCTCTCTCCAAATGTTCAGGTACTTTGCACTGGTCACTAATTCCCTCTCCTGGAGAATAACCTGGACCTAATTCCCATTTTTTTTGCTTTCTTTGGCCTCATGGGGTTGATTTTGTGGCACTAAACTGCAAATCTGAGGACTTACACCTCACTAACCTTTGCAGTGCTTACAAATCAGCTTCCCAATGGAAAAACTCCCAGTTTTCCAGTCTGGACATCTGCTGGGGTATGAAATGAGAGGTTTTCCAGCAAAATTCTGGAATTTGGATGGCAGAACCAAGTCCAGTCTTTCAGGTGGAGTCACACCAACATTTCTGTGGTTGTACCGCTGACCTGGACAATCTGCTCATCCAAAATGTGTTTTACCTGCCCCTGGATTGCAATCCAAAGGGATCTGTGATCTCCATGGCTGTGATTCCATCACCTCTCTCAGCTGTTCACAAAATTTGAGATTTTTTTTTTTTTCAGTTCTTCAGGGGAAAAAGAAATTATAGAATCCCTGAGTGGTTTGGGTTGGAGAGGACCATAAATCCCATCTCATTCCACCCCTTGCCTTGGGAAGGGACACCTCTGCTGTCCCATAGTGCTCCATCCAATCTGGCCTTGAACGCACCCAAAAATTCCCCTTTTAGAGGAAGAATCCATTGGATTGTTCGAATGTTCCCAAAAAAAGAAACCAAGGATGAACTTAACCAGCCCGTTATTTCTCTGTGCATCTCTTGCTTCCCATATCAGCCCCTGCACATCCTAACGCCAGATTTCCCTTTGTCAGCCCGAGCTTTTCCCTTCATTCCATTTGTCATGTCCCCTTTTTCTTTTTTCCCTGTTTTTTTATGGCCTCTTTAACTTCCATCTGCGCCAGGTTTGCCTTTTAACCAGCGTGGCCGCCCCGCTCAGTTGTGGGATTGTGGCTTCTGGAGCATCTCGTTAAAATGTTCTTAAACAATTTTCAATTAGGCTTCATATTTTTCTGATTACGTTCTTTCTCCCCACTGATTTGCCTCCTAATTATTTTCAGCTTGATGGAACTGGTCCTCTTTAAGATGCTGTGTTTGTGTGGACTATTGGTGGTGCTGGTTCATTCCTAATTTTTATATATTTATATATTTTTGCACAGTTGTGATCAAGTCATGGTTATTTGAGTTTCGGCTGTCAGGAAAGAAATGTGGAGAAAAAAGTGGCTGCTGGTTGTAAAACTGAATTTTTCCAAGTGGGCACTGGCATTTAGGGGATGCTGATTTTGGGGTTTGTGGCATTTAGGGGATGGTGGTTCTGGAATGAAGGGGTGAAGTCTCCAACCCTTTGATGTCTGGACAACCCCAGCTCCTGCTGAACTTGGTGTGGTTTGTTTGATGAGATAATTATGGGATGGTCTGGTGCAAAGGGACCTTAAAGATCATCTGGTTCCATGGGCAGGGACACCTTCCACCATCCCAGGTGGATCCAAGCCCCAATGTCCAACCTGGCCTAGGGATCCAGGGGCAGTCACAGCAAATCTGGGAATCTGTGCCAGAGGGAAGAATTTCCCTTTAATATCCCATCTTAACAGAATCACAAAATCCCAGGATCACTGAGGTTGGAAAATCCCTCCAGGACCATCCAGTCCTGTGCCCAGTCCCCACCTTGGCACTGAGTGCCACATCCAGGAATTCCTTGGGCACCTCCAGGGATGGCAAATCCAAACCTTCCTGGGCACTTTCAAGGCCTGAGCACCCTTTCCATGGAGGAGTCTTCACAGGTGTCCTGGTCTCCTGTAAATGATCTGGAGAAGGGGAAGAAAGCCCAAATTCCTGTAGAAGGTGAGGGCAACACCGCTTGAGGCTGGGCCAAGTCCCACCAGGGCCACTTGGGGACCTCTCCTGTTACCTCAGAGAGCCAGGGAGCCAAACTGGGATGGCTGTTGGGGTGGAACGAGCAGGGAAGGGCCAAATGGGAGCCCTCATGGGAGAAATGGATTTGTAAAATTCTCAAAACCTGACAGAAAGCTCACACAGATTTGCACATCAGTGTGCAGCTCACATGAGGTGTGTTGATTTAGGATGGCCATGGAATAGAGATGACGTTGTTGAGAGAGAGATTGAACTGGAAGTAAGTTTTAACAAGTTTCAAAATGTGGCCTTGCAAAAAGATTAGATATTTTAGAGAATTAGGACTTTGAAAGATGCATTGTAGCAGGACCACGTGGGGTAAAAGTATCCGTGATTGGTGTTAGAAGTGTTAGCAGCATTGTGTGACGAAAGCTGATAACCTAAAACACATTTATAAGGTGTTGTAACCAGGAAATTGGCTGGCTTCTGATAGAGTGGTGTTGAGTTTTTCATCTCTTATGTCTCACTCTTCATCGAGGCTGATAACAGAACAAAATCTTTCAAAGCACCTCTCACTCACCCCATCTCTGTAAAATCTGGGAACACCAACACACCCCCAGGAGAGACACCTGGAATTAGAGAAGGACCCCAATGTCTCCTCCACCATCCTGCCCCTGTTCCTGGGACTGTGCTCCCCAACACCTCCAGGCTGAGCTCTCCCAGGCCTCAGGGCTGTTCTGGGATGCTCCAGGGGCAGGATGATCCCAGTTACCCCCGGGATGACCTTTCCCCACCGCGGGATGGATCCCATCAGCGCCGCCGCCGCCGCATCTGCAGCTGCTTAATGACCCCTTCGCACAATGCTCTGCTCGGGGTCATCTGGTTCCAGTTTCACCAGAAACAGAAGGAAATGTTGGGAACATTGCTTCCCTACATCCAGTTTCACTTGTTGTGGATGCTTGGAATACTTTGGAACCCACATCTTTGGGGTTTCCAGGGGTGGTTTGGCTGGCGAGCCCCGGCGACCATTTGAGATTTAGGGTTTTTTTTTTTTGATTCCAGAAGTGCCCTGGAGGTTGCATTGTAGGGCCTTTTCCTTATGCAAAACATAAAAGTGCTGCTTTTTTTCAAATTATAACCATATTTTTCATTAAAATCAGTTGGAGTCCCAATAAACAATCGACTCTGAAAAATTTTCCAAATGTTCTCTGCAGCACCGTTTCTATTTTTAATTATTTTTTAAAAAACTGGGTTTTTTTTCTTAATAAAAAAACAACAAAAAACAAAACAAAACCCAAAAACACAGCTTGGCTTAGAATTTAAAGAAGCCATCTAGTAAATCATGAAAAATGCACATATATAGCTGCTTATTACAATATAATTAAAACCTACTGCACATGGGGTGTCAGAATCCCTCTGTCGCCGTGTCCGATGGCTTCTCCCATTTGCCTTATCGTGGGAACTCCTCCTTTCTGCTCCCAACGCTTCCCAAAGCCTCTCCCAGCCTAGTTGTACATTTGTTTTATATAAATTGAGTGCTCTGATCCTATGGAGAGGGATGTGAAAAACTCTTCAAAGTGGGAGCCGCAGAAATTCCTTTTTTTTCTGGGCAGAGTTTCCATCCGTATCATTCCTTGGGGTTGTTATTTCTTGATTTTATTGGGAATTTCATTGTTTTATTCTTACCTTAGCAGAAAGTGTGATCTTTATTTGCTGTCCTAAAAACCCAACCCACAACTAAGAACAAAACCTCAAAAGCTGTAATTTTTTGGTTTGTACAAAGCAAGTAAAGGTGCCTTGGTTAAATATTTAGGGTTGAAGTTTTTTATTGTGAGCTGGAGGTTGAGGAATATTTTAGGATATTCCTGCAGTGCAGCCAAGTGTCCATGGAAAATCATCCTTTAGGGAAAGAAGCAGGTGCTGGAGCAAATGGTGGTGATGGAGAACCTGCTCCTGGTGCAAAGAAAAGCTGGGTGAGAGGAGAAAACGTGGAGTTTATCCATTTATCCGTTTTTGTTCTGCTTTCATGTTTTCCATGGATCATTGCAGTGTCTGCTCAGCTTGGGATGAGTCTGACTGATCTAACCCTGAGCAGGTGGGATGGAAGGTGAGATGTCCAGGTTTGGGCTTCAAAGTGGAAAAAAGTAGGTTTAGATGGGATCTTGGCAAGGAATTGCTGGCTGGGAGGGTGGGCAGGGGCTGGGCTGGAATTGCCAGATTTGCTGTGGCTGCCCCTGGATCCCTGGCAGTGCCCAAGGCCAGGTTGGACATTGGGGCTTGGATCCACCTGGGACAGTGGGAGGTGTCCCTACCCATGGATGGAATGGGATTTAAGGTCTCTTCCCACCCCAACCATTCCATGATTCCCTGTAGATGTTGACTGGGAGGATTTCCTTGCTGGGTCTCTGTCAGAGGCAGATCTGAGCTGGTGGAGTTGTGATTTTGTCCTGCCTGTCCCTTCCCAGAGCCCTTGGCCAGGAGCAGCCGCTGCTGTGGGGGCAGAGCTTTGTCCCCCTCTGTCCCACATGGCTCAGGTCATTCCCTCTGCCAGCGGAGCCATTCCAGCTCTCCTGGGGGCTGGCCTGGCCAGGCAGAGCTGCCCAAGCCAAGGAATTCCTGGAGCTGGTGGCCAGCGCTGGAGTCTCAGCGACATCCTCGCCTTGGGAATGGCTGCTGTGCTTCCGAAGGGTGAGGGCAGAAAGGGGAATTGCTGCAGGCAGAGCTTGTTCTGCTCCCAGTGACCCATCCCACTGTGGATGGGAGAAATCCATGGAATTATTTGACTTTTCAGCTGCTCCAGGACAGTTTTGGTGTGGGACAGGTGTGAAAACCTTTGGAAAAGTCTGTTTTCCGTGGGTATTTGGGATGGGCAGTTAAGGGTGAGAAGTTCCTGCTGGATTTTAACAAGGATTCATTTTTCCTGAGGGACAGGGATGGCAAAGTGGGAATCTTGGGCTCAGTCCTCAGGAGGACACAACCTATTCCAAAGGAGACCAGAAACTTGTGTTTGGGTCTCCTTGGTTAGAAATTGTGGCTTTAATCAGCTCATTAAGCATCTGTAATAATCAACAAATAGTAATTATGACTCGTGAGGGTCTGGCCCAATCCATTCTGGTTCTGCTGATGCCCAAACCTCCTTTGTTCCAGGAGATTTTTTGGGATTGGCGCCAAACACTCTGCAGAACCTGCCATCCCTCTGAATCCCCTGCAGGTCTGATCCAGGAGGGATTTCTCCTCTGTTCCTGGAGTCTCACCCTTTGTTCCAGGAGAGTTTTGGGATTGGCACTGAACACCCTGCAGAACCTCCCATCCCTCTGAACCCCCTGCAGGGATTTCTCCTCTGTTCCTGGAGCCTCCCCCTGTCCTCTGGAGGGTGTTTGGGACTGAGGTGCCACCTGCAGCTTCAGGCAGGCTGGGCTGGGAGTGGTGGGTGGGAGGAATTGTGCTGCTCTGTCGGGAGGACAATCCTTCCCCGTGGTGATCCCGTTATCTTCCCTTGGCACTGTAAATCCTGGGAGTGTGACAGGACCTCCCACCAGGATGGCAGCAGTTCCAGAGCCCTTGCTGGTGGCTCCCTCAGAAGATGAATGGTTTTCTGAAGTCTGCCTGAGCAACAGCTCAGTGACTTGTTAGGCTCCGAAGTGCCTTAACTCCGTTCCCTTTTTCCTTTCATTGTTTCCCTGCGGAGTTTCCCCCTTTGCAGCAGGCAGATCTTGCCAAACCCGGGGTGGAATCTCTGCTGAAAGCCCCTCAGAAGAGCAAAGCCCCGCTTTGCTGGGCTGGGAGGAACCTGGGATGACTTTTCTGGTGAGATTGGGATCTCTTTCAGCACATCCTCACTCCTTGTGCCGAGCCCTTAATCGTGCCTGGCTGGGGAGCCTGAGGAATTTGGTAGGAACATCGTGGATGCTCCCAACCCTTTCACATTTTTACTGTTGACTTCTGTAGGGAACGAGCATCCATCAAGGGGACAAGGATTTGTCATTGTTCCCCGAAAAAAGGGCAGTGGCATTGTTAAAGCCCAATGGGAACCCTTTGGAACGAGGAGCCTCCAGGGAGAAATGCAAATTTATATTGAGTTTTAGGACAGACATTGCCCAGAAGTCCCTTTTAAATCAGAAGATGGAAAGATTGTTTTATCTTTGGTAACTCTTTCCAGAGGTCCTACAAAGCCGAGGCCATGAGCCACAGCTTTTGGGGTGAGGAGCTGCAGTCACTTGTTTTCCAGGACTTCGTGGTGGGGCTGGGAGTTGATCCCAAGGCGTGGGCACAGGGCCCCTTTGGTCAGTGGGATTGGCCATTTGGAGTGGCAGTTGCCACCTTTTCTGGAGGGGAGAAGGGATGAAAGGGGTTTTATGTGGCTATTGAGGAGGTTTATTGATCCCAGATACGGTGGCTCCAGGATTGTGGGAAAACAAGGCTCCCTTTATGGCAGGAGTAAATTGTGGGGGATTGCTTCACTGGTCAGCCCATGAAGGAAGGGCTAGCTTGGGGCATGGGAATGGTTTTGGTCATGGATCAGATCAAATCCCCCCTGCTGGGCCCCTTCTCCTGCTTCCAGATCTGTTCTCAATACAGACCACAGGAGTTGTTTACCAGACTCTGCCGTGGCTTGCGCTAAACTGCCCCGTGGGGTCCCAGTACCCCATCAAACCCCATCCCAGTTTGCCCACAGGCAGGCAAACTCCAGCCATGAGACTTGCCAGCTGGGAAGGAGATCAGGAGCAGGGATTGCTGTATCCTCATAAACGGGGGCAGATTTTATGGCAGGGCCTGTGGTGAGGGACAACGAGGGCTGAGAGCTGGAACAGCAGGAGAGTTGACTTTAATAGGATATAAAGAGAAACTTCCTCAAGATGAGGGTGGTAAATCCCTGGCACAGCTGCCCAGGGAGGGGTGGATGTCCCATCCCTGGAAACATTCCAGGCCAGGTTTGTATGATGTGATTCAGTGGAAGATGCCCCTGACCACAGCAGGGGTTGGACTAAAGGACCTTTGTCAGTCCCTTCCAGCCCAGCTCAGTTTGGGATTTTAGAAAATAAGGAATTTTTCCAAATTTTCTCAAGGCTGTCTTCTCCAGAGTGTGATATTCCCACATCTAATGGGACATTTTGACCATGTTTTTTAGAACTCCTGCATTCCTGGGATAACCATGGTGTTGGACTGTTCCTCCTGGAGCTGTTGTGTGTGGGATGTGGATGAATCCCATCTCTCCTTCCTTTGGAATTTACACACCTGTTGAGATATTTCTTCTACTCAGCATTCATCTCTTTCTCAGTTTTTATTCACCTTCCAGTCCCAAATTCCCTTGTCTCCAGAGATGATGTCACATCCTCAGCGTGGCTTTTCTGTCTTACCCTGATCTTTCCTCTCCTTCCAGGGCTTCCCCCGGTGGCCTCTTTGTCCTCCTGATCTCCAGCTCCCATTCCTGGCTGTCCCCACAACCTCCCAGGCCCTGCTGGTGCCTGAGGTGTGGATTCACTTTTGCACCATTCCACATTCCCACTTTAGCTCCTCTCCAGGTCTCTCCAGTCCCTTAGGCCAGGCCTAAGCCCTGCTCAGGGAATTGCTCCTTAAGCCAGGCGGTTTTTTTTCAGGAGAGTTCATTGATCCCTTCCCTCAGCAGCCCCTCCTGAGCACCAGGACCCTCAGTTTTCCTTCTCTTCTACATTTGCCACTCTGGAATTTGAATTTTCTACCCCTGTGAGGAGGAGGGCAGGCAATTTCCCTTCCACTCTTTGTGGTGCTGCATCCCAGGGTTATTTTTAAACCTGGATTTACTCCAGCTCATGGCTCCAGACTGGGCAGGGCAGGAGCTGCCATGGAGGGGCAGGAATCCTGCCTGGTGTCCCAAGGGTTGCTTGGAAGAAGGTTTAGGAACAGCCTTCCATGTCCCTTGGGAGTGGTGAGGGGACAGTGTCCTTCCACAGGCTCTTCTTCCTCCTGGGAATCTTCTTCTTTTTGTTCTTCTGCTTCTCCTGCTGCTTCTGCTTCTTCTTTGGAACCTTGTTCTTGGGAATCTTCTTCTGAATTTGGATTTGAATCTTCTGAATCATCTTCTGGATCTTCTTCTGAATCTTCTGAATCCTCTTCTGAATCTTCTTTGGTATCTTCTTCTTGAGAAGCTTCTTCTTCTTCTTGGGAATTATCTTTTTCGTCTTTCTTCTTTTTCTTCTTTCTTCTTTGTCTTTTTCTTCTTCATCTTCTTTTTCTTCTTTTTCTTCTTCTTTTTCTTCTTTCTTCTTTCTTCTTTCTTCTTTCTTCTTTCTTCTTTCTTCTTTCTTCTTTCTTCTTTCTTCTTTCTTCTTTCTTCTTTCTTCTTTCTTCTTTCTTCTTTCTTCTTTCTTCTTTCTTCTTTCTTCTTTCTTCTTTCTTCTTTCTTCTTTCTTTCTTCTTCTTTCTTCTCTGGAGCCTTCTTCTTCTCCTTTGGAATTGTCTTTTTCTTCTTTGAAAGCTTCTATCTTGGAATCTTCTTCTTTTTCTTCTGCTGCTTCTACTTCTTAGCAATTTTCTTTTTTCTGATCTTGACTTTCCCAGTTGCAAACAAATTCTCCTGTGTTTTCTTTTCCAGGATAGGGAGTTGCAGGAGTTTTTTGGTAGGATCTGTGTAGGATCCCATCCCTCTCTGGTGTTTCTCCTCTTGTCTCACAAAAATACCATTTTGGGATCCTCCTGCAGTGAGGGTGAGCTGCGGACCTCTCCCTGGAAAGGGAGCTCTCCATGAAATCCTGGGGGTGAAATCCTGATTCCAGGGAGTGGTTGCCTTAAACACCAAAAAGAACCATTGGGAAGAAGAGAATTCTCTCAGATCTTTGGGGTGAAAGTCTCTTTGTAAAGATTTTGAGGAAGCTTTTCCTCCCTGACATGAAACACTTGGGAATAGACTGAGGAGAGGTTCCTAAAATCAGGGAAGGGATTAATGGGAATGGTAGAAATGGAATGGTTGGAGGATTTTACTGTCAGGGCTAAAGATACAAGACAGTGAGGGAAAACCCTGGGCTGTGGAGTGCTGAGGAGAACGTTTTTAGACTTTGGAAAATTATGGGATCCACTTAGAGGAGCAGGGATCTGTTTCTTATCTCCCTCAGAGGGAACAATTCCTTGCCAAGATCCCAGCCCAATCTCCCCTTTCCCAGTGGGAGCCATTCCCTGGCTCCTGTCCCTGCAGGCCTTGTCCCCACTCCCTCTTCAGCTCTCCTGGAGCCCATTTAGGGGCTCTGAGGAATCCCTGGAATTTTCCCCTCTGCAGGGGAACATTCCCAGCTCTCCCAGAGCAGAGGGGCTTCAGAATCCTGGAATGGTTTGGGTTGGAAGGGATCTTAAATCCCATCCCATTCCACCCCATCCATGTTCAGGGATAATTCCCACTATCCCAGAGTGCTCCAAGGTCTATCCAGGCTTTGATAAATTCCTTGAAATCTCCTTCAGAATTCCATGAGCTCTTTTCCCACTCTCCCAACTTTTAACTGGAGCCATCCTTGCTCCTCCTTTCTCAGAGGTGTGACAAGAACCAGAGCCTGGTTTCTGAGGTGCACTTGGAAAGTCCATCATCCCCCACATCCCATGGATTTTCCCTAAATCCAGGTATCCAAATGCTCTCCAAACTTTTCTATTTCGACTTCGGGAAGAAAGATCCGGCCGAGAATCCCCTGGATCATTCCAGGCCGGCTCCTCTGGCACGGTGGGGTTTTATAAAGTGTTTTTTAAAGGATGGCTGGAAAAGGGGAAGGTCCCAGACGTTTTCCTGCTGCTCCCTCGGCGTTCCAGGCCGGGCAGGACCTCAATTAGCGGGGCACTAACGAGGCAGTGTCTGCTTGGCCCGAGCTGGAGCCTTGCACTTCATCACTCCTAACTCGTTGCAGTAGCTCCACAAAGTCCTCACAAATCTTTGGGGCTGAGCGAGAAATTAGGAGCACATTTTTGGTGTTTGCTCGCATGGCAGCTGCGCTGGGAGCTCCTTATTTCTCATTAGTGTCAGACTCGGCAGCTCCAGGAGCTCCCAGGCTCCAGGCTTGGGACAGGGGCATCATCCATGGCCAGATTTCCCTGAATATCCCTCTGGGACTGTGGAAAACCGGTGGTTCCACTCACAAAGCAGGGAAAAAGGGATTTATAACCCCTGCAGGACAAAGCTCTTGAGGTTCCCAACCTTTTGAAGCATCCACACGCCCATCACCTTAAAGCAGGAGGGATTTGGGAGCAGGGGATGGGGCTGGAATGTGGAGCCAGCCCTGAAATGAGCTCCAAGGCTTTGGGATGAAATCCTGGTTAATATTTCTTCAGTGCTTTCTCTTGAAGCATCTCCAAAGCGTTTGAAGAACATTATTAAGACTTTGGGAGAAGGGAGGATCTCTCTTTCCACTCCACTTGGAAAGGGAAGAAAAAGGCAGCTTGGAATTTATTTGGAGGATGAGGAGGCTCCAGGTCCTTGAAGATTTTTCTGATTATTTGCAGAAGTGAATCTTTGGGGTTGTTCTGGCAGGGGCTCTCCCAGTCACTGTGTTGGAGGGGAATAAAGGACATTTTTAGGTGGGATACTTCCCTGCATCCATTCCTGGGAGCTCTGGGCAATTCCAGCAGTGCTGCACGTGCATTGGGATGAGGCAGGAAGGTGTTTTTGGGGCTGCCTGCTGTTTTCTTCTGTCATTTTCTTACTCAGCTGTCACCTGATTGCCTAAAATAAACTGAATTCTGTGGTTCAGAGGTGAACAGGGTACAAATATCCTGGTGAAATCCCCCCCCCCTGAGTTGGGGGAATGCTTCCCTTTCTCAGTAACGAATGAAATTTAGGATGCTGAATATTGGAATTGTGGAGCTCAGGTTTTTGATTCCCTTTGATCCCAGCTGTGACCAAAGGCTTGGGGGTTGTTCCTGCCCTTGGGAGCTGTGGGTGGAGCTCACACATGGGCAGGTGAATGTTGGGCTTTTCCTTTTTTCCCAGTTTTTTTCCCATTTCCTGCAATCAGTTCCATCTCTGCCCCTATCCCATCCCATGGAGTTCCTCTGTCCCTGCTGTAGATCAGGTTGTCCTGCAGTGAGGAGCAAATCCCAGGAGGAATTTGAGACCTCCACAGTGTCCAGGTCAGCCAGGATGGAGCTGCTCCAGAGCCTCTGCTCTGGACACATCCCTGTCCTGCAGTGGCTGTGGGGCAGCAAAGGCAGCTGGGATTTCACTGGAAAAAATTCCTCTGAAGCTGGTGGAAAAATGTCAGGGTTGGGTGTAGTGACCTTGTTCTTTGTCTCATGTGTTCCTGGGGATCCAAAGATATCCCAGAACCCCAGAATGGATTGGGATGGAAGAGACCTTGAAGCTCTTCCACTCTACCCCATCCATGACAGGGACACCTCCCTTTGTCCCAGGTGGATCCAAGCCCCAGTATCCAACATGGCCTTGGGCACTGCCAGGGATCCAGGGGCAGCCGCAGCAAATCTGGCAATTCCAGCCCAGCCCCTGCCCACCCTCCCAGCCAGCAATTCCTTGCCAAGATCCCAGCCCAATCTGCCCTTTCCCAGTGGGAGCCATTCCCTGGCTCCTGTCCCTGCAGGCCTTGTCCCCAGTCCCTCTCCAGCTCTCCTGGAGCCCCTTCAGGGACTCTGAGGATTCCCTGGATTTTTCCCTTCTCCAGGGAGACATTCCCAGCTCTCCCAGGGCTGCTCTCCATCCTTTCTCCTCCCAGCCTGGATTTGTGCTGGGATTTCCCTGTCCCAGGTGCAGCTCCAGCCCCCGGCCTGGCTGGACCTCGTGGCCTTTTGCTCTCCCACCCCTGAGGGTTTCATGTTCTGCTCCCAAACCTTTTCCCACCTGGATTTGTCTCTCCTCTGTTCCCTTGGATCAAGGCAGTGCTGGAGCCTCTGAGCTCTTTGGGGGGTCACGTTCACACCTTGTGAAAAGCAGGTGCAGCCCCATTAACTCCAGATGGAGGCAGAGCAGTCAAAACCCTTTGGAATTTTGTCCTTCAGCTCCCCTTACCAGCCCCATCCCGCAGGGAGAGGAGAATTCCCTGTAAAAAAGGGATTTTTTTTTTTAATCCTGTTCCAGTAGCAGGTGGAGTTGGTCACCTGGAACAGGGGATGGCTCCACAAAGCTGCTCATTCCTGAGGGCTGGGCAGGGATGCCACACGTGTGGCACTCGTGGGGACTCCAGGAGGACCTCCCAGCTCCACTTTTCCCTTTTTTAAAAGGCCCATAAACAAAAATTGGAAAGGGCTGGAGGGGAGGTGTGAGATTTTTTCCGGGTTTTTTTTATTTGCAGAGTTACGTTTTTTTATACTTAATAGATTTATAATATGCAGCTCCCTTGATTTGTTTCCATAAAATTAACCAGTAAATTTCAAATGGAAAAAAGGCCCCTAATAGGAACCACCTTGGCCAAGGCTGAAACGTGGCTGTGTTAAGAAAGGTGCACCAGGGCATTTTTCCCTCTGCCAGGTTTTCTCCTGGAGCGTCACATGTTGGAGGGATATAAAACTTTTACTAACGAGAACTTGGAGGAATTCTGACTTTCTAATTGCCCTTTTTTAGATTTTTTTTTTTTTTTCCTGGTACGAGCTGCTGTTTATTTTGGGCTCTTAAAAACTGGGGCTGTAATTTGGAAGTCTGGGAGTTTCAAACCTGGGGCAAGGAGGGGTGGGAAAGATCCAGACTGGTGGCCAGGGAAGGGCTGGGGGTGGCTCTGCTGATTCTTCTTGGAATTTGCATCCTGGAATCCTGTCCTTGGCAGTGGGGTTGGGATCATGTGGATTTTATTCTTTTTAATATTTTTAAAGGTTTTTTGGGGGTAGGATTTCTTTGTGGTGTCCACAGAATAAGACCAGGCTGTTCCTGCTGGGAGCATCCTAGGTGGGTTGGGATGAGGGGTTTTGGTCACAGGTGGGACTGGAGAGTCCTGGAGGACTTTTCCAACTTTATTGATTGTGGGATTCTGGGATCTGCCTAAATCCCAAATTTTTGCTGGTTGGGATGTTCATGGAATGGTTTAGGTGGGAAAGGACCTTAAATCCCATCCAGTGCCACCCCCTGCCACTAATCCCAGGTGCATCCAACCTGGCCTTGGGCACTGCCAGGGATCCAGGGGCAGCTACAGCAAATCTGGCAATTCCAGCCCAGCCCCTGCCCACCCTCCCAGCCAGCAATTCCTTGCCAAGATCCCAGCCCAATCTCCCCTTTCCCAGTGGGAGCCATTCCCTGGCTCCTGTCCCTGCAGGCCTTGTCCCCAGTCCCTTTCCAGCTCTCCTGGAGCCCCTGCAGGGACTCTGAGGATTTCCTGAAGTTTTCCCTTCTCCAGGGGAACAGTTTGTGTTTGAAGGGATCTCAAAGTCCATCCCATTCCAACACCAACACGTTCCCCTATCCCAGGGTGCTCCAAGCCCCATCTAGCCTTTCCTTGGACACTCCCAGGGCATCACAAATGGGAATTTTTGGGATCCAGGGGCAGCACAAATGGGAATATTTGGGATCCAGGGACAGCATAAATGGGAATTTTTGGGATCCAGGGGCAGCACAAATGGGAATTGTTGGGATCCGGGACAGCACGAATGGGAATTTCTGGGGATCTAGCCACAGCACAAATTGGAATTGTTGGGGTTCCAGGGCAGCACTAAAAATGGGAATTGTTGGGGACCCAGGGCAGCAGAAACAGGAATTGGGGATCCAGGGTAGCACAAACGGGAATTGGGGATCCAGGGTAGCACAAACGGGAATTGTTTGGGTCCTGCTGCCACAGCCGTGCCCTTGTCCTGCCTAGGGAACACTGAACTGTGAGATCCATGGAATCAGGCCTGGATGAAACCCTGTTTGTGCACGGTGCTCATCCCTCATAGAGGGAGATCCAGGCTCTGTCCTGTGGAGTTTCCTTGAGTTGAGGCTGGTCCTGGCTGGGCCGACCTCAGGCCGAGCCTGGTTAAGCTGAGCCTGGGACCCTCCTGTGTGCCTGGGACAGAGGGAGAAGCCAGAGGGGGAAAGAAAAGGAAAATCCAACCCTTCCAGGGCTTTTTTAATGGCTAAAAAAGCTCTTTGTAGTTTCCCCAGACGCCTTTAGAGGGCAGATCAGGACCAGGGAATGAATAACGGGTTTGGGAGGCGCTGGATATTCCTGGTGCTGGATTCCTAAGGCAGAACATAGAGAGATTTTTTTTTAAAGCATAATTTGAATTCTGCAATAACTTGTGGTGCTTTCAAGGGTGACCATGAAGTGAATTTACAGCAGTGAGATGAGATCAGGTTTTGATTTATCGCCGAGGACTTAAAATCTTTTTAGGCTCAGTCCTAAAAATTGTGGTGTGAGTGAAATATTAGTGATGGATGCAGGGAGAAAAATCCTGGGAACATACTGTGGGAGAGGAGAATTATGTAATGTGTTGACTAAGTTCATTTTTATGTTAAAAAAGACCACAAAAAGTGGTTTCAGTTGGGAGAGTTGGTTTTGGAGAGCAGTGCTGAGTGCTGAATGTATAATTTCATTTTTCTCTGCTGTAATCTCTTCTCTGAATCCCCAACCCTCACGCCCCACTGCTTAGGGAAAAAAATGTATTTATCAACAGAATATTTCACATTATCAGAGGGATCTTTGTGAAGTGAAGGCAGGAAAATGAAATTGAAGCTCTTCTGTAAAGCTGAAACTTTTCATATTGGGATTAAATATTCCTTACAGTCACCGTGCTGGGGGAGGCAGGGCCTGGCTAATTCTGTGATTAATTAAAACCAGCACTAACCAAATAATGTTCTGCTTTCTTCTGCTGCTCCCTGAAGCTCAGGGATCCTGGGGAAGATGATTATTCCTGAAAAAGCCATTTTGTTCTCCCCCAGCCGAGCCGCTCTTTGTGGCTCAGCCCCGTTGGCAGCTGCTTTGTGGGTTTCTCATCAAAAAAACCAGAGGGGTTATTCCCAAACAGAATGAAAAGGGCTTTGTTCCAAAAAGGATTTATCCTTTTTTTTTTTTTTTTTTTTTTAAATAGTATTTTTTAACTCTCCTGAAGGTGGAGGTGCTGCTGCTCCTGGGATGAGCAGGATGGGTTTTAGGGTTCAGCTTTTCACTGTGATCCTTGCTCAGATTCCTCCTGAAATTTTGATGGAAGAGGGGAAAAGGACTGGCAGGATCCATTGGGGCTGTGCATGGCATTTGGCTCTGTCCCACACAGCGTCCCTGGTCAGACTGGACAGACAGGGAGGGACAGATGGACACTGGGAGGGGCTGGGGGGTCACTCCCAGAGAGCTGGGACAGAACCTCAGCAGGTTCAGCAGGGCTGGAGCTACACCTGGACTGGGGCAATCCCAGCACAAATCCAGGCTGGGAGGAGAAAGAAGGGATGGAGAGCAGCGCTGGGAGAGGGATTTGGGATGTTGTGGATGAAGCTGGAATGGCCCAGCTCAGACCCCCCTGCTCAGCCCTGGGCTGATGGCAAAGGCAAGGTGGGAATTGTGTCCCTGTGCCCCTCCCTCAGGTGAGAGCCCACCTGCAGAGCTGCCCCAGCCCTGGGGCCAACAGCAGGAGGACGTGGAGCTGCTGCAGAGAGCCCAGAGGAGGCCCCGGAGCTGCTGCAGGGCTGGAGCCCCTCTGCTCTGGAGCCAGGCTGGCAGGGCTGGGAATGTTCCCCTGGAGAAGGGAAGGCTCCAGGCAGAGCTCAGAGCCCTGGCAGGGCCTGCAGGGGCTCCAGGAGAGCTGGAGAGGGACTGGGGACAAGGGATGGAGGGACAGGAGCCAGGGAATGGCTCCCACTGGGAAAGGGGAGATTGGGCTGGGATCTTGGCAAGGAATTCCTGGCTGGGCTGGAATTCCCAAATTTGCTGTGGCTGCCCCTGGATCCCTGGCAGTGCCCAAGGCCAGGTTGGACATTGGGGCATGGAGCACACTGGGGCAGTGTGAGGTGGAACTAAGTGGTTTTTAAGGTTCCCTTCCATCTCTAACCATTCCATGAGGGTTTCACTCTGGTCCATAGCTCAGAAGCACAGGCACTTTGGGGAAGCAGCCTTGGCCGATCCCTGGAAGAACATTCCTCTGCCATGGAAAACAGGATCTTCGGGATGTCAGGGCAGCCTTAGTTGGGCAGGTTCTTCCCAGACTCAGTGAACATCCCAGATCCCATCTCTGTCCCTCAGTCACTGAACTGAGTTACTCTGTTTCTCAGTTCCCAGATCCCAGCATGGAACTGTCTCCTTGGGATCCCCTTATCCCAGATTTCCGTGGGAATAGCTGAGGATATTCTGCCTGCAGGTCTGGGATCTGAGTTAGAGACAAAGGATCTCTGCTGCTCGTCCCAGATCTCACTTAAAGACTTTCAGGCTGTCCTGTGGAAAAGCCAAAATTCTGTTTTGTGCAGGATTACCCACACTGGGCATTTCCTGGGATTTACTGAGTCCTGTTGTTCCAGGAGAATCAGAGCCATCCCAGGGAGGTGCTCTGACCCTGGCCAGTGCCTCAGAATCCTTCAAGCACCCAGCCCAGGCTGATAAACAGGAACAAAAGCAGAATCTTGAAAGG
Source organism: Melospiza georgiana (assembly GCF_028018845.1). Lineage (NCBI taxonomy): Eukaryota > Metazoa > Chordata > Aves > Passeriformes > Passerellidae > Melospiza > Melospiza georgiana. Next base: position 67,763,297 of record NC_080434.1, read on the forward strand.
AACCTTATCGGCAAGTGCCAGAGCCAGGGAGGGGGTGTGGAGCAGCACTCTGGGAACTCCCACGGACACTGGGACACAAGGATTCCATCCCAGGCCAGGCCAACTCCCTGGGGAACATTGTGAGGTCAAGGAAAAGTGGGGCATCCATGAGTGATAATTCCTGTCTGCTCGAGGGCTGGGGGAGCAGCTCCTGCCATGGAAAACAGGGATAACAGGCAGGCTGTTCCTCAGGAAAGCAGCAGCTTCCCAGCTGGTGGGAAGGGAAAATGGGAGGAAAACCTTTGGGAAATGTTGGAATCAGGCTGGAGTGAGGGCCCTGTGTGGTGTCAGAGCTCGGGCAGGGGCAGCTCCAAGCTGAGCACACTCAGATGGTATTTCCAGAATTCCTCCTGGATCAAACCCTGGAAAGTCAGCCCAACACCTTCCCCCTTCAGTGAGATCTAATCCATGGCTGCTTTTATCCTGAATTTCCAGAGGGGTGAGGGTCCCACCTTCCCTGGGCAAGGACAGAGGTGGGGACAGCACCTGGAGAGGCCCCAGGGGTTTTGAGGAGCTCCTGGAGCTGGGATTATTCCTGTGCTGGGGGCTGGAATTTCACTGGGGGCCTTTGGGTTGAGGAGGAGCTTTCCTGGTGCTTTCCTTTATTCCAGGCCCCAGAGCTGCACTGGGGGAGCCCAAGGAAGGGCAGGGAGAGGCTTGGAGCACCCTGGGATAGTGGAAGGTGTCCTTGGCCATAGAAGGGCTGGAATGGGATGAGCTTTTCCAACCCAAACCGCTCTGTGATTCCATGAACTGCCCAATTTTGTAATTCTGCAATTCTCTGGTAGAATGTCCTGAAGTCAAAGCCTGAATTTGTCCCTTTGGCTCCTCACTCTCCTCTCCAGCTTCATTCCCATTTCCTCTGGGTGTTTTTTTTTTTTTTTTTTTGTTTGTTTGTTTTTTTTTTTGGGGGGGGGTTTGTTTTTGGGTTAGGTTTTTTTTGGTTGTTGCTTGTTTGGTTTTTTTTGTGGGGTTATTTTTGTTGTTTTCCAGGTTTTTTGGGAGTTTTTATTTTTTTTTTTCCTTTTTTTTTTTTTCCTGAGGAAACAAAGCCTTTTGCCTGGATATTTCTTCTTTTTAACACTTTCAGTGGGGAAAAAAAAAAAAGCCAACTCCAAGCCCTGTTCCCTGTGCCATGCCTTGCTTGTCAGGGAGCATGTTGGAACAAAGCCTGGCTTGGAAAACAATCCCAATTCCCTGGGAGAGCTCCCAAAGCCGGGCCCTGCACGCTTGGGTGCTCCTGAGTCATCCCAGACCCTCTCACCTGTGACCAGTTTTGGTTGTGGTTCCTCTGCTGCTCCCTCTCTTACTCAGGGCTCTGGTTGGGTCCCAATTATGAGTGAGGAGAGGCTCAAGGGACGTGTGGGAGTTTCCAGCGCAGCTTTGAGTCATGGTTGGGCCTCCTTGGGCAGAGTTGAACCGGCCCAGGGGCACAGCAGCTCCCAGGGTGGGGGATTTCATCCAGGGGTACTCCCGGCTGGAAAAGGAATTTCGAATGGTTGGTAGAAGGGAATCAAAGAGTCTCAGTTCCATCTCAGCTCAGATGAATTGTAAACCATTTTTGTGCCCGAGAGCTTGGGCTGCTGGAGCAGAGCCCTGAGTTGTGTCAGGCCGAGGACTTTCACGTGTTTGAAATTCCCTGTGGAACACCCATCCTCCTCCTCTCCTCCTCCTCCTCCTCCTGCTGCTGCTGCCGCTGCCTTGGGTGCCCTTAGCTCATTCTCGGCTCCTCTGCCGCTGTGTAAATGTGATAAATAAACTCTGTAATCGCCCCTCTGAGCTCCCTTTGAAGCTGCCCGCAGATCTGGATCCCACAGAAGTGTAAATCAACACTTGGGCCATAAAGGGCTCCTTAAAAAGTGGGGTTTTTTTTTTGCGCAGCTGACCCGGAGGCTGTGGTTGCCCGAGGCTTTTTATCAATCCTGGTGTGATAAATTTCTCCTTGGAAGGGAGAGTCTGGATCATTCTCTTCTCCCAGTGCTGGGCTGAGCAGCCTCCTCCCAACACAGCTGAGGTTTAATGGGTTTTGTGTGAAAAGCTGAATTAACCCAGTTATTGAATGAACTCCAAGGAGGTGAATATGGCTGAGCTCATCCCATGGGCTTGATCCCATCCATGGGCAGGGACACCTCCCACTGTCCAAGGTGAATCCAAGCCCCAATGTTTAACCTGGCCTTGGGCACTGCCGGGGATCCAGGGGCAGCCACAGCAAATCTGGCAATTCCAGCCCAGCCCATGCCCACCCTCCCAGACAGCAATTCCTTGCCAAGATCCCAGCCCAATCTCCCCTTTCCCAGTGGGAGCCATTCCCTGGCTCCTGTCCCTGCAGGCCTTGTCCCCAGTCCCTCTGCAGCTCTCCTGGAGCCCCTTCAGGGACTCTGAGGATTCCCTGGAATTTTCCCTTCTCCAGGGGAACATTCCCAGCTCTCCCAGGGCAGAGGAGCTCCAGAATCCTGTAATGGTTTGTGTTGGAAAGGACCTGAAATCCCATCTCATTCCAACCCCTTCTCCTATGCCAGGGTGCTCCAAGCCCAGTGTCCAGCTTGGCCTTGGGCACTTCCAGGGATCCAGGGCAGCACAAACAGGAATTTTTGAGTATCCAGGGATCCTGCTGCCTCAATAGTGCCCTTGTTCAGGCCAGGGAATACTGAAATGTAAAATCCATGGAATTAGACCTGGCTTAAATCCAGGTTGGGAAAATGAGCAGGAGCAAGGGATGAGGGTAAATCATGGGGTGAGAGCAAAGCAAAAGGAGAATTGCATTTTCCTCATCACACACTCAATGCCAAAAACTTGTATTTGAGGAAAACTGATGTTTAGGAATATCAGACCCAGGGTGGATTTCAGCTCTGGATAGGCTGAGGTGGAAGAGACTTTTTAGGGAATGAGGAGTGGGGATGGATTGAGGCTGAGTCTGTGCACTGGGGAGAACAAACCCGTCCAGTGCTGCATTTCCAAACTCCTTTTATTTAATGACCTGGAATGGAGTTCAAAAAAAAAAATAAAAAGAAAACCCTCCCATTGTTGGGCCTGGTTTCCTGAGCCCAGGGAGAACTTTGTCAGCCAAACCTCCAACAAATTGTCTGCTCTGATAACAACTTAGCACCGGGGGCGGGAGAGGCCGAGCCCCTCCTGGTCCCGACAGCGCCGGCTCCGCGGGCAAACTCAAAGCAGGAGCTGCGGCCGTGAGCTGAGTTTACACCTTGCAATAATAATCCCCGCTTTTATCTGATCCCTGGGGGATTTTATAACTTTGGAATGGCTCTCTGGCAGGGCTCCAGCCCTACTGTCATTTTTTATTAACGTTCTTTTTTTCCCCTACCCCCGTAGCCAGTCGGCTTTGCTGCTTTTTATTTTTTTTCCCCCTTCTTTTTTTCCTTAAGATTGCTTAAGGAATATGTATCCTATTTCTAGGGATATGGGGAAATGATATTTGAAAATTCAGTGTCTCAGCCCATTAGAGGGGTCTGTAAAAGCATCACAGCAGGAACTAATCAAAACGACCAAAGCCAGCCTTTAAATCATGGCTCCCTTTAAATCACCAGCCCCTTCTTCCCGGGCCTTATCTCATGTCTCATCAGGAAAAACCTAATTAGATTCTGCTCAAAAGTAAATATTGGTGGGTGGAGGTGAGGGGAGGTGAGACTGGAGTGTTTGCAAAGGGTGCAGAAAACAAGGTGAAGTTACAAAAATAACAATATTGGAGTTTTAGAGGAGCTCCTTCCTCCTGGAGCTGGGGAAACAACTTTTCCTTAGGGTGGCTCTGGAGGCAGAGCCTGGAGGAGTCCCTGGCCTGCTCTGGGAATGATCCTGCAGCGTTGGGAATGAGCCCATGGTGTTGGGAATGATCCCGTGGCATAGAGAATGATCCCATGGCTTTGGGAATGAGCCCATGGTGTTGGGAATGACTGCATGGTGTTGGGAATGAGCCCATGCTGTTGGGAGTGATCCCATGGTGCTGGGAATGAAACCATGGTGTTGGGAATCAACCCTCGGCATTGGAAATGAGCCCATGGTATTGGAAATGATCCTGTGGCATTGAGAATGATTCCATGGAGCTGGGATTGACTCCATGGCACTGGGACTGATCCCAGTCCATGGCATTGGGAGTGACTCCATGGTGTTGGGAATGAACCCTTGGCGTTGGAAATGAGCCCATGGCATTGGAAGTGATCCTGTGGCATTGAGAATGATTCCATGGAGCTGGGATTGACTCCATGGCACTGGGACTGATCCCAGTCCATGGCATTGGGAGTGACTCCATGGTGTTGGGAGTGACTCCATGGTGTTGGGAATGAACCCTTGGCATTGGAAATGAGCCCATGGCATTGGAAATGATCCTGTGGCATTGGGAATGATTCCATGGAGCTGGGATTGACTCCATGGCACTGGGACTGATCCCAGTCCATGGCATTGGGAGTGACTGTATGACAGTGGGAGTAACTCCGTGGCAGTGGGAATGATCCCATAGTGTTGGGAATGTTCCCATGGCACTGGGAATGACTTCATGGCCTTGGGAATGATCCTGTGGCACTGGGAATGATCCCATGGCAATGGGAATGAACCCTTGGCTTTGGGAATGATTCTGTGGCATTGGGAGTGACTCCATGGAGTTGAGAATTACTCCATGGCACTGGGAATGATCTCATGGTGCTGGGAATGCCTCCATGGCCCTGGGGTGCAGGTTTGGAGCCAGGGTTACTCGATCTCGAGGAGCTGAGTTGCTTTGAAAAACCCAACTCTGAAAAATTCAGCTACAAAAATTGAGCTCCAGTTTAGTTGGGCTGAGTGAGTTTGGTTGTGAGGGATGGGAAGGTGGAGTTGCTGTTCTCAGGCTTGTGGGAGTTTTTTGGGATGGATCCTGGAATGTTGAGGGAAGTCCTTCCTGCTGAGGGCTTTGAATCTCAGGATGGTTTGGGTTGGAAGGGACCTTAAAAATCATCCCATCCCACCTCTGTCATGAGCAGGGACACCTTCCACCATCCCAGGTTGCTCCAAGCCCTGTTCAGCCTGACCTTGGACACTTCCAGGGATGAGGAGTCCACACCTCTCTGGGAATTTTAGGATTTGAAGAGAAACCCCCAAAGCTGCGTCCTGCAGAGTCGAGCCCTCAGTGAAGGGATGTGCAGAAGACAGGATTTACACCATCAAATAATCCCAAAGTGGTTTGGGTGGGAAAGGACATTAAATCCCATCCCATTCCACCCCCTGCCATGGGCAGGGACATCTCTCACTGTCCCAGCCCATGGCTGCTGTGGATGAGGGAAGTGGCTGTGCTTGGAGGGAGCTTCACTTTCACAATGCCAACACTTTGTGTTTGATCCTAAAAGGAGCATCAGCTGTGACCAGGCCTTGGCTCTCCTGCCTTTTTTATGCTCCTGTGGAGCAGAGCGAGCCAGGATTGATGGTCCTGGATAACAGAGGCAATCCCACAGGATAACCCCAGACTGACCTCACTTTCATGGAAACCACACCAAAAGGTGGGGGGATTTTGGGTTGTATTTATCATCTCCTGAGGGTTTTAGGCTTCCCTCAGCCCTGCTTTTGTCAGTTTTCCGAGGGCACCCTGAGTTTCACCCGGCCTTTGATGTGGGGAACTCATCCCTTTGTGAGGAACAGAGCCCCCAAACACCCCAGTACTCCTCTGCAGGTCAGGTTTGATCCTTCCTGTACCACAACAAATCCATGGAAGGGTTGTTCTGCTGCACCCCGGCCCGGGGAGGTGCTGGGAATGAGCTGGGGAGTTCCTTTGGATAATCCCGAATTTCTCTGGATCTGCTTCCTCTGGGCCTCCCCCCAGCCCTGCCTTTCCCTCACAGTGAAACCCAAACCTCGCTGACTTCACGGAGCTGAGGAAAATTCGATATTTCTCACTTGTAGGTCACCTCAGTCCAGATTGTTTCCTGCCGGGAGGGAGCGGGGGGTTGGGAATGCCTTGGTGGGGATGGAGATGGAAAAGCCATTCCCGTTCCTCCTGGGGTGTGCAGGGCCTGGCTCCAGGATCACTCCTTCATTCTGGGCTCAGGGCATTCCTGTTCCTGCTGCAGTGGGAATTTGCCCATCACAGGTCGGGATTGGGCTCCAGTGTTCCCAGAAAGGGAAGGGAACAAAGCTCCACTGAGTGATGTGAGGTCGTTCAGGCAGAAATCCTGTTTAATCTCATCCAGTTTAAAACTCCCCCCACAAAAATCCTGAAAGGTGAAGATTTCTCAAGGTCCCCATTGCTCCTTGTGGGCTGGAAACCTTTTGTGCCTTTGGGAGCATCCTCTGGCTGCTTTTTAGGATGTGTGGGAGTTGGGGCATACAAATTTTTCCTTTTTTTTCTATTCAGAGAGTGGGCAGGCCGTGGCACAGGGTGCCCAGAGCAGCTGTGGCTGCCCCTGGATCCTTGTGAGTGTCCAAGGCCAGGTTGGACACTGGGGCTTGGAGCACCCTGGGATAGGGGAAGGTGTCTCTGGGGGTGGAATGGGATGGGATTTATGGTCACTTCTAACCCCAACTGTTCCTGGATTCTGTGATTTTCCCAGCTGGTGCTTGGATTTCAATCTAGATCAAAACTCTTCTCTTGGTAAATCAGTTTATTTGCATTAAAAGTGCAAAATCAAAGCTTGGCGGGTAAATTCCATGTGGGGCTCCTTGTCCTGGAGCAATGCTGGAGGGACAGATCTCCTTGATTTCTAAATAACTGTAATTTATGAGGTCTAATCAACATTTGGTTTGGATCTTATCAATATTCAAATTCCTATCCTGACGCAGTCCCTTATCCAAAGACAAACCATGTCTGACCATATCCTGCTGTGCTCCCAACACAGGGAAGATTAATCCCTGTTGGAAAACAGAGGTGGGACCAAGGTTGGTGATCCTTCCATGGATCCTTGGTGGCACCAGCTCCATGTCCAGGCTGAAATCCCATGTGTTTCATGCTGAGGGCTGGGGCAGGGAAGTCCAGGGCTGGCAGCAGCATCCTCCAGCTCATTATCCCAGATTTCCCTCTCCCATGACCGCCTGTGCTCTCCAGTCCCACTCCACCCTGCTTAACGAGCCGTGTCCAGCTCAGGGCCTCATCCAAAACTGCGCCTTTTCCCACCCTTTGATTCTCCCCGCTCCAGAAGGAGAAGGATTACATAAACTGGAGGGTTTAATGAGTGCACTGGGCTTGCTTTTGGGGGAATTTCCAGTGGATTCAGGGTTATAACTTCATTAGGCCTCATTGGGAAACTCATGGCAGCGCTGGGCGGGCCCGAGCCCCGACCCTTTGTTGTGTTCTCTTCTGAAGGACCGAGCGCTCCCGCCCCTTTTTGAAGTCCTAATTCCCTTTATGGGATGTTGCAAGGCCTTTCTATAGAGTGCTGCCTCTGAAGTCCGAAAATCCCAGTGCCAAAAATGCCCCTTTCCCCATCGGCCTTGCGTCCTGACGTCGGGAGCAAAACTTTGTCCTGGGCAGTGTCCACCCAGACCTTTCCCTCTGGGGCTCTGTTGCAAAAATTCCCATTGTTGGGATTCATCCCTGAAGAGATTTTTTTTTTTTTTTTTAAGGGATGGGATTGGAAGTCCCCTGGCTCAGCTGGGAGGAGCACTCGGAGTAAATAAACTCCAGGGCTACTCCTGCTTTCCAACCACTAGAGGTCAAGGTTGTGCTGTGGGATAACACATCCCGCAAGGATTCACATCCTCATCCAAGGATTTGCTCCTGTTCCTGCTGCAGCTGCCTCCAGGGGCAGCTTTGTACATGGAATTTTGTTAGGGATTGCCCAGCTCGTTAATTAATTCAGAGCTGATTGTGTGTGCTCGGGGTGAGGAGCACTTTGAGGTGGATTTTCCAAGGAATGGGATGTCCATGCCTGGATCTTCCAAGGAATGGCGTCTTCATGCCATGCTTGGATTTCAGTATTCCTCAGGTGTAGGAATTATCCAGTGCTCAGTCCCTGGTGGGGTTTTGCTTCCCAAGGGGAGATTCCAAAGGGATTTCCAGGCTGGCAAAAATCAAAGCTGCTCCTGAATTATTTTTGGTGGGATGTTAAAACTTCCAAGTTTTGAAAAGGAAATAATCTGGGAGGTTTGCACACAGATTAAGCACACTCTGTGTTCTCTGCAGTTCAGGTAGAAAAAGGAATTAATAATTAGAGATTTTTAATAGTAATTAATAATGTTTAATTCTCTCGGTGTTGCTGGCAGTTGAATCTCCAACAGGTTTAATGGTTTTCCTGCTTCCTTCTAAATCCAGGCTGCCACATTCCCATAGGAAAGGGGATGAGCCCCTTTTGCCACCTCAGAGAATCCTGGAATTCCAGGATGTCCAGAGGCTACCTGGGCTTGTGGAAAGTGTCCTTGCCCATGGAATGAGAGGATCCTGAAGATCCTGTCTGTGATTCTATGATTCCCACATACCTGTCTCCTGATACATCAAAAATCCACAGCATAATACGGGGAGGAATCCTCTAAATCTGTATAAATTCCATGTTTTCCGAGTGTTTGTTTTCCAGTTACACCAGCTCACAAACCCACATGTTCAGCAGGGCCACATCCATGGGATTGGCCTTTTCCCCTGATTTTGGCTGGGATTTGACCCCTTGTGTGCTGGTGCCGTTCCCATTCCTTGCCCTTGGGTTTGAACTTGATCAGCTCCTGAACAAGTGGGGCTGAACAATTTTTCCTGTTGATTATTGTGCTCCATATCAAAGGAAAAACAGTGGAATTTTTGCAGGAGGGCGCAGTGTGACCTCAGCTGCCAGACTCCCCCAGAACCCCTGGAATAACTCGGTGTGTTCCCAGCCCTCCATCCCGTTGCTTCCAGCACGTTTTCCTTGAGCACCTTTTACAGCTCGTTCCGCACATCAACAATGCGCAATTAAACCCTCCTGGGCTCCCACAAAAATGCTTTCAGGAACCTCTGGGGTCCAGATGTGGAATGTTTTGTGCCGCCACGGCTGGGAAAGAGGAACAAACCCGGCGGTTCAGGAGGTCCCTGTGACAGTCACCACATGGCCCGCGGGCCAATATCGCCGCAGCTGGGCCATAAACGGATCAATGTGGCAGCACGAGGGCCAGGGCGCTGGGATTTGGAAAGAGTCAGGAGCGTGTTTGGATTGTTGCATAATCCCTGGCCTGCTTTGCAAATGGATCTGGGAATATCTGGCTCGGGGGGAAAGGCGACGTGTCGGAATTCCGCCGAGCGCGTGGCACCTCCGGCCTCCTTTGTCCCCGTTCAGGGCTGGCTGCTCCTCGTGCCTGAAAACCAAGTGAAACCCCAGGTGGAATCTGTGTTTGCTCCTAGGCACAGCAGCAGAGGAACCTGGACAACATCGTGTCCCAGCAGCCCAGGATTGGCGGGGGGAAGAAATCCAAGAAGGAATTCAGCGCCAGCTCCGAGCTGGAGGTGAAGAACACCAGCCCCATGTCGGAGCAGGATTCGGGGATCCTGGATGTGGAGGATGAGGATGAGGAGGAAGAGGTAAACACCAAACTGGGTGGTGTAGGGTGCCTGTGGTGTCTCAAGAGGTTTGCTCCTTGCTCGTGGGGGAGTCCTGAAGGTGCAGAAGAGGCTGGAGAATGTGGGATGTGTCTCCAAATTTGGTTATTTTGTGGTTTTATCCCTATTCCCATTCCTGGGCTCAGTAGAGAGGCCAAAGATTGGGAAATGCCCACCCCAGTTTGTTCCCGCACCTTAGTGCTGCTGGAGAACATCCATCCCTCATGGAAACATGGCTCCATAACCCGACTTTTGGCCTTTTCCTTTGTCGTGGTTTGTCTTTGGATAAGGGACTGTGTCAGGATGGAAATTTGAATTCCTTGATGTGCTCCCTTCTTCCCTTCCTGCTGCAGCTTGCTGGCACCTGAGAGAGGGTTCTGGGAACCACATAACCTGGGGATGGTGTTGGTTTTTCCTTTCTCCCAGTGCTGGTTCACCTGGGATTTGGGATGTTTCCCATGGAATTGAGCCCCGTGTGTCAGGAAAGGCAGCTCAGAGATCCAGAGCTGCAGAGCAGGACCTGGGGAATTGAATGTTTGGATGTGTCCATCATTCCTTGGGATGCAGCTGTGTCCTGGACCTTTTGGGAAGTTCTGTCTGGATGGGAAGAACTTTGGGAAGTTCTCTCTGCTCCTCTGGATGGTTTTTCTCACTTGTTGATGCCTCTTTTGTCAGGAAAATGATCTTTTCAGCTGCAACCAGTCCCTGGGCTGGGGGGTGTTTGCAACCCTTTCCGTGACAGTCCCTGGGCAGACATGGAGGGGATCAAGGACAAGCTGGAAATTTGAAATGGGGGTTGTTCAAGTGATTTGGGCTTTGTTTTCTTGCTGCAAATCCATTTCCTCCTTTCCATGGCTGCTGTGCATCCAGAGCGGAGCGAGGTCACACCTTCCTCCATGGGGATGGAATTGTGGGGTCAGCCCTGAGCCCTCCTGGGGCCTGCTCTGGCACCCTCTGGGGGGGCCCCACATTCCTACAGCAGCATGGAATGAGGGACCAGGGCTGGAGCCAGGCTGGCAGGGCTGGGAATGTTCCCCTGGAGAAGGGAAGGCTCCAGGCAGAGCTCAGAGCCCCTGGCAGGGCCTGGAGGGGCTCCAGGAGAGCTGCAGAGGGACTGGGGACAAGGGACAGAGGGACAGGAGCCAGGGAATGGCTCCCACTGGAAAAGGGGAGATGGGGCTGGGATCTTGGCAAGGAATTCCTGGCTGGGAGGGTGGGCAGGGGCTGGGCTGGAATTCCCAGATTTGCTGTGGCTGCCCCTGGATCCCTGGCAGTGCCCAAAGCCAGGTTGGACACTGGGGCTTGGATCCGCCTGGGACAGTGGGAGGTTGAACGCCAGTCCCTGGCGTTGGATCCAGATGGTATTTAAGGTCCCTTCCCACCCAAATCCATTCCATGATTCCATGGTTCTGGCCTGTCTCAGGCAGGTGAATCCCACCTCTGGGTGTGGTGGCCCTTTGGTGACCTCCCAGGGGTGACCCTGCAGTGGGGATGGGCAGGAGGGGCTGTCCTGTCCCTGTCCCTGTCCCACGGTGGGCAGGGGCTGCTGTCCGTGGTGATGAACAGCACAGGGGCAGGGGCAGCAGCCATGGCACCCCCGGGTGCCCCTGGCCAGGTGTCCTGGAGGAGATGCCATGGGGGAGTCCCCATGGGGAATATACCATGGAGGAGATCTTGTGGAGGAGATCGAATGGAGGAGATCCCTTGGAACAGCCCCCATGGAGGAGATGCCATGGAGGAAATCCCGTGGGGGAGATCCCATGGAGGAGATCCCATGGAGAATCCCCCATGGAGGAGATGCCATGGGGAATATCCCATGGAGGAGATCCCATGGAGGAGCCCCCATGGACAAGCCCCATGGAGGAGATCCTGTGGAGGAGATCCAATGGAGGAAATCCCATAGGGAATATCCCATGGAGGAGACGCCATGGAGGAGATGCCATGGAAAAGCCCCCATGGAGGAGACGCAATGGACGAGCCCCATGGAGGAGATGCCATGGAGGAGATCCCATGAAGAAGCCCCAGGGAGGAGATCTCATGGGGAATATCCCATGGAGAAGATCCCATGGAACAGCCCCATGGAGGAGATCCCATCTGGGAGAGAAAAGCGAGCAGTTTGTTCCTGATCATCTTTGAGTTCCCCGTGTTCCTTGCTCATAGAATCAGGGAATCTCCTGGATGGAAGGGGATCCACAGGGATCATCCATCCAGCCCTGTCCCTGCCCAGACCCCCCAAAATCCTACCCTGGCCATCCCTGGAGCTCTGTCCCAATGCTCCTGGAGCTCTGGCAGCCTCAGGGCTCTGCCCATTCCCTGGGCAGTGCCAGCACCCTCTGGATGAGAAACCTTTCCCTGAAATCCAGCCCTGGAACTGCTCCAGGCATTCCCTGTCCCTGGGTCACCAGAGTGAATCCTCCTGGGGATTTGTTCTTTTTGGAAAGAAAATTATTGATTTATTGGCCAAGAAAACCTTTCCAGTGGAAATGGAGCCATTCCAATTTTGGGCTTTGCATGACAAGAGAGACCTGGAGGGGCTGGAGCGTGCCCAGGGAAGGGATTGGAGCTGGGAAGGGGCTGAGAACTCCTGAAGGAGCTGGGAAGGGGCTGCAGAATCCCTGAGGGAGCTGGGAAGGGGCTGCAGAATCCCTGAGGGAGCTGGAAAGGGGCTGCACAGTCCCTGAGGGAGCTGGGAAGGGGCTCAGCCTGGAGCAAAGGAGGCTCAGGGGGGGACTCTGAGCTCTGCCTGGAGCCTTCCCTTCTCCAGGTGAACATTCCCAGCTCTGTCTCCAGCTCCCTGATGTCCCCTGGGCTCTCTCCAGCAGCTCCAGATCCTTCTCCCAAGGTCTCCAAAGCTGGATTGGAGCGGAGCCGTGGCTGGGGGCAGCAGTGGAGTTTTAGGGACAATTCTGGAATGTTTGTGTCACCTGCTCCATACCCTGTCCTGGAGTGGAGCCCTGTGGGTTCTGTGTCCTGTCCCATGTCCCTGGGCCCCAGCTCACCCATGGGTTCCCATCAGTGGGACTCTGGGTTGTTTCCGAAATCCATGGATTTGGCTCCTCTGGAATTCCTGGTGTTCCAGTCTGAGGGACAGAACCTGTCCTCACTGAGGGACAGAACCTGTGTTCGTGTCCTGCTTCTGCACCAAAACCCACCGAGGGTCTGAGGTCCAAACCCTCAGATCCCAAATTAACCCTTGCATCCCAAATTAATCCTTCTATCCCACATTAACCCTCATATCCCAAATTAACCCTTGCATCCCAAATTAACCCTTATATCCCAAATTAACCTTCTACCCCACATTAACCCTCCTATCCCAAGTTAACCTTCCTATCCCAAATTAACTTTCATATCTAAAATTAAATCTTGTATCCCAAATTAGCCCTTCTATCCCAAATTAACCCTCGTATTCCAAATTAACTCTCCTATCCCAGATTAACTCTTGTGTCCCAAATTAACCCTTGCATCCCAAAATAATGCTTGTATCCCAAATTAACCCCTGCATCCTAAATTAACCTTCCTATCCCAAATTAACTCTTGCATCCCAAATTAACTCTTCTATCCCAAATTAACCCTCCTATCCCAAATTATCCAAACCCAGAGCAAAGCTCCCCTAAACCCTGAGCCATCCCTGTGCTGGTGGCAGCCAGGGCAGCAGTTTCCATGGCGAACTGGCCTTGCAGGGGTTAAATGAGCTGCAGGATTGTTTAACCCCACTTGCAGGAGGGATTTGGGTGTTTCCAGAGCCCTGCCCTGCTCCCAGCTCTGGGAACGTGCCTGCTGCAGGATTTGGGAATGAGATTGGGAGGTTGATGTTGTGTGGACTGGGAAATTTTGGGATAAGATGAATAAATCCTTTGTTCTGGAAATCAAGAGGAATAAAAACCATGATTGGGCTAGAAGAGGTGGCAGGGGAGCCATCAGTCCTGGCCTGGGGCAGCCCGAGCTCCCGTGGCATTGGCACGTCCCAAAAATCAGGGATTTATGGATTTATGGATTGTTGGGAGTGCTGGCAGTGCAGCTCTGGCTCAGGAAATGCAGGCACTTCTTCAGGGCTAAATTCAGGGAATTTTTAGATGTGTCTGAATGTTGAAATAGCAGATAAACACCTGAATTTGTGAGTGTGAGATCAGGGTCATTGTGTGATATGTTAATCCGGGCAGAGGGAGAATTCCATGGAATCATGGAATGGCTTGGGATGGAAGGGACCCTAAAAATCATCAATTCCTGTGGGCAGGGACAGCTCCCACTGTCCCAGGGGAATCCAGCCTGGCCTTGGACACTGCCAGGGATCCAGGGGCAGCCACACCAAATCTGGGAATTCCAGCCCCGCCAGGAATTCCTTCCCAAGAAGGAATTCCCAAGAGGGAATTCTTTCACTCCAGTTCCATGTCAGAGAGGAGTTCATCCCACAAAATCCCATCCCATTGCAGCCCTGCCATGGCCAGGGACACTTCCACCATCCCAGGCTGCTCCAAGAACAGCTCCAGAGGCAGTGCAGGTGTGGGAATCCCATCCTGGATCACTTCAGGATGGGCTTTAAGGTTACTCCCATCCCAAACCAGTCTGGGATCCTAGCATCCCCCATTTCAGCTCCAGCCAGGACTGATTTCCCTCACACCCTGTGATCCTTTACCAGCTCCATTTCCACCCCACCGAGGAATTTATCCCACAAAATCCTGAGGGTGCAGATGTGGGAATCCCATCCTGCATCACCTCAGGGTCCCCCAGTTAGGGTCCCTCCCATCCCAAACCAGCCTGGGTTGTTTTGGTATCCCCCATCCCAAACCAATCCTGGGGTCCCCCATTTCATTTCAAGCCAGGACTGATTTCCCTCACACCTTGCAATCCTTTAACAGCTCCAGTTCCACCTCATTGAGGAGTTTATGCCACAAAATCCTGAGGGAACAGATGTGGAATCCCATCCTGAATCACCTTGGGCTGCCCCAGTGAGGGTTCCTCTCATCCCAAACCAGCCTGGGATCCTGGGATCCCCCATTTCAGCTCTAGCCAGGCCCCTCTGCAGTGCTGAGATCTGATTTTCCTTGCATGGAGGAGATTCTTTCACTCCAGTTCCACATCACAGAGGAGTTTATCCCACAAAATCCTGAGGGTGCAGGTGTGGGAATCCCATCCTGCAGCACTGGGATCACCTCAGGATGGCCATTAAGGGATCCCAAACCATCCCAAACCTGTCTGGGATCCTGGGATCCCCCATTTCAGCCCCAGCCAGGACTGATTTTCACCTCACCCTGTGATCCTTTAACAGCTCCATTTCCACCTCACAGAGGAGTTTATCCCACCAAATCCTGAGGGTGCAGATGTGGGAATCCCATCCTGGATCACCTCAGAGCTCCTCCATTAGAATCCCAAACCATCCCAAACCAGTTTGGGATCCTGGGATCCCCCATTTCAGCTCCAGTCAGGATTGATTTCCCTCTCACCCTGCAATCCTTTACCAGCTCCATTTCCCCCTCATGGAGGAGTTCATCCCAATCCCAGTTTTCCCTTCCCATCCCTCCTGAGGAGCCTCCAGGCCCCTTCCCAGTGCTCTTTGGGATTGGGAATCCTCCCTGAGCCCCGAGCTCCCCTCCAGCCTCACTAAAACCCCAAACCCACCCCATTTCCAGGGCTCTCCTTGGCCCTTCCATCCCTGCCCTTTTCCCACCCCATTCCCACAGAACCCTCCCTTTCCTGGGATTTGGGGTGCCGGAGCTCCCAGCCCCCAAGGAGAGCCAGGGGAGCATCCCCAAAGAACGCAAAATGGAAATTCCCCCTCTGATCCCACCCAGCCCTAATTCCCTTCCCAAGGGAAAAAAAACAGGAAAAATCAAACTCAAATGGGACTTTCAAGCAAAATCCAAATAATTACTTGGGGTTTTTTGCCTTTTTTTTTGCCTTTTTTCCCATTTTTTGTTGCATGGGTGATGCCAGCATCCCTTGGATTCTAGGCCTGGAATGATTCCCAGCGTTCCGTGGGATTTCAGTGGAGCAAAACCCAACACTAAAGGGCATTTTCCTGCTTCCAAGGCCTGAAAAATCAGAATATTTGGGGAGATCCCAGGAATTAAAAGGAATTTTTCCTTACCTGGAATCCTGGCTTTGCCCATGACCCACTGGTGTTGGAGCTGCTCTCACCTAGAAATGATATTTTGGTGTTATAAACTTATTTAAATGGGATTTTTTTTAGAGTTAAATTCAACTGAAACTGAATTTTTAGAGTGGAATTTATTTATATTTTATTTTTTTTGATTTATATTTATCTAAAAGTGGTTTTTTTTTAGAGTGGAATTTATTTAAATTTGAATTTTTTAGAGTTGCACTCTACTAAAAGTGTTTGTTTTTTTCTTAGTTACACTTACATAGTTGTGATTTCTTACAGTTTCATTTGCCTAAATTGATTTTTTTTATAGTGGAATTTAGTTCCGTTTTGATTTTTTTAGAATTATATTCATCTAAAAGTGATTTTTAGCATGGAATTGATTTAAATTTGAATTTTTTAGAGTTGCAACCCCTAAAGTGATTTTTTTTGGAGTTACACTTATTTAGATGTGAATTTTTTTATAGTTTCATTTGCCTAAATGTGACTTTTGAGAGTGGAATTTCTTTATATTTTAGTTTTTAGAACTGTCCTCAGCTAAAAGTGATTTTTTTGAGTGACACATTTAATATTAGCATTTTTAAAATCAGAATTTTTTTTTTAGATACATTGATCTAGATGTGATTTTTTTTTAGTTTCATTCACCTAAATTGGATTTCTTAGAGTGGCATTAATTTATGAGATTTCTTAGAGTTGAACTCATCTAAATGTGATTTTTTAGGATGGAATTTATTTAAGTTGGAATTTTTTAGATCTACACTCACCCAAAAGTGATTTTTTTGGAGTTACACTGATTTAGATGTGATTTTTTTAGTGTTTCATTTTCCTAAATGTGATTTTTTTTTAGCGTGGGATTGATTTAAAATTGAATTTTTTAGAGTTGCACTCACCTAAAATTGGCATTTTGGAGTGACACGAATTTATAGAATTCTTACAAAATATTTTGCTAAATTATATTTTTACATAATTTATGATAAAAAAATATTATTTATATGATTTTTTTTTATAATTTCATTTACCCAAATGTGATTTTGTGACTTTCATTTAAATTTGATTTTTTGGAAGATTTCACTTCTCTCCATGTGCTATTTTACTCTTTTGCTTGCCCATATTTAGTTTTTTTTTCAGTTATCCTTATTTACCCATGGAATTTTCAGGAACTGCACTCATCTCGATGGGAATTTTTGGACTGATGCTCATTTAAATTTAATTTTTTTAGAGCTACACTTCCCTAAATGTGATTTTTTTGGAATGGCTTTCATTTATCTTTGTTTTTTTTAGGATTTCAGTTGTTTCATTGTGATATTTTCAAATTCCACTTGACCATATTTAATTTTTTTGCCATTCTACTTATTTATAAATGAAATTTTTATGACTTATACTCACGTAGATGGGATTTTTAGTGACTCTTACTTAAATTTGATTTTTTTAATAGTTTCATTCACCTAAATATGATTTTTTCGGGGGTGACAAACTTATTTAAATGTGATTTTTTTTTTTAGGATTTCACTTGTCTCTCTGTGTTATTTTAGACTTCCACTTGCCCATATTTAAATTTTTTGCAGTTCTTTTATTTATAAATGAAATTTTTATGACTTGCACTCACCTAGATGGGATTTTTTAGAGTGATGCTTATTTAAATTTTTTTTAATAGTTTCATTCACCTAAATGCATTTTTTTTGAGTGATAAACTTATTTAAATGTGGGGGGGTTTTTAGGATTTCAGTTGTCTGTCTGTGATATTTTAGAGTTCCATATACCCATATATAAATTTTTTTCAGTTCTACTTACTTATAAATGAAATTTTTGTGAGTTGCACTTACCTGGATGGGATTTTTTTAGAGTGGTGTTTATTTAAATTTGATTTTTTAAATTGTTTCATTCACCTAAATATGATTTTTTTGAGTGATAAACTTATTTAAATGTGATTTTTTTTAGGGTTTCACTTGTTTTAGAGTTCCATGTACCCATATTTAAATTTTTTGCAGTTCTTCTTATTTATAAATGAAATTTTTATGACTTGTACACACATAGATGGAATTTTTTAGGGACACATTGAAATTTGATTTTTTTAATAGTTTTGTTCACCTAAATATGATTTTTTTGATCGATAAACTTATTTAAATGTGATTTTTTTTTTAGGGTTTCACTTGTCGGTCTGTGATATTTTCGTGCTCCACTTATCAATAATTCATTTTTTTTGCAGTTTTGCTTCCTCACCCATGGATTTTTGGTGAGTTTCCCACGTTTTTAATGGATTTTTCTCCCCGTTTCAGGTGCCTGGAGCCCAGGATTTGGTGGATTTCTCCCCGGTCTATCGATGCCTCCACATCTACTCTGTCCTGGTGAGTGAATCCGGGATTTTCCTGCATTGAGGAATTCTGTGGATCTGCCCCTCCCTTCTTCATCCTGGGATGTGCATCCCTGAGGGAGGAAAAATCCAAGGAAGGATGGATTTGGGGAAAATCTGAGGAATTCCTTCGTGCAGGGCACAGAAATGCAAAGGGAATTTCCTCCTGTCCCAAATCTGGAATTTTTCATGTGTTTATATTTCTTGGTTGTTGGGTTTTCTCCAAGAATCCCTCTTTGGAGGCAGGAATTTTGTTATTCCATGGGAATGGACAAATTTTGGGCAGGAATTGGTTGGAATCTGATGCTGCTTTCTCCAAGAATTCCTCTTTGGATCCATGAACTTCATTATTCCATTGAAATGGGAGGAATCTGGAGAGGAATTGGTTGGATTCTGGCATTGTTTGCTCCAAGAATTCCTCTTTGGATCAGTAATTCCCTTATTCCTTGGAAATGGAGGAATTTTGGGCAGGAATTGATTGGATTCTTGATACCATTATCTCTGAGAATTCTTTGGATTCATGAACTTCATTATACCATTGAAATGGGAGAAATTTGGGGAAGAATTGGTTGGATTCTGACATTGTTTTCTCCAAGAATTCCTCTTTGAATGCAAGAATTTTGTTATTCCATGGGAATGGAGGAGTTTTGGGCAGGAATTGGTTGGAGTCTGACGCTGTTTCCTCCAAGATTTCTTCTTTGGATTCAGTAATTTTGTTATTCTGTAGGAAGTGGAGAGTTTTGGGAAGGAATTGGTTGGATTCTGATGTGTTCGCTCCAACAATACCTTTTTTGGATGCAGTAATTTCCATATTCCATGGAAATGGAAGAGTTTTGGGCAGGAATTGATTTGATTCTTGATACCATTATCTCTGAGAATTCTTTGGATTCATGGACTTGATTATTCCATTGAAATAGGAGAAATTTGGGCAGGAATTGATTGGAATCTGATGCTGTTTTCTCCAAGAATTCCTCTTTGGATGCATTAGTTTCCTTTTTCATTGAAAATGGGAGAGTTTGGGGCTGGAATTGGTTGGATTCTGATGCCATTTTCTCCAAGAATTCTTTGGATTCATTGACTTAGTTATTCCATCAAAATGGGAGAACTTTGGGCAGGAATTGGATTCTGATACCATCTTCTCCAAGAATTCTTTGGATTTGTTAACTTCATTATTCCATTAAAATTAGAGAGTTTTGGGGTGGAATTGGTGGATTCTGATACTATTTCCTCAAAAATTCCTCTTTGGATGCAGCAATTTAGTTATTCCCTGAAAAATGGGAGAGTTTTGGGCAGGAATTGGTCAGATTCCAATGCTGTTTTCTCCAAGGATTCTTCTTTAGCCACGGTAATTTCACTATTCCATGGAAAAGGAGGAGTTTTGGGCAGGAATTCCTCAAAAATTGATCATTTGCTGCACCCTGGAGACCTTCCCTGCTCCGCCAGCTCTGTCTGACAGGAGCAGCTTTGCTGCCATCCCCAAATCCACCATTGCCCGGATCACTCTGAGATTCCTGAGGGAAAAATTCCCACAGATTGTGCCAGGAGTTTGGTTTTTAAACAAAAATGGTTCCTTGGAGCTGTCCCAGAGAGCTCCGGTTTCCACAGGCTGGCTCTTGGGAATTCTGAGTACGTGGATTTTTAAAAATATTCATTTATAAGGAGGGCAGATAAGGAACTTTTGGACCTCATCCTCCAAATTTGAACTGGGAATTTTTAGGATGCTTCCAGCAGCATCCAAGCCTTAAATCTCCCGATCCAAGGAACCTGTGGAGCCTCATCTCTTTTTAGGGACATTGGGAGTTCATCCTCCAGCTTTGAATTTTGAGGATGTTTCCAGGATCATCCAAGTCCTGAACCCAAGGAACTTATGGAGTCTCTTCCCTTTTTCAGGGCCTTGGGAGCTCACCCTCCAAATTTTAATTTTGGGGATGAATCCAAGCCTTCAATGTCCCATTCCAAGGACCTTGTGGAGTCTTCTCTTTTTTCCTGGGCCTTTGGATTTCACCCTCCAACTCTGAATTTCAGGGATGCATCTGAGCCTTGAATTTCCTGATCCAAGGAACCTGTGGAGCCTCATCCCTTTTTAGAGACCTTTGGAACTCATGCTCCAACTCTGGGTTTCAGGGATGCTTCCAGCAACATCCAGGCCTTGATGTTGCCATTCCAAGGAACCTGCATCCCTTTTCCAGGGCCTTGGGAGCTCACCCTCCAAATTTTAATTCTGGGGATGCATCTGAGCCTTGAATTTCCTGATCCAAGGAACCCGTGGAGCCTCATCCCTTTCTAGGGACATTTGGAGTTCACCCTCCAACTTTGAATCTTGAGGATGTTTCCAGGAGCATCCAGGCCCTGGATATTCCATTCCAAGGAACTTATGGAGTCTCTTCCCTTTTCCATGGCCTTTGGATCTCACCCTCCAACTCTGAATTTCAGGGTTGCATCCAAATCTTCAATGTACCATTCCAAGGAACTTGTGGAGTCTCATCTCTTTTCTGTTGCCTTAGGAGCTCACCCTCCAAATTTTAATTTTGGGGATGCATCTGAGCCTTGAATGTCCTGATCCAAAGAACCTGTGGAGCCTCATCCCTTTCTAGGGATATTTAGAATTTGTCCTCCAACCCTGAATTTTTGGAATGCTTCCAGCAGCGTCCAAGCCCGGAATCTGCCATTCCAAGGAACTTATGGAGTCTGATCCCTTTTCCAGGGCCTTGGGAACTCACCCTCAAAATTTTAATTTTGGGGATGCATCTGAGCCTTGAATTTCTTGATCCAGGGAACCTGTGGAGCTCTCCCTCCAATTTTCCATTTTAGGGATGCTTCCAGGAGCATCCATGCCCTGAATCTGCCATTTCAGGGAACCTGCATCCCTTTTCCAGGGCCACTGGAGCCCAGGAGCCATTTTGGGGCTCTTCCCCTGTGGTTGGGCAGCCCAGATCCCAGGCAGGAGATGAAAGGAGCTCTGTGTTGCCAGCTCTCCTCCCTTCCCAGCCTGCAGAGGGAATTGTTTCCCTGTTTCCCAGCGTCCCCAGCAATCCACGCGGGTTTGCTGAAGGAAAGGAACTGTCAGAAGCCCCGTTCCTATAAAACATCTTTTTGTGCCCCTCATCTGTTCATAATTAGGTCATTTGGCCATGTCGCCGTGAGATTTTCTTGGAATGAGAAGTTCCCCTCCCCAAAATGCATGGCTGTGTTTATCTTGGAGGAAAATCCCAGTGCTCCAGGCGGAGCTGGGAGCTGGAGCAGGAGTTTGTTAATTGGGAATTAGGAGGGAGCTGAAAGGCTGGAGGGGCTGAAAGTGCCACTTTGTTTGGGGAAACTTCAGGGAGAAACAGGGATCGTGGAGACGGGATTGGGAATCCTATTGGAGGGACTGCCAGGCCTTGGTTTGAGTCAAGGGTGTGGGTTTGATATGGATTTTATATGGATTTAATATGAGTTTATTATGTACAAATAATTTGGATTTAATATAGACTAAATTTGGATTTAATTCGGATTTAATTTGGATTTATTATAGATTTAATTTGGATTTATTATGGATTTAATTTGGATTTATTATGGATTTGCTGGTGTGGTTGTCCACAAAGGTGTTCTGAGGAGGGTCAGCAGCTTCTGCTGGTGGATGGGGCAGTTTTGAACATTCCAAATGGTTGCGTTCCATGGATTTCAAGGCCAAGACATGGAATTACTTTGCTTCACATAACAGAAATGGGTTTGTCTCTGCATTGGGGATTTTTGTTGTCTTTCTAATCAGAAAAAGGGATTGATCCTCAGAAATGTGTCAGGGGAAGCAGCAGATCCAAGGGATGGATCTGGGTGGGATTTTCTTCTTCTGGAGGTGGGAATGGTGCAGGGGATGGGTGGTGGTGTCCCTGCAAGGGACAGGGGGAACATGGGATGGGATAAGAGGGAATGGCCAGGGGAAGTTTAGGTTGGATACTGAGAAAATTCCTTTGTGGAAAGGGTTTTCCAGCAGTCCTGATCCCTGCAGGGATCTGGCCCTTGTGATGCCTTGGGGAGGCTGAGCTAGAGCAGAGACCAGACAGAATTAAAGAATAAAGCAGGGATTGGTTAAAAGGATCTCCTCCATGGATCCACCTGGGGCAGCGCAAGAGCCCAGCCAGGGATGCACCCAAGATGAACCAAAATGGTCCCAAAATGAACCCAGGATGAACCAAAATGGTCCCAGAATGAACCAAGATGGACCAAAATGGTCCCAAAATGCATGAGTGCTCCCAAGGTCTCTCCCTTTTATCTCCATTTGCAGCTTGCAGTTCATTGTCCCATTGCAGCTTTAGCCCATGCAGTCCCACCCTGCTTGTTTTTCTCTCTCCAGCCCACGGTGTTTGTGCTCTTGAGATTTGGGTCATTTGTCCTTGGTGCCCAGCTGGAGCAGGAATTGTTTTGTCTCCCTGCTCTGTGCACAGAGCTCTCCATCCCATAATGCAAACCCAGACCCACACACTGAAGCAGCACAGAATGTGAAAAATAGAAAAGCTCAAACCGGAGGCATCACTTGGGGACAAAGGGCTGGGGATGGTTGGATTCAGTCCCTGAGGGTTTTTCCAACCTCAGGGATTCCATGGAGAGATTCAAGCAGGGCAGGGGTCCAGTGCCAGCAGCTCCATCCCCACCCTGAGCTGGGACCAGCCCCTGCTCCCATTCCTGTCCTTGCTCCCATTCCTGTCCCTGCTCCCACTCCTGTCCCTGCTCCCATTCCTATCCCTGTTCCTGCTCCCACTCCTGTCCCTTCTCTCATTCCTCCTGTTCATTCCCAGCCCAGACCCTACAACCAGGCACAAGAACTAACAACGAGCAGAAACCAGAGCTCAGCTCTAGGGAAGGTGTTTTAGGGAGCCAGGAGCAGGAGAAAAACCTTCAGAGCAGCAAATTGCCCTTTTGCTGACCTGAGCCTGAATCCTGGCCTGGCTCTCTAGGCCCAGCTCGGGTGGAGCAATGTCAGAGATCCTGCACAGCATCGAGGGAACGGCCCCGGCAGTGTCAGACGGAAGGATCATAATGTAATAGTTCCCCAAAACTCCCAATATTTGTCATTTACAATGGCGTTATCTCAGAGCTTGGCCTGCAGTTAAAAAGGCCCACGTTGAATAAACATTGAGATATTTATTATTTTTAGTGAAATCGACCTTCCAGTCACCTCGGTTTTATGGCTGTGCTGCTTATAAATTCCCAAAGGATTATTTGCAAACTCCTGCTCCTATCTGGCAGCCTTATCAGCAGGGCAGGAGTTCACATATTGTACCGGGGGGTCAGCCCGCGGTCATGGGCTTCCAGAGGGGGCCAGGCACCTGTAAATCCTGCAAATCCTTCCCTCGGCAACCAAGGCGAAGGACAACATCCAACAGGCACGGAGACTTTTCCAGGAAACGCTGAACTTTGGCAGGAAGGGCAGAGCAGGGGGAAAGAAAGTGAAGGAAGGTCAGGCGGGGGTTAATTGAGAGCTGGACCTTGGCGTGGTGGCGGCTGCGGGGCAGGACGGGCTCTCCTGGGATGGTTTATGGGATTGTTCATCCCAATTCCCTTCCTGGGGAGGAAGGGGCTGCCTCAGAGAGAGATGAGCATGGGAAGGGTTTGGATTTCTGCAGGGCTGGGATAAAATAGCCCAACTTCTTCAGGGTGCCTCCATCCTAAACCAGCCTGGGAATCTGTGAATGATTTCCCACCCACCCCACAAGAGTGACTGGCAGCAAATCCAAAGATGGGAATTTCAGGATCAGATGGTTGAGGTCTGGCCTGGTTTGAGCTGACCCTGAGCCCCAAGTCCAGCCCAGGTTCTGTTCAGCCATTTCAGGCTCTCCTGGGATGTTTTATGGGATTGTTCTTCCCAATTCCTTTCCTGGGGAGGAAGGGGCTGCCTAAGGGGAGAGATGGGAGAGGGGAAAGCTTGGATTTCTGCAGATCTGGGATAAAGCATCCTAAAATCTTTAGGGTGCCTCCATTCCAAACCAGTCTGGGAATCTGTGAACGATTTAAGGAGAGGAACTGGCAGAAAGTCTAAGATGGGAATTTCAGGATCAGTTGGGCAAGGCCTGGCCTGGTTTGAGCTGATCCTGAGCCCTAAGCCCAGCCCAGGCTCTGTTCAGCCATTTCAGGCTGTCCTGGGATGTTTTATGGGATTGTTCATCCCAGTTCCTTTCCTGGGAAGGAAGGGGCTGCCTGACACTGTCCTGAGGGGGAGACGCACATGGATCTATGCAGATAACAAACAAAACATCCCAAACTCTTCAGGGGGCCTCCATCCCAAACCAGTCTGGGAATCTGCAAATTATTTAAGGAGGGCACTGGCAGCAAGTCTAGGACATGAGAATTTTGGGGTCAGTTGGCTGAGGTCTGGCCTGGTTTGAACTGATCCTGAGCCCTGAGCCCAGCCCAGGCTCTGTTCAGCCATTTCTGTTCAGCCATCCCAGGCTGTCCTGGGATGTTTTATGGGATTGTTCATCCCAATTCCTTTCCTGGGTAGGAAGGGGCTGCCTGAGGGAGAGATGGGAGTGGAAAGAGTTTGAATTTATGCAGATACCAAACAAAACATCCCAAAATCTTCAGGGTGCCTCCCTCCCAAACCAGCCTCGGAATCTGCAAACGATTTAAGGAGAGGGACTGGCAGAAAGTCTAAAATGGGAATTTCAGGATCAGTTGGGCAAGCCTTGGCCTAGTCTGAGCTGACCCTTTGCCCTAAGCCCAGCCCAGGCCGAGCTCAGCAGCCCTGGCCTATCTCAGCCATTCACCTGCAGCCTGGGCTGGCGGCACCAGCTTCATCCCCTGCTGGCAGAGGAGCTGTGGAAAATGGCAATAAATAAAGAATTGTGACCTAAAGAACAGACCCAGAACGTGATTTCACCATGGAGGGGTTGATCTTTTATGTTGCCTCTGACCAAAATCCGTGTAATGCCAGGGCTGCTTTGATCAATATCCAAAATAAAGGGGGAGAGGTGAGGCCTGGGCCAGCTGGTTTATCTGCAGGAGCATCTCAGCAGCTGCTGGGTGCCTTGGATTTCCAGGCCAAGACATGGGATGGCTTTGCTTTACACAACAGAAAATGAAAAGCAGTTTTGTGTTTCATGTTTCCCCTAAGCTGCAGCGAGGCAGAAAGCAAAGAGTGAACCCAAAGCAGAAAGGAATGAAATAAA